>NC_057405.1:53684416-54015619 GCF_019320065.1 Cervus canadensis | reverse complement strand
TGTGTGTATATATATATATATATGAATATATATAAACATATATATGTGTATGTATACATATATGTAAAACTTAATCATTTTTCTCTATACCTGAAAGTAACACAATACTGAAGATTAACTATACTTGAATAAAAAAAATTTAATGGGGAAAAAAAGGAAAAGCCCTTTACAATTCTACAGTATAGCTCGATCTGGGGAAAGCAGTGTTTTCCTAAACTTAGAAGAACAATATCTCCATGTTCCTATTCCCACTTCTCAAGCTCAAGGTCCCAAGCTTTCCTGAATAACTCATTAAACAGCTACAATGTCATTATGTTAACATTTCACTAGCACAATCTTACTTTTTAAAATCAAGAGCAGCATCAGGCAAATATTTTATTTCTTAAGTAAATTCATGGCTTTTAATCTTTCATTTTGGATTTTTTTGTAATATAAAATTTTATTGAAGTATATATACTGAAAATGCACACATTAAAAGTGGACAGTTCAACTAACTTTCATAAAATGAGCACACCTATACAACAATCTTTCAGATAAGAAACTGGACATGACCAGATCCTTAGAATCCTCGTGTGCCCTGTCACTAGCTTTCTCTCAAGGATTAACAATCATCTTGAATTATAACTCAATAAATTCATTGTCTGTGTTTGAACTTCATATAAATAGAATCATAAAAATTTATATATTATTTTACTGAGCTTCTCTCGTTCAACACTATATCTATGAAATTCACGTAACCAGCTGTATGCAGTGGTAGATTGTTCATTCTCTTTGCTTTGAAGCATTCCACAACTTGTATCTACCCTACCATTGATAGGTATTTGCTGGTTCTGTTTCTTTCTTCAGTTTTTGATGGGCGAGATGGTGCTATGAACACTCCTGTGTATCTTTTTAGTGAACATATGGGAGTCATTTCAGAATTATTCAGATTTATTGGCTGTATTTTTGAGGACTTTGAATGATATTTAAAAACATCATTTTTCTCTTTTCAGGATGTATTTCTCTATTTGAAGTTTGGTTAATAATTGTGATCATTCACTCTATATATTCTGCTAAATTTTTCCCTAACAGTATTTCTAGGGATTACATCAAGAAATGACCAGGTCTTAAATCTCCTTGAACATGTTACTTACTATGTGTTATGGGAATTCAACAGTAATCAAATAAGATGCCAATATGGGCTTCTGCTGATTGATGTATGCAGACTAGGTTCACAACCAATGAAAAGTGATGGATAATATTTATTTTTAAAAATCTTCTTAAATCCAATGACAAACGGGCTAGAAAAGACTATAAGGAATACTCTGGTCAAAAACTAACAGGGGATAGAAAGGATGAACAACAAGGTCCTACTGTGTAGCATAGGGCACTATATTCAAAGTCCTGGAATATAGCATAATGGAAAAGAATAAAAAAGACTGGATATTAAAAAAAAGAATATAAATAAATGTATGTATGTATAACTAAGTCACTTTGCTGTCCAGCAGAAATTAACACAACATTGTAAATCAATTACAGTTCAATTAAAAAAAAAAAAGGTAACAGGCAGGGAGGAGAGAATACTGATTCTGCTTCCATTTTGAGGGCATGCACTGAACTGGGTGAACAGGATCTTTGATATGCATGCCTTCTGGGACTAAGGTAGGGAAGATATAACCCAGGGTGTGAACAGACTATAGAGCTAGGACCCAAGGCATACAACCTCAATGGAAAAATGAGCTAGAATGAACTCTATCTCCCAGGGGATGGCAAAGATAATTGTCAATGTGTGAAAGAAGAAAAAAAAAAAGTTGTAACAAAAAATAATCCCATACTAGTCAAAAAAACAAGTCTCAACAAGTTTCAAAGGAATGGTACCAGCCAGATCACATAGCTGGGAAACCAATTAACAAAATAATAGCTAGAAATATACCATAGTTGAAAATAAAGAACCACACTTCTAAATTACCAATTATTCAAAAAAAATTGTAACAGTAATTAAGAAATTAGGCAATATTTAGAGCTAAACAATAATGAAAATTATACACATCAAAGTTTTTGGCATGCAGCTGAAACAATAAGTAGAGAGATATATAGCTCCTGTTGCACCAATTAGGAGTGAAGAAGAGCTACACATTATTGAACAAAGAATTCCAATTTAAGAAATTAGGAAAAGAATAGCAAAATAAATCCAAAGAAAGATGGAGATAAGAAGTAACAAAGATAAAAGCAGAAATTAAAAATAAGGAAACTAACTCATAATAGTGAAAATTAACAAAATTTGTTTCTTTGAGATGATTAGTAAAATTGACAGATCTCTAATGACACCGATAAAAAAAGAAAAGAGAGTACCGGAGCCGCTGCCGCCAAGTCCGGATCCCACGCCGCGCGCCTCCGACGCCCGCCCGTTCGACGGTCACTACCGATTCCTTTAGGTTCTAAGTCCAAGATGGCAACTCTCAAGGATCAGCTGATTCAGAATCTTCTTAAGGAAGAACATGTCCCCCAGAATAAGATTACAGTTGTTGGGGTTGGTGCTGTTGGCATGGCCTGTGCCATCAGTATCTTAATGAAGGACTTGGCAGATGAAATTGCTCTTGTTGATGTCATGGAAGATAAACTGAAGGGAGAGATGATGGATCTCCAACATGGCAGCCTTTTCCTTAGAACACCAAAAATTGTCTCTGGCAAAGACTATAATGTGACAGCAAACTCAAGGCTGGTTATTATCACAGCTGGGGCACGTCAGCAAGAGGGAGAGAGCCGTCTTAATTTGGTCCAGCGTAACGTGAACATCTTTAAATTCATCATTCCTAATATTGTAAAATACAGCCCAAATTGCAAGTTGCTTGTTGTTTCCAATCCAGTCGATATTTTGACCTATGTGGCTTGGAAGATAAGCGGCTTTCCCAAAAACCGTGTTATTGGAAGTGGTTGCAATCTGGATTCAGCTCGGTTCCGTTATCTCATGGGGGAGAGGCTGGGAGTTCACCCATTAAGCTGCCATGGGTGGATCCTTGGGGAGCATGGCGACTCTAGTGTGCCTGTATGGAGTGGAGTGAATGTTGCTGGTGTCTCCCTGAAGAATTTACACCCTGAGTTAGGCACTGATGCAGATAAGGAACAGTGGAAAGCGGTTCACAAACAGGTGGTTGACAGTGCTTATGAGGTGATCAAACTGAAAGGCTACACATCCTGGGCCATTGGACTGTCAGTGGCCGATTTGGCAGAAAGTATAATGAAGAATCTTAGGCGGGTGCATCCGATTTCCACCATGATTAAGGGTCTCTATGGAATAAAAGAAGATGTCTTCCTTAGTGTTCCTTGCATCTTGGGACAGAATGGAATCTCAGACGTTGTGAAAGTGACTCTGACTCATGAGGAAGAGGCCTGTTTGAAGAAGAGTGCAGATACACTTTGGGGGATCCAGAAAGAACTGCAGTTTTAAAGTCTTCTAATGTTGTATCACTTCACTGTCTAGGCTACACAGGATTTTAGTTGGAGGTTGTAACTCATATTGTCCTTTATATCTGATCTGTGATTAAAACAGTAATGTTAAAACAGCCTAGGAAAAAATCAATTTCCTAATGTTAGAAATAGGAATGGTTCATAAAACCTTGCAGCTGTATCCTGATGCTGGATGGCACTTACCTTGTGTGGTCCTAAATTGGTTTGTCAAATAATTCAACTTCCTCAAGAGGTACCACTGTCCATGTTGCAGATGCTGCAGTTGCCCTTCAAACCGGATGTGTATTTACTGTGTTCTATAACCTCTGGTTCCTTTAGCCAAGGTGCCTAGTGCAACTTTTTCCCTCCAGTGAATCACACCCTGGGATCCAATGTATAAATCCAGTATTGCATGCCACGTGCATAACTGTTCTAAAGAATCTTACGTACTGTATGAATCAGGATAGTGTACACTGCCTTGTAATGTAAAAGGGAAAAATTACATAAATAATGCAGCCAACTGTTACACCAACTAAATAAAGCTTGAACAGTGACCATTCTGGTAATTAAGATACAGTCAAAAAAAAAAAAAAAAAAAAGAAAAGAGGTACAAGCAAGCAATACTGGGCTTCCCAGGTGGCGCTAGAGGTAAAGAACCTGCCTGCCAATGCAGGAGATGTAAGAGACACGGGTTCGATCCCTGGGTTGGGAAGATCTCCTGGAGGAGGGCATGGCAACTCATTCCAGTATTCCTGCCTGGAGAATCCCATGGACAGAGGAGCCTGGTGGGCTACAGTCCATAGGGTGGTAAAAGTCAGACACAACTGAAGCAAATTACCACGCATGTACAAACAAACAATATTAGAAATGAAAAAGGAAATATATCAATAGATAACTATAGACATTATAAAAAGATATCATGAACAATTTTATGCTAACAAATTTTAAACCTTAGATGAAAAAGACAAATCCCTAGAAAATTAAAACTTAACCAAAACTGACTCAAGAAGAAATGAAATATCTGAACCCTACCAAAGAAATTGATTTAATGACTAAAAACATTCCTATGTAGGAGAGAATAATGGGTTCATCTTTAAAGACTCTAGGTCTTGGGATAGATTGTTGCATAGCAATAGATAACCACTAATTATCTATATTTGTTATAAAGGGCTCTAGGTAAATACTTAATGATACTAGAGAACTATTGTTTTCATTGTCATTTGTTTCTGGAAATTTTTTTATTTCCCGTTTGATTTCTTCCATAACCTGTTGGTTATTTAGAAATGTATTCCTTAATCTCCATGTGTTTGTGTTTCTTACAGTTTTTTTCTTGTAATTTATACCTAGTCTTATAGCATTGTGGTCAGAGAAGATGCTTGATGTGGTTTCAATTTTCTTAAATTTACTGAGGTTTGATTTGTGACCCAAGATGTGGTCTATCCTGGAGAATGTTCCATGTGCACTTAAGAAGGTGTATCCTTCTGCATTTGGATGGAATGTCCTGAAGATATCAATGAGATTCATCCCATTTAATGTATCATTTAAGACTTGTGTTTCCTTATTTATTTTGTGTTTTGATGATCTGTCCATTGGTGTGAGTGGGGTGTTAAAGTCTCCCACTATTACTGTGTTACTGTCAATTTCTTCTTTTATGTTTGTGTTTGTCTTATGTATTGAGGTGCTCCTATGTTGGCTGCATAGATATTTACAATTGCCTTCCTCTTGGATTAATTCCTTGATCATTATGTAGTGTCCTCCCTCTTATAACCTTTTTTATTTTAAGGTCTAGTTTGTCTGATATGAGAATTGCTGCTCCAGCTTTCTTTTGCTTCCCATTTGCAGGGAATACATTTTTCCATCCTCTCACTTTTAGTCTATGTGTCTTTAGGTCTGGAGTAGACAATATGCCATTTTCTAATTGTTTGGGGTTGATTTTGTAGATCTTTTTCTTCTCTTGTATTTCTTGACTATATAAGTCCCTTTAACATTTGTCAAAAAGATGGTTTGTTGGGGAAATTTTCAACTATAATCTCTTCAAAAATTTTCTCATACCCTTTTTTTTTCTCTTCTTCTGGGACCCCTATAATTCAAATGTTGGTATGTTTGATATTGTCCCAGAGGTCTCTGAGACTACCCTTAGTTTTTTCCATTCTTCTTACTTTATTCTGCTCTTCAGAAGTTATTTCTACCATTTTATCTCCCAGCTCACTGATTCATTCTTCTGCTTCAGATATCCTGCTATTGATTCCTTCTAGATATTTTTAATTTCAGTAATTGTGTTGTTCATCTCTTTGTTTATTCTTTAATTCTTCTAGGTCTTTGTTAATTGATTCTTGCATTTTCTCCATTTAGTTTTCAAGGTGTTTGACCATCTTTACTATCACTATGCTGGATTCTTTTTCAGGCAGTTTGCCTGTTTCCTCTTCATTTATTTGGACTTCTGCGTTTCTAGTTTGTTCTTTCATTTGTGTAGTATTCTCTGCCTTTTCATTATTTTATTTTTAACTTACTGTGTTTGAGGTCTCCTTTTCTCAGCCTTTAAGGTTGAATTCTTTCTTCCTTTTGGTTTCTGCCCTCCTAAGGTTGGTTCAGTGGTTTGTGTAAGCTTCATATAGGGCAAGATTTGTGTGTCGAGACCGACTCGACAAGCAGGGGTTCCAAAAGCACGATGCGGGGGAGAATGAGAAACAAGACAAGAATTCGGTGAAAAGCGAGGATCCGGGGACCAACACCGCTCCAAGGGGAAGGTGCCGAAACTGAATCCAAGCCAGCTTTATTATACTTTCAGCTGTGAATGAAAGAATATGCGGGGAATTAAGCAATAACTCATGTGGTCTTCAGGGCCAAAGTGATCATTAACCATGCAGTAACTAAGAAACAGTAATCAATAACAAATCAGTAACTAAGACTAATATTCTTATCTATAGATTTTCCACCAGATACGTAAAACATGTGACTCCCAATGCCAGTTGGGAAACAGTATGGGGTTGGTTTTCCGACCCCAGGATCACATCTTGTTTTTCAAGATTATGAACTGTTCCCTCTGGAATTGTTCCAAGAGTCTCGTGCCTTATAGCATCCAGTTTATCAATAATTATCAAAAATAATTACCAATAATTATGAAAAATTTCTTTTGCAGCCCTTGCCGAGGCCTGTTTTTGTTTTATTCTTACTGTCTCCTACATCTCCCCCTTTTTGATTTTGCACGTGATGAGAAATGGTGAGGGACGCTAGTTGCTGTTGTTGGCTTCATTGTCTCTTGATCATTCTTCTCCAGACTATACAGAAACACAAACATATAATTAATAGCATTCCCATAACCAGAGCAGTTCCATATCCAAATGTTTTGATCTATAAGAAAGATTATCAGTAATGGTATCAAGAAAATCTGATCCAGAAATTACATCGAGATGTTTATTAAAAGATTTTAATATATCTTGTTGTAAGTCTTGAATATCTATAGAAATATTACTTTGGTTCAATAGATGTTTAACTTTATCCCACTTGAATTGTGTCTTATTATATTTGAAAGCCATTACACAAAAGGAAGTATAGTTCCAACCACATCTTACTCTCACCTGTTTTTGTAAACTGACCAGTTGATCTAATAAAATAACAGATTGTTGAAGGTCAGCCACTTGGTAGGCCAACTTTCCATCAATTTTTTTGTTGAGTGGTCCAAAGGATGTTGGCATCTTTATGCCATTCTTGTACAAAATGAACTGTTTGTATAGATTTATGAAGAGCCATTCCGGCTATAGCTGCCAAAGCGGTAATAGCCATAATGCCAAAATGGCAGCAATTAGCAATCCCAGAAAATGTTTAACACATTTAAGATTTTTCAATATTTCTTCAATAACATGTAATGTAGGTCTTTCTTACCAAGGTCGTTGTAAATCAACTGGAACCCATATGCCAATTCTGGTTTTGAGAATGTAAATACTCTGCCAACTTTCATTAAAGAGAGTGGTATTATTTATACATGTATAAAATGAACAATTAAGACATGTTACTAATCCCAAATTGGGATCATATTTTGCTGGTCCAATCATAAAAACAAAAGGAATTCTTACACAAGCCTGAATAGTGTGGGTAGAGTTTTTTGTAAAATTAAAGGTAGCATTTGGGTCATTTAAAATATATTCAGTATATAGTCCCTTCCAAGTGATTAATTCTTTTAATGCCATGGATATTTTCCATATTTCATCATGAATAAGGTAATGATCTAAATTGAGGGGCTGACTACCATAAGTACTAATTGCCTTATCATTATATACCCATGGGGAAGACACTTTAGATTCTATAAGTTTAGGGGTTCCTCGGGGTCCCCAAATGATAATGGAGCCTTCTGTAACATTTAATAATAAGTGACCTTCTGATCCCTTACATAATTTCCATTTTAACCAATTTTCAATACCATGGCTAATTTCAGCAACACAGTCAGGAAGGTCAGGTGGATTCATCATGCTGGGAGTTTCCTCTTTTTCTAAAAAAGTAAGAGCAGTTAACAGAAAGAGGGAAGTCTTATCATCATTTGATTCTTTGACAACTGACAGCCATTTTTGATATCCTGTTTTAAGACATACACTTCCAAAACCAATACAAATAGGAGTGGCATCTCATATCTGTCTTTTTATTAGCCTTAGACAATGCTTGAGCCAGGAGTTGCATTTTATATGGTTCTGACCCAATATCCTGGCAAACTTTAAGCTATTCTTCTAGAGAGTCACCGTGCGCTTTGAGAGGCTGAATCGCCTTTTTACATTCTGAGTTAGCATTGTCATATGCAAGAACTTGCTTCAGCAAATCTCTCAAAGCAGGTTGTAAGACTGTTTTATTTAAATTTTGATGTAACTTGGCAATAAAATCTACATAAGGTTCCCCATTTGATTGTTTAATTTGGGTAAATGAAACCAAGGCTTGTCCGGGTGGATTTACTCTCTCCCAGGCTTTTAAACATATCATTCTCACTTGAGTAAGTAATTGATGATCAAATTATAACTGAGCTTGAATTCCAAAATGTGCCCCGCTACCCATTAATTGATTAAGCACTTTATCAACTGGTGGGTTGACTGTCACATTTCTGTGAGCTTGTTGATTTGCCTCATCTTGCCACCATGTCCTAAACTGTAAAAATTCTGAGGTGGATAGGCAAGTTCTGGCTATCATTTTCCAATCATAAGGAATTAACCGTTCAGCTTGTGTAAGTCCCTGAATTAGTCCCATGGTATAAGGAGAATTAGTTCCTTATATTGGGTACATGCCTATTTTATCTCCTTTATAGTTTTAAATGGTATGGCATCATAATCATAATGCATTCCTCCTTGTGGGGCTTGAGGATCTGGTGGGATTTGAGTTACAGCCACAGGAGAACTAAAGCGTCTTCATCCCCCTGCAGTTGTGCCATACGAACCCCCTTTTGTAAAGGCGTTATTTATCTGTGGCTTAAAAGCAAATCCATCATCCCAAGGGGTTTTAGGATTGGAAGGAGGGGGCTTGACCAGAGGTGCAATTGGTTGAGCGAGAAAGATCTGTTCTTGACTTCTATCATTCTTTTGGCTCTTATTTTTTATTTTTATTGATTGTTTTTCTTCCTCATCATCTATGTTATATAAATTCACTTCTTCCATTTGTTCTTGTATTTGTTCTACAGAATCCCCTGAATCCGAGGTTTCTGATTGCAGCGGTCCTAAAGCAGTGCTAGTAAGATTCCCTACTGACCATACAGACAAAGGAATCTTTTCACCGCGTCGGTAGGCACGGCGCAGGCAATGCATAATTTCATGCCATTCCTCCTGCTTCAAAGTCCCTTTATCTGGATCTAGCCAGTAGCAATATTTTTCGATGGCAGAAAACAATTTTTTAAAAGGGGATTGAGATATCTCAACCCCTGAACTTTCTAACAAAGTTTTTAACACTTGCATATAGTCACTATGCTTAGAAGGATTTTGCCCCATTGTTACCCTATTGACAAATCCGCAGGGGTGTACTTACCACGTACTTTCCTCGTCTGTCTGCCGAGCTGGCCGGACTTCCCTGCGTTTTCCGCCGCTAGAAGTGTAGCCTCGCAGGCTGGATTCACTTTTGGGACCCTGATCGGGAGCCACTTGTCGATACCGGCTTGGCAAACAGGGGTTCTGAAAGCTCGATACAGGGGAGAATAAGAAACAAGACAAGAATTCGGTGAAAAGCGAGGATCCGGGGACCAACACCGCTCCAAGGTTAAGATGCTGAAACTGAATCCAAGCTAGCTTTATTATACTCTCAGCCATGAAGGAAAGAATGTGCAGGGAGTTACACCATAACTCATGTGGACTTTAGGGCCAAAGAACAAAGCGATCATTAACCATTGAGTAATTAAGAAACAGTAATCAATAACAAATCAATAACTATGACTAATATTCTTATCTATAGATTTTCACCAGATACATAAAACATGTGACTCCCAACACCAGTTGGGAAACAGTCTGAGGTCGGTTTTCTAACCCCAGGATCATATCTTGTTTTCAAGATTATGAACTGTTCCCTCTGGACTTGTTCCAAGAGTCTCATGTCTTATAGCATCCAGTTTATTAATAATTATAAATTTCTTTTGCTCCCTTGCCGAGGCCTGCTTTTCTTTTATTCTTCCTGTCTCCTACCTTTGTGCTGAGTTTTTTTTGTTTGTTTGTTTTTCCTCTGATGGGCAAGGCTGAGTGAGGTGGTAATCCTGTCTGTTGATGATTGGGTTTGTATTTTTGTTTTGTTTGTGGTTTAGATGAGGCATTCTGCACAGGGCGCTACTCCTGGCTGGGTGATGCTGGGTCTTTATTCAGGTGGTTTCCTTTGTGGAGGTTCTCACTATCTGACACTCCCTAGGGTTAGTTTTCTGGTGGCCTAGGATTCTTGGAGTCAGTGCTCCCACTCCAAAGGCTCAGGGCTTGGTCTCTGGTCAGGAACAAAGATTCCACAAGTGCTTTGTTATGGCATTAAGTGAGATTAAAACAAATAACCAAAACAAGAAACCAAAGATGAACCCCAGACAAACGGTAGTTACAAAATCAGGCAAATAATAATTAAAATAACGGAGTATACACATATACACCCATAAGCAAAGTCAAAACAGTCCAACAAAAATAAAGTACAGTAGATTGACTCAGTGAACAAAGGAAACCAAGAATTATATCTACCAGTTAAGAACAAAACTAACTAAAGCACAAACTGGAAAACAAAACTAAAGCAAGGTGCCAAAGAATGCTCAACCTACCGCACATTTGCACTCATCTCACACACTAGTAAAGTAATGCTCAAAATTCTCCAAACCAGGCTTCAACAGTATGTGAACCGTGAACTTCCAGATGTTCAAGCTAGTTTTAGAAAAGGCAGAGGAACCAGAGATCAAATTGACAACATCTGCCGGATTATCGAAAAAGCAAGAGAGTTCCAGAAAAACATCTATTTCTACTTTATTGAATATGCCAAAGCCTTTGACTGTGTGGATCACCACAAACTGTGGAAAATTCTGAAAGAGACGGGAATACCAGACCACCTGACCTACCTCCTGAGAAATCTGTATGCAGGTCAGGAAGCAACAGTTAGAACTGGACATGGAACAACAGACTGGTTCCAAATCAGGAAAGGAGTAAACCAAGGCTGTATATTGTCACCCTGCTTATTTAACTTTGTGTAGAGTACATCATGAGAAATGCTGGGCTGGATGAAGCACAAGCTGTATCAAGATTGCTGGGAGAAATATCAATAACCTCAGATATGCAGACGACACCACCCTTATGGCAGAAAGCAAAGAAGAACCAAAGAGCCTCTTGATGAAAGTGGAAGAGGAAAGTGAAAAAGTTGGCTTAAAGCTCAACATTCAGAAAACTAAGATCATGGCATCCAGTCCGACCATCCCTTCATGGCAAATGGATGGGGAAACTGTGGAAACAGACTATTTGGGGGGGGGGGCTCCAAAATCACTGCAGATGGTAATTGCAGCCATGAAATTAAAAGACATTTATCCTTGTAAGGAAAGTTATGACCAACCTAGACAGCATATTAGAAAGCAGACACATTACTTTGCCAACAAAGGTCCATCTAGTCAAGGCTATGACTTTTCCAGTAGTCATGTATGGATGTGAGAGTTGGACTATAAACAAAGCTGAGTGCCAAAGAATTGATGCTTTTGAACTGTGGTATTGGAGAAGACTCTTGAGAGTCCCTTGGACTGCAAGGAGATCCAGCCAGTCCATCCTAAAGGAATTCAGTCCCGAATATTCATTGGAAGGACTGATGTTGAGGCTGAAACTCCTATGCTTTGGTCACCTGATTTGAAGAACTGAATTAATTGCAAAAGACCCTGATGCTGGGAAAGATTAAAGGCAGAAGTAGAAGGGGATGACAGAGAATGAGGTGGTTGGATGGCATCACTGACTCAATGGACGTGAGTTTGAGGCAATTCCAGGAATTGGTGATGGACAGGGAGCCCTGGCGTGCTGCAGTCCATGGGGTCGCAAAGAGTCAGACGCGACTGAGTGACTGAACTGAACTAACAACAGAAGGGGGGGAGAAGGGGGGGAAAATTCTAAAGAACCTATAGAATAAGTCAAAGCATAACAATAATAAATGTTTTTCTTGAGTCACTGCTGTCAGAGTCCTTTCCCTCACTGGGAGTCACAGTCTACCTCACCTCCCCAGGATGCCCTCCAACACTGTGCTGATGTCTGGACCTGCTGCGGAGACAGCTCAGATTCTAATCTGGTCCTACTCCTGTGTGTTCTTGCCTCCAATGTCCACAGCTCTCAAACTAGTGCGTTTTCTTTTGTGGGAGCTCTCAATGACCTTTTACATTTCCATAGACACATGTGGATTTAATCTGCAGCTTGTACATCTGGTGGGAATGTTTTGGGTCTTCTTCCTTAGCCACACTGCCCTTGGATTTCAACTTTGGTTCTATTTCCACCTCTGCATGTGGGTCATCCACTGGGATTTGCCCCTGAGGCTGCCCTGGAGGACTTGGGTTTGCCCCTGTGAGGGCCAGGTGTGGAGGGGGTAGAGCGGCTTGGGTCGCAGGGGTTCTGGCAGCACCAGGTCCTCAGGGGAGTTGGCAGCTAGGGCAGCAGGAAATACAGTGCTCTAGAAGGGGATGGCAACCAGTACTGGCCAACATGCTCCAGTATTCCTGCCTGGGGAAACCTCTAACAGAGAAGCCTGGAAGGCCATATAGTCTACAGGGTCGCAAAAAGTGGGACACAATCAAAGTGACCCTGCGTGCATAGACACAAGACTTTTTTGCCTCTGGCAGCTCTGCCCCCGTGAGAGTTGAGTGTGAAGGTGGAGCTGCTGCTTGGCTTGCGGGGACCCTGGTGAGGCCAAGTGTGCAGGGACACAGACTGCCTCTGCTGCAGGCGTTGTGGCCCAATCAGAGTCTTTTTTTGAGCCTCTTGTAGCTGGCGATCAGAAGGCCTCTTTGGCCAGTCTTTCTCCGTAGTTCTGCCCATTCAGGCACTTAGAGGGCTCCCTTGCCTGGGGTCCTCCTCTGTTGTTCAGTGCGTCAGGCACATGAAGGGGTCCCCCTGACTGAGGCCTGATTTACTCTGTAGATCAGCACGCCAGGCACTTAAAGGGGCACCCTGGGTGGGTCCGACTCTGTAGTTTGGTGCATCAGTGACTTAGAGGAGCACTTTCGGTAGGGTCCTACTCTGTAGGTCAGTCCATCAGGCCTTTGATGGGCCAGCCTCTCTATTGTTCAGCTGCCAATGCTGGCATGTGGGGAGAGAGATTATGGTGATGGCTCCACCCCCTACGCGTGACTCAGCAGTATCACCTTGCTTCCATGGTTGTTGGGCTTTCCTCCACAGGCATTTCCCACCACAGTCTCCTTCCTCACATCCCCTCAATCCATCTCTCCACAGTCAACAGCAGCCCTCGCCCTGGGATTGCTCCACAATCCCTAAACCTTAGCTCCCAGCCGCTGCGCCTTCCAGGGGACCTGCGTCCCTGTCTGGGGTATGTATGGTTGCAGCAAGGACTGTCTGATTCTCATTCCATTTAGGCTGCCACAGATCAGCTGTTTCACTCTGAGCCCTAAATGTTTCTCCTCCGACTCAGACAATTGCCCTGATGTGGGGATTGGGCCCCTGCTTCAGTCCACCCCACCTACTAACACTCCTGTTTTTTCCCCCAGTTCCTTCGTCCTACCAAGTTTTTGGTGGTTCTATATGTTTCTTTCTGCTGGTCAGGTACTCCTGTCCGCTCTCAGCTGGTGTTCTGCATGCACTTCTGTGTCCGAAGGTGTATTTCTGATGTATCCATGGGAAGAGATGCACTCCACGTCCACCTACTCCTCCGCCACCTTGTTCTCTCAAGGGTCTGATTTTTTAAAGGGAGAGAATTATTGTTAATTCTAGATATGACCTTGGTATTAAATTTAAAACAAGTCCTCATCTCTTAGAGGTACATTTTTAAGTATTTATGGATAAAATGATATGAAATCTGTAACTTTCTTTGAAATAATGGTGTACATAAAGGTTACATGACCATGTGTTGATAATTGATGGAGTGACTGACCATGTGTTGATAATTGATGGAGTTCCGTGGTAGGTATATAGGGATGCATCATATCATTCTCTTCATTTTTGTATATGTTTGAAATGTTTTATAACAGAGTTTTTTTAAGTTCCCAGGGATGAGAAAAACTAAGATCATGGCATCTGGTCCCATCACTTCATAGTAAATAGATGGGGAAACAATGGAAACAGTGACAGACTTTTTTTCTTGGGCTCCAAAATCACTGCAGATGGTGACTGCAACCATGAAATTAAAAGATGCTTGCTCCTTGGAAGAAAAGCTATGACAAACCTAGACAGCATATTAAAAAGCAGAGACATTACTGACAAAGGTCAATATAGTCAAAGCTGTGGCTTTTCCAGTAGTCATATATGGATGTGAGAGTTGGACCATAAAGAAAGCTGAGCGCCGAAGAATTGATGCCTTTGAACTGTAACTGTGGTATTGGAGAAGACTCTTGAGAGTCCCTTGGACTATAAGGAGATCAAACCAGTCAATTTTAAAGGAAATCAGTACTGAATATTCATTGGAAGGATGGATGCTGAAGCTGAAACTCCAATACTTCGGCTACCTGATGTGAAGAACTGACTCACTGGCAAAGCCCCTGATGCTGGGAAAGATTGAAGGCAGGAGGCGAAGGGGACGACAGAGGATGAGATGGATGGATGACATAACCAACTGGATGGACATGAGTTTAAGCAAGCTCCGGGAGTTGGTGATGGACAGGGAAGCCTGGCGTGCTGTAGTCCATGGGGTCGCAAAGAGTCGGACACGACTGAGCGACTGAACTGAACTGAACTGACAGTTCATTAAAAAACTGAAAAGTGAATTCAGCACTGCCAACATAAATTCAACACAACTTCTTAAATAATTTGGATACTTCTTATATCTATCTTTTGGGGAAACATGGTAGTTTTATCTTTGAAGACACTTTAAGTACATTTTTAAAAAATTTTTAATTGAAGTATAAATGACTTAAAATACTATGTTAGTTTCAGGTGTATAGAATAGTGGTTTGATATTTTTATACCTTACAAAATGGTCACCAGGATAAATCTAGTCACCATCTGTCACCATGCAACTTTATTATAGTATTACTGATTGTATTCCCCATACTGTACACTATATCCCCAGGTCTTACTTCCTTTGGAGCTGGAAGTTTGTTCCTCTTAATCCTCTTTATCTCTTTTGCCCAACCCTCTACCTGCTTCCATCCAGAGACCACTGGTTTGTTATCTGTCTCCAGGAGTCTATTTATGTTTTCTGTTTGTTTGCCAGATACTCTGCCACAGGTAGAAAGCATGTAGTCCTCATCTTCTCAAAGTGGCTTCTTTGAATGGAGGAGGCGGCTCTTTCCCTGGCTCACTCCACTCCCACAAGCAAATGGAGTCTTTGTTTCTTCACTCACTAGTCCCGCCTCCCAGACCTGTGATAGAGATGCTAGAGCCGGAGGAGGCCAAAACCCTGGCTTGCTGCCAATCACTGCATGACTCTATTTGTGAGGACATGTTACTCAGAGCATATTTTGGCATAAACTACACACTTCAGTTATTACAGAGGGGCAAGGTGTGAGCTCCTGGGAGGGAGCCACATGCATGGCTAAAGGGCAGAAAATAATGGGGAGATTTTCCTGTGGGCCTCACCCAATTTATCTTCTCAAGTAGCTCAAACACTGAATGGAAATATTCAACCTCCCTCCTCCCTATGCTGTAGACAAGGCAAAAGGAGTTTGAGAGCTTTTTTTTTTTTTTTAATAAAAAAAATGTCTGCCTCTTTTGCCATTCTGTAGTCAAGGCAAAACAAAATAATGGATTACTATGCTTCACAGGGGCATGAAATAATTTCAGTTAAATTTGAGATTGGTGTTTAACACGTCAGTTTGTCATTGCAAATTGATTTCTATGTGCAGATCAAGAAACAAAAGAGGTTTTAGGAATGAATGCCAAACCAGCCATCGTGGGTGAATTTTTAAAAAGCTGCAGTTGAGAGGTAGTCTACACATACTATTTTTTAGCTGTGTAGATGAATTTTCATGACTTTTCCTTTGTCTGGTATGTTTGTTTTTCTACATGGTTTAAGCAGGATTAATTCAAGCATTTCACACCTAGGACCCTCTGAAAGAAAATTTTACATTTGAATATATTTAAGCCCCTAGGCCTACTTCTTTCCATCCTGCAGCTTCAATAGTTCTACTTCTCATACCCTCCTGCTGTGACTCTGGCGAAGTTCTCTCATCTTTTCTAGGACACAAGTGTACAATTGAGGAAATCCCAGTCCATAGGAATCAGTAACGTATCCTTATAGTTCAGAAGTGTTATTATAGCTTCCAGAAAGCTTAGTCCCAAAGATCAACTTACTGTTTAAACCAATAAGTCAAATTCATCAAAAGAATCATGCACCATACATTTTTATAAATTTTACCTTACTGTAGGAGGTATCTTATAGAGAATGTGTCCTAGGGCTATATACATGTTGACAACTTCTGCTTTCTTTTACTCAATAGTGAACTGACATTTCTTAAAAAACTGGAGGGAAGGGCAACCACTCTTACTACTCCTCACCAATCATCTTTGCTCTCTGGGTCCCCCTTGTCATCTCAGTTCCAGTAGAGAACTGTTACTCCCTGTCCACGCACGTGGCAACAACAGATCTGACCCATATCTGTGTATGCGCCTTTGAGATGGAGGAGAAATAGGAGCCCCTTGAGTTCAGATCAGTTGCTTTGATTCCCATTTCCACTGTGGATTATTGGCTCATTTGTGTTTATGTTCTCTCAATCATACATTTTGGTTAGTAAACAGGTCACACAATAAAGAAATTCATATGGCCTGAAATGGTGTGTAAACGTGTATGTAATCTGAAAGAGAAAGTTGCTCAGTCATGTCTGACTCTTTGTGACCCCATGGACTATAGCCTGCCAGGCTCCTCTGTCCATGAAATTCTCCAGGCCAGAATACTGGCATGGGAAGCTGTTCCCTTCTCCAGAAGATCTTCCCAACCCAAGGATCAAACCCAGGTCTCCTGCATTGCAGGCAGATTTTTTACCATCTGAACCACCAAGTAATCCAGAAAAAGCATTTTTGAAAAATAAACTAGGAAGAAACTGAAACTGATGTCCTATAACTAGGCTTGCTATTGCCTTAAACAGTTATTATGATCACAGACTTGTTGGTGGTCAACTGAATTCAAAAGCAAAACATGTGTAACAGACTAATACAATCTTTTCCCAGATTCTGGAGGACAGCTTATAGTGGCTCTGTTTCATCAAAGGAAGATCTTCTCTGCTGCAAGAAAGGCATGTTCATTCTGCTCATGAATTAGCTGTACTAATGTGCCAGAAACAAAGCAACGATGTGGGGATAATTTCTATAAAACCTGATGTCTCATCCAAATGTGATTAACACAGCCAAGAATTTTTGCCCTTGCTACTATGAAATAACTCAGAGCCAGTGGTTGAGTTAATCAGAGCTAATCTTTTGTCACCTTCTGAGGAAAGGTGTCACTTGATTTTTCTTCCTTTCTGCATAACATTGATAGTTTTTGAGAGAGCCCATAAATAAGCCTTTTGTTTTTTTCAGTTTGAAGATTTCTTTAGTGAGGATCAGAGTATGGAATCTGCCAGATTAGAGATTAATTTTGGGGTCAGGTACTCAAGGGATCAACACTATGCAAATTTTGTAACAAAATGGTATTAGATACATATTACATAGATACTGGCCTTTAAAGCTGTGATGTAGCAAGTCTGAAGCACAAACATAGCTTTGCCTTTATCAATTCTTTGGGAAGGAGTAAAGGATTGCGGTTAAATATGCACCGGAAAACATTAGAATGATTCAAAGTTTTCAGACTTCCTCTATCACTCTAGGTTATAATGAGAACTGAAGCTAATTACTGGAGACTGCTCTATAACTCAATTGCCATCAACAATGAGGAGGAAAGATACCTACTAACCTTACTGAAAAGTGAATGAAAAATCTTAAGTAAGCTCCTAGCGCAAAGTAAATACTCAATAAGTGGTAAGCATTCCTACTAACTGCTTAAATATTAAATCAATACAATATTTAGGCTTCAACTGAGAGTGAAGATTATACACCAAATCACAGAGCAATAGTAAAAATTTATCTTATTAGAATTAACTCAAAGTGTTAATACACTACTTTTCTCCATAATTCACAATGCCTTATCCATGTTAAACTATTAAAAAACAAAAGAAAACAAAAAACCCACCGCCACTCAGTACAGCTGATGTATAAGAAGCTTTCTGAATGCATGATGATTTGAGTACAGCAAGCTGACTCAGAGGTGGCGAAACAACTCAGTGTTTGGGTACAGAATATGATTTCTATTTTAAATATCTAAATCCTGTAGACCTCAGTTTCTTAACCAGCTAGCATTTGAGATAGAGGGAGCGGGGAAGGTAATCAATTCCCTTCCTGCTCCTCCACTAGGTGGTAGAACCAGGATTAAGAGAGGAAATTTTAGACACTAAAATATGTGCATTTAACTACACTACTGTAATTGCTTTCCCAGTTAGGGATAAAGACTGGGCTGGGCCAGGAGTTCCCAACCAGAGACACTCAAGAGGTTCAGCCGGTACAAGGTGGCCTCTTGGCACCCACTACCTGGGTCTGAATCCAGCTCTACCACACGTGCATAAAACCCCAGGATTTGGCACATGTAGCAAAATTTAATCTCTTTGTACCTAAGCTGCTTTACCTTGAAAGTCAGAACAGAAACAATACTTGCCCATAAATTCATAGGAGGATAAATAACTTAATACATATGATTTGCATAAAACAGTGCCCAGTCTACTATAAGCAGTTGTTACCTGTTATTTATCTTGATGATGTATGGGAGACATGTTAAGGTTTTGGATTTTTTCTTCATTTGTTAGTGAATCTATGGGATGTTGTCCCATTTGCACCAGTTTTTACTCTGTCCTGCAAAGTTGGGGTGTACTGTTTATCTCTCACGCACTGATTATTCCAAACACTGCTCATGTATGTTTTTTTCCCCTCCTATTTCATAGAGATTTCGGGGAAGGAGATATTTCCAAATCAAGCTATCCCTTTGTGAGGACTATAAGTGATAAATTATTTATCTTTGAGTCAATGGTTCCCCAAATCTTACTAAGCTTTCAAAAGAGCACTGGACTGTAAACTGCTGAGAATAAAACTGCAAGGCAAACTCTCCCTTAAGGCAGTTGGATCTTATCATAGAGCTCAGCTTTAAAATCAGCATTTAAGGCAAAGATTAAACATCCTTAAAATTACTCTTGAACATCTCTTAGAGAATAGGACAGTTCTGTTTGTCAGTAAATCCGCTTTTTTCCTCCAGCTTTGGAGCAGATCACATTTCACCTACTGAAAACCAGATAAAGAAACTGACTTGCAGTTAAGCCAGTTTTGTATGAAAAAAAAAAAAAAGCACAACATAAACCAAGCACTTTATATACACTCTCATTTACTCCTCACAGGGGCCTTTTGAAGAATTAGTACATATTCTTTTCTACCTTCTAAGGACGGAGGCAAAGCGAAGTAACTGACTCACCTGTGGTCACTGGCAGGGGGCTATGCAGCAGAATTTTGATCTCAGCTCACCAAAGCCCCTAATTTCTCTCTATATATTCCCTCAGCCTAGAATCACATTTGTATAGCACTGAAGGATATAAATTGTCTTTTACTCTGCTCAAGCAAGACTACTTAGCATCTATTACAGGAAAGGTTGTGCTTAGAGCTTCTTGAATTGAATGTAGAGAAGCTGGAGGAACTCCAAAGAAGACTAAGGGACTCCTTTGAATGAAGTCCCAGGAGGGATGCAGTTTAAGAGTGGAAAGATGTAAAGAGGGATAGAAGGACATTACTGACTCTGCTGGGTTTTAGAGCCATAAATAAGTTATGCAGGGAAGCTGAGAAGAATGAGCCTAGAGGTCTGGGTGCCTTGGGTGCAGCTCTCCTTGCAGATGGGACTGGATAGGGGCCTCTCAAGCAAGAGTCCTTTCCATCCACAGTTCTAGGAATCCACTCTGGACATTACTAATAAATGGAGTAAAGCCAGAGAGATTTTGCCCACAGCTAGTTACAGATACTATTCTGTTGATTCCTTGAATGCCTCTCTGAAGGAGGACCAGACATTATGGTCCTCATTTACGGTCTTCTCATTTAATGAGGGGAAATGAGGCCCTGACACTTGATTCATAGAAACAGTGACTGCTCCACACCATGTCTGCTGGACAGGCAGCCCCAAGGGCACTGGTTTCATGTTATCAGTTCCCCATGTGGGCTCCACAACCATCAGCAAGTGTCCACGCCCACCCTTAGCCAGGAGAAAGTGCACAGGGCCGGAGGGGGTAGGGGGGAATAGGGTGTAATCAGGGGAATGTTCCTAATGGCTGATGCCATATATATACCTGTGGCCACCAGACCAGCCCATCCCTCTGCATAAATAGGCCTTTGAAAGACACCAATTACTCAAATCACTGGTCCACAGTAAAGTCAGATCCTTTCTTGTGGCCTTTTTTCTAAAGGTCTCTTTTTCTTTTAGTTGCTTCTTTTTGTGATCATAATACAATATCAGTTCAGTTCAGTCGCTCAGTAGAGTCCAACTCTTTGCGACCTCATGGACTGCAGCACGCCAGGCCTCACAGTCTATCATCAACTCCTGGAATTTACTCAAACTCATGTCCTTAGAGTTGGTGATGCCATCCAACCA
Organism: Cervus canadensis; assembly: GCF_019320065.1. Classification (NCBI taxonomy): domain Eukaryota; kingdom Metazoa; phylum Chordata; class Mammalia; order Artiodactyla; family Cervidae; genus Cervus; species Cervus canadensis. The sequence continues at coordinate 53,994,937 of NC_057405.1, read as the reverse complement.
TTTCATCCTCTGTCGTCCCCTTCTCCTCCCACCTTCAATCTTTCCAGCATCAGGGTCTTTTCAAATGAGTCAGTTCTTCGTATCAGGTGGCCAAAGTATTGGAGTTTCAGCTTCAACATTAGTCCTTCCAATGAATATTCAGGACTGATTTCCTTTAGGATGGACTGGCTGGATCTCCTTGCAGTCCAAGGGACTCTCAAGAGTCTTCAAAACCACAGTTCAAAAGCATCAATTCTTTGGCGCTCAGTTTTCTTTATAGTCCAACTCTCACACCCATACATGACTACTGGAAAAACCATAGCCTTGACTAGATGGACCTTTGTTGGCAAAGTAATGTCTCTGCTTTTTAATATGCTGTCTAAGTTGGTCATAATTTTTCTTCCAAGGAGCAAGTGTCTTTTGATTCCATGGCTACAGTCACCATTTCAGTAATTTTGGAGCCTCCCAAAATAAAGTCTCTCACTGTTTCCACTGTTTCCCCATCTATTTCCCATGAAGTGATGGGACCAGATGCCACGATCTTAGTTTCCTGACTGTTGAGTTTTAAGCCAACTTTTTCACTCTCTTCTTTCACTTTCATCAAGAAGCTCTTTAGTTCTTCTTCGCTTTCTGCCATAAGGGTGTTGTCATCTCCATATCTGAGGGTATTGATTTTTCTCCTGGCAATCTTATTCCAGCTTGTGGTTCATCCAGCCCAGTGTTTCTCATGATGTACTCTGCATACAAGTTAAATAAGTAGGATGACAATATACAGCCTTGACGTACTCCTTTCCAGATTTGGAACCAGTCTGTTGTTTCACGTCCAGTTCTAACTGTTGCTTCTTGACCTGCATACAGATTTCTCAGGAGGCAGGCCAGGTGGTATGGTATTCCCATCTCTTTCAGAATTTTCCAGAGTTTGTTGTTTTCCACACAAAGGCTTTGGCATAGTTAATAAAGCAGAAGTAGATGTTTTCCTGGAACTCTTGTACTTTTTCTATGATCCAAAAGGAAAAAACAGAAAAATGTATAAAATAAGATAAACAATATAAAGAATCAGATAAACAACAGGTCCTACTGTGTAGCACAGGGAACGATATTCAATATCCTGTAATAAACCCAAATGGAAAGGAATCTGAAAAGGAATATGTATATATAAAAACAGAACTACCATATGATGCAACAATTCCATTCCTAGGTATATACTCAGAGAAACGCACAATTCAAAAAGATACATGCACCTCAGTGTTCACTACAGCACTGTTTACAATTGCCAGAACATGGAAGCAACCGAAACAGAGGAATGGATAAAGAAAACTTGGTATATATATATACACACACACATATATATTCTCAACCATCCCTCATAGCTCAGTCGGTAAACTTGCCTGCAATGCAGGAGACCCGGGTTCGATTCCTGGGTTAGGAAGATCCCCTAGAGAAGGAAATGGCAACCCACTCCAGTATTCTCTCTGGAGATTTCCACAGACAGAGAAGCCTGGCAGGTTACAGTCCATGGGGTCTCAATAATCAGACACAGCTTTTAGTGACAAAACCACCATACTCAGTCATAACAATGAACAAAAATGCTGTTTGCAGCAACATGGATGGACTGAGAGAACTAAGACACAGAAAAACAAACCTCACATGATGCTGCTTATACGTGGGATCTAAGAAAAAAGGTATAAACGAACTTAGTCACAAAACAGAAGCAGAGTCACAGATATGGATGACAAAGTGATGGTTACCAGGGGATAAGAGGAAGAGGGATAAGTTGGGAGACTGGGATTAACACGTACACACTAATACACGTAAAACAGATAAGTAATGAGCACCAAGTGTCGGCACATGGAACTCTGTCAGTACTCTGTAATGACCTCTACGGGGAAGAAAACCTAAAAAAACCACCTGGATATATGTATATGTATAACTGATTCAGTTTACTGTACACTCGAAACTAACTAGCACATTGTAAGTCAAATATACTTCAATTTCCCAAAAAAGATCATGTATTTCTATATGCTATATTATTTCCTTATAAAACTCAGCTATATAAAGATATAGACTGGCTGGATGGATGAAAACATGTGCATGTATGCATTTCCACTTACTGCATCACTCTACTTAACCCCCCAAATTGTATGTAATTATTTTGTATTGTTAGGATCATGTTTCCATTATGGCTTATATTTATAATTATCTTTTATTTTTTGCCTGGCTATTGGTTGCGAAAACTGATAAACATCTTTTACAATTATGATTATGTAACTATTATTCATTTAATACCATTGTATCATGATTGGTCAATAGAAAATAATATAAGTCTATATCAGTAAAACTATTGAATAGAAAAACCTGTAATCACCTTTTAAAATTCAGATGCACATTATAATTACCTTGGAATTTTTGAAAAATTCAAATACCCAGGTATTACTTTTTTTCCTAAGCTCCAGATGTGATTCTAATAAGCAGTCATTTTTAAAAGCAACTGGACTAGTGATGATATTTTACTTTCATCTAGTTCATTTTACTTTTTCTATTCATATTCAAGTGTTCTCATTTAGTTTCTGTTTTCCAATTTCTCCATCTCCTTCTTTTTTCTTTCTCAAGTCTTTATCAAGTACAGGAAAAAAGTTTTGGTATAAATATGTACAAATAGTATGTATAATAAATATATATTTTAGAAAGCCTATGAATTTTTGCCCAGCTAAAAAATTTTGACATTTTGATTACACTTGTTTGCCTAAGAATAGAATGTTAGATTTCTAATTTATATTCACTCAAAACTGACATAGTCCCATTTATTCTGGCATCTATTATGCTGGTGCAAAAGTAATTTTGGTTTTGCATTGTTGAACTTTGCCATTTGATATTGGAATACATTCTTAAATAAATGTGGTTATGTTATACATCCTTTTAATGAGCATTTCTTGCCTTATGTTTTTTTGCTAATGAATTATTATTTGTTTATTTTGTATGTATTTTAGACTATGAAAATGATGTTAGGCAAAAAACAAATTCAAGCAATTTTCTTACTTGAGTTCAAAATGAGTCATAAAGCATCAGAGATAACTCGCAACATCAACAATGCATTTGGCCCAAGAGCTGCTAATGAATGTATAGTGCTGCAGTGGTTCAAGTTTTGCAAAGAAGATGAGAAGCGTGAAGTTGAGGAGCACAGAGACTAACCATCGGGAGATGACAGCAACCATCTGAGAGGACCACTGAAGCTGATCTCGTAAAACTACACAAGAAGTTGCCCAAAAACTCAACGTCAACTATTCTACAGTTGTTTGGCATTTGAAGCAAATTTTAAAGGTGAAAAAGCTCGATACGTGGGTGCCTCATGAGCTGCCACAAATAAAAAAATCGTCGTTTTGAAGTGTTGCTTCTCTTCTTCTAGGCAACAACAACAAACTATTTCTCAATTGGATTGTGACGTGCAGTGAAAAGTGGATTTTATATGACAACCAGGGATGACAAGCTCAGTGGTTGGACCGAGAAGACACTACAAAGCACCTCCCAAAGCCAAACCTGCGCCCTAAAATGGGTCATGGTCACTGTTTGGTGGTTTGTTGCCTGTCTGATCCACTACAGCCTTCTGAATCCCAGGGAAACCATTACATCTGGTAAGTATGCTCAGCACGTTGAGAAACGCTGAAAACTGCAATGCCTGCAGCCAGCATTGGTCAACAGGATGGGCCCAATGCTTCTCTGTGACAACACCTGACCTCTCACCAACTGACAACTTTTTCAAGAATCTCGACAACTTTTTGTAGAAAAAATCCTTCGACAACCACCAGGATGCAGAAAATGCTTTCCAAGAGTTCGTCAAAACCCAAAGCACAGATTTTTATGCTACAGGAATAAAGAAACTTATTTTTCATTGGCAAAAATGTGCTGATTGTAACAAAATGGGATTGTGACTCCTATTTTTATTAATAATGATGTATTTGAGCCCAGTTATAATGAATTAAAATTCAGGGTCCAAAACTATAATTACTTTTAGACCAACCTAATACTATTATTGCTAAAAGTCTAGAAAGCTTATTACCTGAGTGATTTTTTTTTTTAAGTTGAGTGAGGTTGAAACTTCTATTTCAATTCTGAGAATATAAGAAATACTATGTTGTAAAAAAAAAAAAAAAAAAAAAGCTAGTAGAGGTGATGGAATTCCAGCTTAGCTATTTCAAATCTTAAAAGATGATGCTGTTAAACTGCTGCATTCAATATACCAGCAAATTTGGAAAACTCAGCAGTGGCCACGGGACTGGAAAAGGTCAGTTTTCATTCCAATCCCGAAGAAAGGCAATACCAAAGAATGTTCAAACTACCACAAAATTGCACTCATTTCACATGCTATCAAGGTAATGCTCAAAATGCTTCAAGTTAGGTTTCAACAGTATGTGAACTGAGAACTTCCAGATGTACAAGCTGGACTTAGAAAAGGCAAAGGAAGCAGAAATCAAATTGCCAGCATCTGTTGGATTATAGAAAAAGCAAGGGAATTCCAGAAAAACATCTACTTCTGATGTAGTTCCATTTATTCTGGCATCTATGAGGTTAGTGCTAAAGTAACTTCTGCTTCATTGATTACATGAAAGTCTTTGACTGTGTGAATCACAACAAACTATGGAAAATTTAAAGAGATGGGAATACCAGACCACCTCACCTGCCTCCTGAGAAACCTGTATGCAGGTCAAGAAGCAACAGTTAGAACTGAACAAGGAACAATAGTTCAAAATTGGGAAAGAAGTACGTCAAGGCTTTATTGTCACCCTGCTTATTTAACTTACATGCAGAGTACATCATTGGGAAATGCCAGGACAGATGAAGCACAAGCTGGAATCAAGATTGCCGGGAGAAATATCAATAACCTCAGATATGCAGATGACACCACCTTAATGGCAGAAAGCAAACTAAAGAGCCTCTTGATGAAAGTGAAAGAGGAGAGTTAAAAAGCTGGCTTAAAACTCAACATTCAAAAAAGTAAGATTATGGCATCTGGTCCCATCACTTCATGGCAAACAGATGGATAAAAAATGGAAATAGTGAAAGACTTTATTTTCTTGGGCTCCAAAATCACCACGGACAATAACTGAAGCCATGAAACTAAAAGATGCTTGCTGCTTGGAAGAAAAGCTATGACAAAGCTAGACAGTGTATTAAAAAGCAGACATATCACTTTGTTGACAAAGGTCCATATAGAAAAAGCTTTGGTTTTTCCAGTAGTCATGTACAGATTTGAGAGCTGGATCTTACAGAAGGCGGAGAGCCAAAGAATTGATGCTTTTGAATTATGGTGCTGGAGAAGACTCTTGAGGGTCCCTTAGATAGCAAGGAGATCAAACCAGTCAATCCTAAAGGAAATCAACTCTTAATATTCATTGGAATGACTGATGCTGAAGTTGAAGCACCAAAGCCTTGGCCACCTAACGCAAAGATCAGACTCATTGGAAAGGATCCTGATGCTGGGGAAGATTGAGGGCAGGAGGAGAAGGTGCGACAGAGGATGAGATGGTTGGATGGCATCATTGACTCAATGGACATGAGTTTGAGCAAACTCTGGGAGATAGTGAAGGACAGAGAAGCCTAGTGTGCTACAGTCCATAAAGCTGCAAAGAGTCAGACACAGCTAAGGAACAACAACAACAAAAGAACCACAGGAAATTAACATATGATACAGTATTACTAACCACAGATTTTGTTCAAATTTCACAAAATTTTGTTAGTGTCCATTATTTGTTTTCCTACCTTATTCAAGAATCCACATTGTATTCAGTATCTCTGAGCCACTTCAGCTGCATGCAACAAATTCTGATAAATTCTCTTTTCATTTTTATTCTGTTATGAATATTTTCTAATTTTCCTTGTTACAGCTTCTTAGATACACCCATCAGTGCATCTAAGAAGCTGTAACAAGGAAAATTAGAAAATATTCATAACAGAATAAAAATGAAAAGATACACCCATTAATTTTAATTTTTAATTACATGGGGTTTATAAAGTATCTTTGATATTAATCTCTCATTTTGATATTAATTTCTCATTTAAATGCTTTCTTCTCTGCAATCACTCTCTGTGTTTTTTCAGTCTTTTAACTTTATTGAGGCTTTTAATGCCTAAGTCAAGGATCTCTCTTAGTAAATGTCACATTGCACTTGAAAATATGCGGATTATTTTCAAATATCTTTTGATATTGATTTTTAATAAAATTCCACAGTGGTAAGAGAACAGACTCTGTATGATTCCAATATCTTTAGATCATGAAATCTCTGCACCTTGTTTTATGTTCCTGGATATTTTCCAGTGTCTCCTGGCTTATAGTCTATGGGAACTTAAGTAGAATTTGTAAGCTGCTGTTTTATGAAAATTGTATAAATTTTAATTATAATGTTGGATTGGTTCATAATACTTTTCAGGCCTACTATATCCTTATACTTTTCTATCTATTCATTTGTTAATTTTTTTACATTTATTTAATTGAAGGATAATTTCATTCCATTAATTTTGAGAGCTTGCTATTGAAACTCCAACTAAGTATCTTAATTTTTCTACTTAAAAAATAATTGTAATATAGAGTGGAACTCGATGTAATGTTGTTCTGTACTTTCCAAGTTGCTTATAAATGTATCATACTTTCATAATTTAAAAAAGAAAAAAAGAAAAAACTTAGCGATACAATAGTCTATGATGTGTATAATAATAATAAAAATAATAATGATGAGATAGCTTATGCTATCCACCTTGGATTTTACAGACTCTTTGAAATGGTCCCCAAAGTATGAGCAACAAAGGGAAAAATAAACATCAAAATTAAAAATTTGTGCATCAAACGTGCATCAAACGACACTATCAAGAACATGAAAAACAAACAACCCACAGAATGGGAAAAATACTTGAAAACAATATATCTGATAGGAGTCATCCAGTACCCAGAATATATAAAGAATCCTTACAATTCAGCAACAAAAAGACAAACAACCCAATTTAAATATAAGTGAAGGACTAGTAGACATTTCTCTAAAACAGATATACAAATGGCCAGCACATACATGAAAAGATGTTCAATATCACTAGTCATTGGAGAATGCGAATCAAAACAATAAGATATACTTCATACCCAAGAGGATAGTTGTAATTTTTTTAAATATGAAAAACAAGAAATAATTAGTGTTGTCAGGAATGTAGAGAAATAGGAACCCTTGTACTTCGCTTGTAGAAATGTAAAATGGTACAGCTGCTATGGAAAGCAGGTTGGCAGTTTCTCAAAAAGTTAAACATAGAACTACCATATGACCCAGCAATTCTTCTCCTAGGTGTAGACCTAAAAGAATTGAAACAGATATTCAAACAAAAACTTAGGCACAAATGTTCATTGTGGCACTATTCACATTAATCAAGGGGTAGAAATTATCTTATCTTCATCAACTGGTAAATTGATAAACAATTTGTGGCATAACCATTCAATGGAGCATTATTCAGCCATAAAAATGAATGAAGTACTGACATATGCTATACCATGGATTAACCTCAAAGACATGCAAAATGAAAGAAAGCAGATATGCCAGGTCACATACTGTATGAATCCATTTACATGCAATATCCATCACAGGTAAATCCACACTGAAGAAATCAGATTGGTGGTGACTGGGAGCTAAGAGATGGGAGAATTGGCGAGTGACTGTTTTATGAGTATGGGGACCCATACCCATATCTTTAGGGGTATGAAAATATCTTAGAATTTGATAGAGATGGTGGCTGTATAACACTGTCAATGTATTAAATGCCACTAAACTGTACGCTTGACAATAGTTAACTTCATGTTATGGGTATTTTACCTTGGTTTTTAAAAGTATGACATAGAAAACACTGTAGCCTTTGACAACGACTTTATTTTTTTTTTTCATTTCAACACACATTTATTTAAGATCTATGATTTGCTAGACATGGAATCGAATATGTATATTTTATCTAAAACATTTTACATACTTATAAAAGTAGGTAACAGCTCACTGCAATGAAACTCATTAGAGAAAAGGCATGTTCTGCACCAAGCAATGCCTTCTGTAGTCTGCCATATGCATTGCAGAGAGGCAATTCATTGGCTTTGAAATCTCTCCTCTTCTCCAGTATATCATCCTTCTCTTGTTTTCTCTTAGTGACAGTGACTTTATAAACGTTCATTTGCTGGCAGATATTTTCATGATCTTCATTAAGTAATAAAACAGTAATTTATTTTATTAAAAATAAATTAAGATAAATTTTCAAAATTATGAATAAAAAAAGTAAAAGAGGATGAGGAAACAAAAGAGCAAAAGAAACAGGGAGAGAGAGAATGAGAGCCAGGGAAAATGAGAAAGGGAGGGAAGAGAAAAGAGGAGGAAGAACTAGATGAGAAAAAGGAGAAAAGAAATAGAGCTAGAGCTCTGTTAAAGTCGGGTGACATCAAGTGTCAGTGGGACCTGTGGAGAAAGCCCTAGAACAGCTGGTAGGAATGTGAGCTGCACAGACACGTTGGAGAACAATTAGTCAACAGTTAACAAAATTAAAATGGACACACACAGTAATGTTCAGCATGTCAACCATGGTTAGTAATCAGTTCAGCTCAGTTCAGTCACTCAGTCACGTCCGACTCTTTGCTGCCCCATGGACTGCAGCACGCCAGGCCTCCCTGTCCATCACCAACTCCTGGAATTGACTCAAACTCAAGGAAATAGCAACCCACTCCAGTAGTCTTGCCTGGAGAATCCCATGGACAGAGGAGTCTGGTGGGCTACAGTCCACGGGGTCGCAAAGAGTTGGACATGACTGAGCGACTTCATTCACTCACTCACTCACTCATGTCCATAGAGTCAGTGATGCCATCCAACCATCTCATCCTCTGTCGTCCCCTTCTCCTCCTGCCTTCAATCTTTACAGCACCAGGGTCTTTGCAAATGAGTCAGTTCTTCGCATTAGGTGGCCAAAGTATTGGAGTTTCAGCTTCTACATCAGTCCTTCCAATGAATATTCAGGACTGATTTCCTTTAGATGGACTGGCTGGATCTCCTTGCTGTCTAAGGGACTCTCAAGAGTCTTCTCCAACACCACAGTTCAAAAACATCAATTCTTCGGCACTCAGCTTTCTTTATAGTCCAACTCTCACATCCATATGTGACAACTGGAAAAACCATAGCTTTGATTAGATGGACCTTTGTTGGCAAAGTAATGTCTCTGCTTTTTAATATGCTGTCTAGGTTGGTCACAACTTTTCTTCCAAGAAGCAAGCGTCTTTTAATTTCATGACTGCAGTCACCATCTGCAGTGATTTTGGAGCTCCCCAAATAAAGTGTCTCACTGTTTCCCCACCTATTTGACATGAAGTGATGGGACCAGATGCCATGATCTTAGTTTCCTGAATGTTGAGTTTTAAGTCAACTTTTTCACTCTCCTTTTTCACTTTCATCAAGAGGCTCTTTAGTTCTTCTTTGCTTTCTGCCATAAGGGTGGTATCATCTGCATATCTGAGGTTACTGATATTTCCCCTGGCAATCTTGATACAGCTTGTGCTTCGTCCAGCCTGGCATTTCACATATCAGCTAAATAAGCAGGGTGACAATATACAGCCATGACATATTCCTTTCCCTATTTGGAACCAGTATGTTGTTCCATGTCCAGTTATAACTGTTGCTTCTTGACCTGCATACACATTTCTCGGGAGACAGGTCAGGTGGTCAGGTCCCATCTCTTTAAGAATTTTCTACAGTATGTTGTGATCCACACAGTCAAAGGCTTTGGCATAGTCAATAAAGCAGAAGTAGATGTTTTTCTGAAACTCTCTGGCTTTTTCGATGATCCAACAAATGTTGGCAATTTGATCTCTGACTCCTGTGCCTTTTACAAATCCAGCTTGTACATCTGGAAGTTCCCTTTTCACCTACTGTTGAAGCCTGGCTTGGAGAATTTTGAGCATTACTTTGCTAGCATGTGAGATGAGTGCAAATGTGTGGTAGTTTGAGCATTCTTTGGCATTGCCTTTCTTTGGGATTGAAATGAAAACTGACCTTTTCCAGTCCTGTGGCCACTGCTGAGTTTTCCAAATTTGCTGGCATATTGAGTGCAGCACTTTCACAGCATCATCTTGTACAATTTGAAATAGCCCAACTGGAATTCCATCACCTCTACTAGCTTTGTTCATAGTGATGCTTCCTAAGGCCCACTTGACTTCACATTCCAGGATGCCTGGCTCTAGGTGAGTGATCACACCATCGTGGTCATATGGGTCATGAAGATCTTTTTCATATAGTTCTTCTGTGTATTCTTGCTACCTCTTCTTAATATCTTCTGCTTCTGTTAGGTCCATACCATTTCTGTCCTTTACTGTGCCCATCTTTGCATGAGATGTTCCCTTGGTATCTCTAATTTCTTTGAAGAAATCTCTAGTCTTTCCCATTCTATTGTTTTCCTCTATTTCTTTGCACTGATCACTGAGAAAAGCTTTCTTATCTCTCCTTGCTATTCTTTGGACCTCTGCACTCAAATAGGAATATCTTTCCTTTTCTCCTTTGCCTTTTGCGTCTTTTCTTTTCTCAGTTATTTATAAGGCCTCATCAGACAACCATTTTGCTTTTTTGCATTTCTTTTTCTTGGGGATGGTCTTGATCACTGCCTCCTGTACAATGTCATGAACCTCCATTCATAGTTCTTCAGCACTCTGTCTATCATATCTAATGCCTTGAATCTATTCGTCACTTCCACTGTATAATCATAAGGGATTTGATTTAGGTCATACCTGAATGGTCCAGTGGCTTTCCCTACTTTCTTCAATTTAAGTCTGAATTGGCAATAAGGAGTTCATAATCTGAGCCACAGTCAGCTCCTGGTCTTGTTTTTGCTGGCTGTATAGAGCTTCTCCATCTTTGGCTGCAAAGATTATAATCAATCTGATTTCGGTGTTGACCATCTGGTGATGTCCATGTGTAGAGTCTTCTCTTGTGTTGTTGGAAGAGGGTGTTTGCTGTGACCAGTGCATTCTCTTGGGAAAATTCTGTCAGCTTTTGACCTGCTTCATTTTGTACTCCAAGGCCAAATTTGCCTGTTACTCTAGGTATCTCTTGACTTCCTATTTTTGCATTCCAGTCCCCTATAATGAAAAGGACATCTTTTTTGGGTGTTAGTTCTAGAAGGCTTTGTAGAACTTCACAGAACTGTTCAGCTTTCTCAGCATTACTGGTCGGGGCATAGATTTGGATTACTGTGATATTGAGTGGTTTTTCTTGGAATCAACAGAGATCATTCTGTTATTTTTGAGATTGCATCCAAGTACCACTGCATTTTGGACTCTTTTGTTGACCATGATGGCTACTCCATTTCTTCTAAGGAATTTTTGCCCACAGTAGTAGATATAATGGTCATGTAAGTTAAATTCACCCATTCCAGTCCATTTTAGTTCACTGATTCCTAAAACGTTGATGTTCACTCTTGCTATCTCCTGTCTGACCACTTCCAATTTGCCTTGATTCATGGACCTAACATTCCATGAATAATACTGGTTAATAATACTGTACTCCGTATTTTAAAGTTGTTAAGAGAGTAGATCTTAACTCATTACTTGGGAAGATCCCCTGGAGAAGGGAAAGGCTACCCACTCCAGTATTTTAGCCAGAAGAATTTCATGGACAGTCCATGGGGTTGCAAAGAGTTGGACACGACTGAGTGACTTTCACTTTCACTTTCTTCATTACAAGGAAACAAAATTTTGTAACTCTGTATGGTGACAGATGTTAACTAGCCTTATCAGGGTGATCATTTCACAATGCGTACAGATATTAAATCACTAAGTTGTACCTGAAATTAATATAATGTTGTGTGTCAATTACAACTCAATACACAGAATAAAAAATAAAAATAAAATGGATGCACTCAAGAGTTTCACTTCTGGTATCTAATCTGCCTTAGGAAGTTCATTACAGATGTGCTGACAGAATCATGCTTTTTGCATTTGCTTACATCAGAACATCAGAAACAATCTAAATAGTTAAACAGATGAATACATTGTTATATACTAATAATAGGATGACAGCATGCAGTACTTTAAGAGTAATTATATATATCATATATATAACCATATATGAAAAACATAAATGAATGTATATGAAAAAAGAAATGAGCTCCAAGTTATTTTCTGGTCTGAAAAAGATAGCTGATGAAAGAAATTTGATGTCATGCAATATATTGAATACATTAGTAAATGACATATTAATGTATTACTCATATAATAAAAGTTTATCTTAATAAAAAAAAAGAAAACAAGAGCATTTTTTCATGTGCCTATTGGTGGCCATGTGCATTTCCTCTTTGGAAAAATGTCTATTCAGTTCATCTGCTCCATTTGTTAATTGGGTTGTTTTTTTTGATGTTGAGATGCATGAGTTGTTTACATATGTTGGATATTAACTCATTATCAATCATATCATTTGCAAATATTTTCTCCCATTCAGTAGGTTGTCTTTTCATTTCCTCAATGGTCTACTTTGCTGTGCAAAAGCTTTTAAGTAATCATCAGAGAAATGCACATCAAAACCACAATGAGGGACTTTCTTGGTGGTCCAGTGGCTAAGATTCTGTGCTCCTGAGACAGGGTGCCCAAGTTTGAGCCCTGGTCAGGGAACTAGATCCCACATGCCACAACTAAAAGTTTGCATGCCACAGCTAAAGATCAAAGATCCTACGTTCCCTAACTAAGACCTGGTGCAGCCAAATAAATTTTTTTTTAAAAAACTACAATGGGATATTACCTCACACCTGTGAGAATCACTTTTGTCAAAAAGAACACAACAGATGTTGGCAAGGATGTGGAGACAAGGGAACCCACCTACACTGTTTGTGGGAATGTAAATTGGTGCAGCCACTATGCAAAATAATATGGAGATTTCTCAAAAAACTAAAAATATAACTATCATATGACCTAGCAATTCCACTCCTGGGTATTTATCTGAAAAACAAAAACACTAATTCAAAAAGATACATTCACCCCAATGTTCACAGCAGCATTATTTAAAACTACCAAGGTATGGAAGCAACCCAAGTGTCCATCAACAAATGAATGGATAAAGAAGATATGGTATATATAGATATACAATTGAACACTAGTTAGTCATTTTAAAAAAATGAAACATTGCCATCTGCAGCAACTAAGTCCTATGGATGGACTTAGACAGCTTATGCTAAGTGAAATAAATCAGATAGAGAAAGACAACTATTGCATGATATTACTAAATGTGAAATCTAAAAATATAAAGCAAATTAGTGAATATAACAAAATATAAGCAGACTCACAGATATAGAGCACAAACTAGTGGTTACCAATGGGGAGGGGGCAATATAGGGGGTTAGGGAATTAAGAGGTACAAACAGTTAGGTATAAAATAAGAACACAAGGACATATTGTACAACACAGGGCACATAGCCAATATTTTACAATAACTATGAATGGAGTATAACCTTCAAAATTGTTAATCACTATATTGTACACTTGTAATTCATACAATATTGTACAGCAACTATAAATAAAATAAAAATGGGGGATACAGAGAAACAGAGTTATGGAGAATTATACAGAGATTAACAAATGAAAGAAGCATGGAAGAAAGAAAGAAGAAAACGGGAAGAAACAGGGAGGGAGGGAGGAAGGGAGGAAGGAAGAAGGAGGGGGTTGGTGAGTAAGCCCACCTAAATTCACATATGGAAGTTGGTCTAATTAGCAAGCAAGTACACTCAATTAAATGAAACCTGGTTTAGTACTTAACTGTTTCCAGCTCTTTACACAAGTATTCTTCACATTGCAGTTGCAACTTCAGTTGTGCAAGCTGAGTTGACTGTATTTGTCCTGCCCTAGAGGTTTAGTAGAGACTAACAAGGCTGTGAACCTTAGACACACAATCTTTGAAGCAGAAATGCAGGTGGAAGTCCCAGAGAGCCCTAGACCTAGGGCTGATGCATGGGGCACCACTTCTTTTTTTTTCCCTTGAATTGCATTTTTTTTAATTGGAGGATAATTGCTTTACAATATTGTGTTGGCTTCTGCTGTACAACAATACGAGCCAGTCATAGCTCTCTCTCTCTCTCTAAATACATACATACATATATATATATGTATATACATATATCCCCTCCCTCATGAGCCTCCCTCCCACCCCCTCACCCCACCTCTCTGGGTCATCACAGCGTACCAGGCTAGGCTCCCTGTGCTATATAACAGCTTCCCACCAGCTATCTACTTTATACATGATAGTGTATATATGTCAGTGCTGCTTTCTCAGTTCATCTCATCCTCTCCTTTCCCTGCTGTGTCCATAAGTCTGTTCTCAATGTCTGCATCTCCATTCCTTCCGTGCAGACAGGTTCATCAGTACCATTTTTTTAGATTCCATGTAGTTGTATTAATATATGATATTTGTTTCTCTATGACTTACTTCACTCTGTGCAATAGGCTCTAGGTTAAATCACCTTAATACAATTGCCTCAAATCCATTCCTTTTTATGGCTGAGAAATATTCCATTGCATATATGTATACATACACATGTATACATTTCCCAGGTGGCACTAGCGGTAGAGAACCTGCCTCCCAATACAGGAGATGCAAGAGACGCAGGTTCAATCTCTGGGTGGGGACGATCTCCTGGAGTAGGAAATGATAACCCACTCCAGTATTCTTGCTGGGAAAATCCCATGGACAGAGGAGCCTGGTGGGCTACAGTCCACAGGCTTGCAAAGAGTTGGACACGACTGAGCGACTGTGCACCGCAACTTCTTTATCCATTCATCTGTTGATGGACATCTACATTGCTTCCATGTCCTGGCTATTGTAAAAAGTGCTGCAGTGAAGATGTGTCTTTTTGAATTGTGATTTTCTCAGGTATATGCTGAGTAGTGGGATTGCTGGGTCATATGGTAGTTTATATTCCTAGTTTTTTAAGGAATCTTCATAGCGGCTATATCGATTTACAGTCCCACCACAGTGCAAGATGGTTTCCTTTTCTCCACATCTTCTCCAGCAATAAAAAAGCATCTTTATTATTGGTAGATTTTTTGATAATTAGCCATTCTAACTGGTGTGATATGATACCTCTTTGAAGTTCATTAGAGTTTTTGTCTCATGACTTTGCAATGAAAATCAAGATAGAGACATATATGTGAAGGAGTAAGAAAGAAAAAAATTAGAATGCAACAGGACAGCAATATTTAACACAAAGTTTATCAAAGAAGAAACTATACTTTATCACTAATATGTTAAATAACTGAACCACACAAACAAGCTATATTAGTTACTAAAAACTTAATGACTTGAAATAACTCACAATTATTATCTCACATTTTTGGTGGGTCAGGAGTCCAGACAAGACTTAACTGGGTCCTCTGCTTAGGGTTTTGGGTTTTACAAGCTCAAAATTAAGGTGTCCTTTGGTCTGCATTCTCATCAGGAGGATTGAGTGGGGAAGAACATTTCTAAGGTCACTTAGATGTCTGCCAGAATTCATTTCCCTGTGTTTGTAGTACCCCAGGGCCCTGGCTTCTTTCTGGCTGGAGGCTAGAGGCTGCTCCTAGAGGTCACCTACAATTCCTTGCCTAGTGGACTTTCCCAGCATGGCTGGGATCAAGCCAGATCAGATGGTCTCTAGAGAGAGTTGGCTACCAAGACCAAGTCTTTTGTAATGTAATGTAGTCACAAGAGTGACATCCACCACCTGTGCTATATTTATCGTTTTACAAGCAAGTCACAGGTCCCAGAGGCACTCACAGGGAGGGGGATCCCAAAAGGTGTGAACACCAGGAGTCAACAGGAATTCATGAAGCCACCTTACAATCTATTGAACAACCATATCTTTTACTGCTTTGGAATTTTGAAGTTTAAAATGACCATGAATATAATCCTTAAAAAATGTAACATATAATACTAAATAAGAAGTAAAATCTAAACCCAGAATATGATAGGGACAGAGTAAACAAAGTAGGTGATTAAATAGTTAACCACACTAGAGGATTGTAAGTAGAAATAAATATGGGAGACCCCTGTAGTAATGATTACTCAAGGAAGTAGGATGACTTAACCACAAAACCAAGCAGGCTTGCTTAGCAACAAAACCAGGGAACAGAAGCATGAGACATAATGAAAAACCAATGGTGGCAGAGACCCAAATCTGGCCCAGTGAGCTCAGTAAGTAGATGATCCATAGAACATGCTTTCTGCACATATAAAGACAACACTTTATGGAAAGGTGACATTTCAAAGTGAAAGACGCCCATTGTACTGAGACTTGAAATAATTTTTCCATTACTGCCATGACAGTCCTAGCTTGACCATATAAGGACAAAAAGACTCCCTTGCCCAACCTGGGGGAGTAGCTAATGATGCAAGCATGATGCCTACTTAAGAACAAGGGAGAAGGTTGTCTTTCCCCTTACCTATTTTTCCTGATTATAAAACTGGAGCCCACTAATTTCTCAGTGTGGCACCCTCTCACCTGCCCACTGATAAGCCTCACAAGCATCCTATCACCTCTTATCTATCACTTTGCCTATTGATGAATTCTTTTTGTGCTGAGACATAAAGGACTGCAGCTCCCTGGAACCGCCTGAAACACCACTTAGCAGTTTCAAATACATCTGATGTCAAACCTCAAGACCTTCTTACTTCCCCAGCCATATCCAATTTAAACTGAATTTCCCACATTTCTGAGTAAATCCCTAGAATGAAGCAAAGGCCTGGAAGATGTATGGTTTCTAGCCCCATACAGGGTATAGGAATATGGGGACTTTTTGCCCCTCAGTCCCAGTATCCATTAAAAGAGGTTAATTTTTACCATTTATATTACTTTAATGGTTATTCTAGGGACCAAAAGAGCCAGATTACTCAGTAAATGTTCCTGGAATCACTGTCACCAGAACAGTTATAGAACAGGAGTGAGGGTGCTGAGAGAAGGGAGGAGATGCAAATCCTCAAGTAGGTTGTTTCAGTGTTCCCTCACCAACCACCAGGGTTTGAGCACCAAAACCAAAGAAAACTTCACTAACTTCACGGGAGGGAAAAAATGCATTTGATTTCTGCCTTAAGTTGTATGCATTAGGGCTCATTACTAACTTGAACTTTTTTGGGGGGGATCATCCGTATTTAAATTTTTTTCCTTCTATGATTGTCCATGCTCTTCATCCATTTGATTTTTGGAGACATTCATTGATTTGAATCAAGATATTAACTGTTCTCTGCCCTCTTTACACAAGATTCCCATCTCATTTTGTTTACAATGGGGGTGGGGTAGCGAGAGGGCAGAAGTACACTTGCTTCCCATCCGAGGCGTGAACCCCATGGTCCTCTGCCTGGCATATAGCGGGCACGAGGTCTGTTTTTCAGCTGTAAGCTGCGTTCACTTGAGACCCATCTTTGCAAACTTTACTCCGCCGCGCAATCGCTAGGTTGATCAGCAGTCCGACGACTCCCTGGAGGCTGGGGCTACCCGGGCCCCGCGCCGTTCCTGCCGCCGCCACCCCGCCCTCCCCGCGGTCCCCGGGGCGCGCGCCCGTGCCCGGCCCCCGCCTGCGCCACCGCGCCGCTCCGGAACCGGGCTGCGGTCACTGAGCGCCCGGGCGCAGGGCGGGCACCGGCGCGGGGGGTGGCCAGGAGCGCGTGAGCCGGGCACCAGGGACTTCGCGCCGGTCGGCGGGGCCCGATGCGCTCGGCTGGGAAACTTCTGCGGGCGCGAGGCCGGAGCTCTGCGTGAGGCCGGGAAAGGCCAGGTAAGGAGGGAGCCGGGGCGCCTCGGCCGCCACCCTCCCGCCGCCGTCTGCACCCTCACACCTTGCGGCGCCGGGGCTGCTTGCCGGGTGCGGTGTCTGTCCTGGCCCCGCTCCTGGGAGGGGGTCGCGACCTGCAGACCCCCAGCAGCGCCCAAGCTTCGCTGCCTGTACCCCTGATTGCGCGGCGCTGCCGCCTGCCTCCCGCTCCGGCCCCGCTCCGGCCCCGCTCCGGCCAGCGGCGAGCCCGGGGGTCCGCGCGGGTGCCGCGGAAGGCTGGCCGGCTGGGGTCGGCGCACCGGCCCTAGGCGCTCGGGTCCTCCGCCCACAGAGGTGAGTCTTCCTCCCACATCTGCTGTTGGACCCACTCTTGCCCCGGGCAGCACCTTGGAGACCCCCAAATGGTCGGATTTTAGAGGGAGAAAAGCTGCTTCAGGGGGCCCTGACAGCCCTCGGTTGGCCTTGGGGAAGTCGGGCAGAGGCGAGAAGTTTCCCTGGGCAAAAGGTCTGAGTAGGGGCAGGGTTTCCCCGTTGAGTTCGGGACCCAGAAAGCGGCCTCATCCAAGGTCACGCTGACCTGTTTACTCTATTTGGGGAATCCCCCTGGGCGAGGGGAGGGGAAGGAAAGAAAGAGAAAGACATTTGAAAACCACGAAACTACCTCCTCACCAAGGTCGGTTACAGAGATATGTATTTTGAGGGTCTGTATTTTAAGAAAAGATTAAAGGCACAGAATCAAAACAGTAATATGGCTATGGCACACACACGAAAAATTTTTGTTTTAGTCAGGAGACATTTTGCAAAAAGTGAAAAAGTTCTATATGTAAATAAGTGGGAAAGCAGAATATAACCTAATTTGATTTACTGAACTTCTAGAATGTGACAACCTTCCTTCCTGACTTTTTACTCCAACTCTTGTGGTTAGCTATTTTCAGTTTGCAAGCTTGCACGTTGCACTTGAGTTTTATGGCAGCCTTAAAAAATTTTCTCTGTTCATGCTAAAGTTTGGTGGCTATTTTCTTTTCTGTTATTTTTAATACCAGGGACTGTTGCACAAACAACTCCCTGGTGTGACAATACAGGAACCTGGCACTGTTCTTTGTGACCACTGAAAACCAAACAAGAACTACCTGAAACAAAATATAAGCAAAATAAATATTGGATCTCTTTACACATTTGCCAAATGAAGAGGTCTGTCTGATCCCACATGATCTTTAAGGTTCTTTCCTTCTCTGGAAGACTGGGTTTGTCTTTTGAAGAGTTTGGGATACAAATATTAAGTGAAATCTAGAATAAGATGTTATCTGTTCTACTAAAATTTTACACATATAAGCTGGGAGACATTTGATAATTGAGTTTCTTTAATCTCATCAGTTTCTCAAAATAGCTGAATCATTGTGCATCCTGGGCTTCTAAATGGTGACAGTCTATGCTATTAAATAAATATGTGTCAGGGGAAACCCAAATCCCATGCTTCTTATCACAAGACTGACTAATAGGGTTGATACACTGGAACATTCCTGTCTGCTTATTCTCAACAGTCCCCAGGAAAGATCAAGAATGGTTATGAAGCATTTGCTGCAGCATATGAGCATAACAACACATAAGTGATATGACAGGCAAGAAGTTTCAAAACTGCTTTGGAAAATGTCTGTGATACATTTGCGAGCCCGCAAACTGCAATTGAAATTGGTTTCTGTAATTATGGGTGTTGGTCAGCTGGGATTATTAGCTATAGAGAATAAGTAAGAATTTACAAAAGTGTATTGAATCATTAATGAGACTTTTTTTTAAAGGAAAAGAGAAAACATTCCTCTCTTTTATCTAAGTAGTTAGAGGAAAATATCTTAAAATGAAAGTTATAACAGGTTATTTTATAAGTTAAATAATAACAAAAAGTTGCTGACTTAAAACTTCCATGACAACGCTGGACCCTCCTCCAGCCCAGAGAATTGAGGGATCAATTCACACAGCTACAAAGTGAGACATTCTCATTTTGTATTTTTCAACAGAATAACCTCTAGTGACTATCACACATACTGAAATTGGTGGGGGAGGAGGGATGTACGGTCTAGAAAGAAGAGCAAGCAGCTGGGCCTGTGGAAGAACTTTCATCTTTCCAAGCCTCATTTTCCACTCTGAAGAATGCTAATGATACTCTTTGGGTGGCATAGTTTTGACTCCTCAGTGGGTCAGTGTAGACAAGACCCAGTTCGTGGCACATAGTGAGAACATAACTAATCTCAGTTCTCCCTGTCTTCCTTAGTAGGTGGTTGTTTATTGACTGAACAAACTGTAGGATGAACAGTAGGTTACAGTTTTCCACTTTTGATTTCAAAAATTCCATGTGGCAAAACCTTGATGAATGTTGAATCTAGGTAATGGGTATATAGGGGGGTAATCATATATTATTTTCTCTATTTTGGAATATGTTTAAAATTATTCATCAGAAAAAAATTAAGCGTAAAGCTGAAAAACTCATAAGATACAATTCTAGTCTAGCTTAACATTTTTAATTGGAGTTTTTTAAATTATTCTATATGGACAGGAAAGAAACACAATTTTATAGAGGGAGTAGATGGGTGAGGAATGGCACTAGAGAGTAGTCCATGGTGATCTTTAATTTTTTGTGGAATCTTTTTTTATTTTAAAAAGATCCAAAAATATGACAGTGTTGATATTTGATAATTTTGGTTGTTGGGTTCATGGATATTTCTTCTCTGATATCTTTGCATTTAAAAATTTTCAAATTAACATAAAATCACTTTTTAGTTTTATAAGATTATTATAAAGGAAGCAAACAATATCAGTTTATGCAAAGAAAAAAGTAGTGTCCTGACATCCAGGAACAACCTTTCTTAGCATTAAGTAAAAAATCACTCCATATGCCCTTGCATTTATACAAATAGAAGAATACAGGCACATTAATATGTAATATGCTACTCCTGTGATACATACAACATTTTAAGGCTTGTCTGTTGCTTTTGGTCTTGAATTTCTAAGAAACAACTTGCTTGCATTTTGATTTTTAAGACTTTAGATTGTCTTTTAAAATATAGCATTTATTTAAAAATTCAATATGCAACAACTGACTTTAAATGAGTTTTAAGTAGCTTATTTGCATATAAAATGTATTTTTAGATTATCTTAGATCTCATAATTTGAAACTGGGCTTAAATGGTGTCAAAATTTGAATTTCACTAAAATGCAAGCTCCATGAGGACAGGGATTTGTTGAATTCTTACATATGTTAATTATTAATGTGTTCTTGGCTATTTGAAAGTTGATGACACAGTCAATTATGCTAAAATGCTTATTTTGAAAACCAGCATCATTCCAATGCAACTGAAATGTAAGTAACAATTCAAGCATGATGCAAATTTTGTACTAACTTATTCAATGATTTACTCAGTCAGAAACACCAGGTGAACACATTAAACTGTAACCAGCTAACCAAGCCCTATAGGAATATAACACAAAATATAACACACACAGACCTCAAACATTACCAGCTACCTTGGTTCACTGAGTGATATCCTGCAAGATTGTGTTTTGTTATTCTTTTGCACTTATGCATTTTTCTATAGAAAAATACTCATTTAATATCCCAAGAATATTTAAGCATCTTGATTCAAAAATGTCAAATAGTGCATGCAAAAGGACAGCTTAAACACTGAAGAGAAGCTTGAGATAATCAAATATTTTGAAAGAATCAAGAGAATATGCAGTATTTCCTGAGCAGCAGGAATAAGGGAATAATCCACACTGAAGATCATGACAGAAGTACACAAAAATAAAAGCAATGTCTAAGGCTGGAATAAGCTCAAGTACTTCAAAGTCAATAACAATGAGGCTGAAAGAAATTTTTAAAAAGTGAAAAGATTGTTGACTGTCTGGATGGAGAACCAGTGAACAATTTTTCTCACAAAGAGAAAGCTCCTGTCTCTATAAAACACTCGAAAGGAAATGGAATTCCTTGCAGAAATGCTCCTATTAGCACCAGGAGTGGCTGGTTTGGTGGTTTAAAACATTGCTGACCCTGGTGTGTGATCCATCTGCTCATTAAGCTCAAACAAATGACAGGAAAAATTACAGCCAATTAGCTAGCACACATGAACTTATTAGGTGTGTTTGCCAGGAAGGAACATGAAGTAAACATAGAAAAAGTGAGTTCATTTGCTGTATGCAGGACACTTGGAGGAGAGCTAAGTGAAGGTGTCTTCCTTGGATTCATATCAAGGAAAGACTGTTTCATGCATCTGTGATTCCAGCTTCTCTTGCATCTTTCATCAGGAATCTCTGGTGAACTTACTGCATGACATGATTGCAGCTGACTGAAAGTGAGTGGCTTCCTGCTTGTGCCTTTAGCCATTTCCAGAACATGGAGAAGTCAGAAGAACTTGAAGCAGAGTATGGGGATTGTTTGTTTAAAGCAGATAAATGATAAGCTTATGAAGGAGAGGTTTACAGCTGTTTCTTCACATTAAGAATTATAGGGCACTGAGTGACTCAACCTCCTATCATTCTGTTGCTCCAAAAATTTTAATTTCTTTTCTTTCTTTCAGTTTTACTGAAATATAGTTGACATACAGCATTGTATGACTTTAAGATGTGCTGCATAATAGTCTAACTTCCATCATAAAATGATTATTACCACATTAAGTTTAGTGAAAGTCTATCATCCCATATGGATACAATATTAGAGAAACAGAAAAAATACTTTTTCCTTGTGATAAGAGCACTTGGGATTTTTCTTAGAAACTTTCACATATATAACATACAGCAGTGTTAACTATATTTATCATGTTTCACATTATATCCTTAGGACTTATTTACCTTCTAACTGGGAGTTTCTGCCTTTTGACCACCTTTCCTCAACCCCTTCCTCTGATAACCACAAATTTGACTTTTTTTTCTACGAGTTGCTTTATTTTTGAAATATAATTGACCTATGACACTATGTTAGTTCCTGGTGCACAACATAGTGAGCTGATATTTCTATATATCTCAAAATGACCACCATGATAAGTCTAGTTACCGTCCGTCAACATACAAAGATTAATATTATATAATTTTCTTTGCATAGAAACACAAAAGACCCCTGATAACTAAAGCAATCTTGAGAAAGAAAAACAAAGCCGGAGGAATCAACCTTCCTGATTTCAGTCTATACTATAAAGCCATAGTAATCAAGACAGTATGGTACTGGTACAAAAACAAAAGTATATATCAATGGAACAAGATAGAACGCACAGAGGTAAGCTCAAGTACCTTTGGGCACCTTATCTTTGACAAAGGATGCAAGAATATACAGTGGAGAAAAGACAGCCTCTTCAACAAGTGGTGCTGGGAAAACTGGACAGCTGCATGTAAAAGAATAAAATTAGAATACTTCCTAACACCATATACAAAAATAAATTCAAAATGGATTAAAGACCTAAATGTAAGGCCAGAAACTATAAAGTTCTTAGAGGGAAACATAGGCGGAACACTCTTTGGCACAGATCTCACAGAAAGGTCCTCTTTGACCTTCCTCTGAAAGTAATGAAAATAAAAACAAAAATAAACAAATTGGACCTACTTAAAAGTTTTTGCACAGCAAAGGAAACTATAAACAACATGAAAAGACAACCCTCAGAATGGGAGAAAACAATAGCAAATGAAACAACAGGCAAAGGATTAATCCCCAAAATACACAACCAGCTCATGCAGCTCAATATCAGAAAAACAAATAACCCAATAAAAAAATTGGCAGAAGATCTAAACAGACATTTCTCCAAAGAAGACATACAGATGGCCAACAAACAGCATGAAAAGACGCTCAACATCACTCATTATTAGACAAATGCAAATCAAAACTACAATGAAGTATATCACCTCACACCAGTCAGAATTGCCATCATCAAAAAATTTATAAGCAATAAATGTTGGAGAGGGTGGGAGGGAAAGGGAACCCTCTTGCACTTTTGGTGGGAATGTATTAATAAGTTGTTAATACAGCCACTATGGAAAACAGTATGGCGATTCCTTAAAAGAAAACCAGGAATAAAGTTACCATAAGACTCAGCAGTGCGGGAGAGGGGATGAGGATGGGGAACACATGTAAATCCATGGCTGATTCATGTCAATGTATGGCAAAAACCACTACAATATTGTAAAGTAATTAGCCTCCAACTAATAAAAATAAATGAAAATTTAAAAAAAAGACTCAGCAATCCAACTACTGGGCATATACCCTGAGAAAACCATAATTTGAAAAGACACATGTATCCCAATGTTCACTGCAGCACTATTTACAATAGCCAGGACATGGAAGCAACCTAGATGTCCATCAACAGATGGATGGATAAAGAAGTTAGTGGTACATATATACAATAGAATATTACTTAGCCATAAAAAGAAATGCATTTGAGTCAGTTCTTGTGAGGTGGACAAACCTAGAGTTTAGAAATAAGTCAGAAAGAGAAAGACCAATACCATATATTAGCATATCTAGAAAAATGGTGCTGATGAAGCTATTTGCAGGCCAGAAATAGAGACGCAAACATAGAGAACAGACTTGCTGGACATAGTTGGGGAAGGAGGGAGGGGATGAATTTAGAGAGTAATACTGACATATATACACTACCATGTGTAAAACAGATAGCTAGTGAGGCGCTGCTGGGTATCACAGGGAGCTCAGCTCGGTGTTCTGTGATCACCTAGAGGGGTGGGATGGAGGAGTTAGGAGGGAGACTCAGGAGGGAGGGGATATTTGTATACTTATGGCTAATTCACATTGTTGGACAGCAGAAACCAACACAACATTATAAAGCAATTATCCTCCAATTTTAAAAAAAGGTATTATATAATTGTCAACTATATTCCCCAGAGTGTACATTTTAGACACGACTCATTTATTTTGTAACTGGAAGTTTGTACCTCTCAACCTCACTCACCTATTTCTCTCATCTCCCACCTGAAAATTTGTAATTTCTTAAGAAAACATTTAAATTCACTGAATCTAGGACTGAAGTGAGAAAACAAGAATGCTATTGATTTGTTCCAGTAAGTCCAGATATTTAGATTCA
Source organism: Cervus canadensis (assembly GCF_019320065.1). Lineage (NCBI taxonomy): Eukaryota > Metazoa > Chordata > Mammalia > Artiodactyla > Cervidae > Cervus > Cervus canadensis. Next base: position 53,970,115 of record NC_057405.1, on the reverse strand, counting down.
AACTGTATGTGAAGCAGTTAAATCATGAAGGTTAAGACAGCAGAACCTTGGCATCTGCCTGCCTGAGAGTGAGTCTGGGCTCCTGGGCTCTATCAATATTGTATCCTTGTGCAGCCTATGCTTTAGATATCTCATCTGTAAAATGGGGAGATAAATTTGCCTCCTTCATGAAGTTGTGAGGATTAAGTGACATGGCATTTTAGGGCTCTTAGACATGTGCCTGGCACACAGTCAGTAAGTGTTCAGTAAACGTTAGGTGGTAACAGCGTTGGTAGTACTACTAGTAGTAATAGTATATGAGGATTAAGAAGATGGCACATAGTTACTTCATTAATTCCCATTGCTCAACTCATCTAAATTTGGTAGAGTCACAATTCGAATTACGTAGCTATTTGTTTCGAGTTTCTATGGGCTTTTTTTTTTTTAGTATTATTCTCTGAATGTGTTTGAAACATCAAGTATTTGCCATACATGTATGGCCCAATTTTGCAAAGAATTGATCCAGCTAAAAGTCAACCATGGAAACATGGCATTCCAGGAATTTTGGAGACTGGTGTATGAATGACATGTGGGCTTCCCCGGTGGCTCAGTGGTAAAGAATTCGCCTGCTAATGCGGGAGATGCAGGTTTGATCCTTGGGTTGGGAAGATCCCCTGGAGAAGGAAGTGGCAATCCACTCCAGTATTCTTGCCTGAGAAATCCCATGGACAGAGGAGCCTGGTGGACTACAGTCCATGGGGTCACAAAAGAGTCGCACATGACTTCAGCTCGCCAGGCTCCTCTGTCCATGGAATTTCCCAGGCAAGAATACTGGAGTGGGTTGCCATTTCCTTTCCAGGGGATCTTCCTGACCCAGGGATCAAACCCTGGTTGTCTGCATTGCAGGCAGATTCCTTACCATCTCAGCCACCAGGGACCCCAAACAACAACATATGAATGACATAAGCATTCTAGAAGTTGCCCACATGCTTAATAGTGTTGGGGCCACTGGACTCCATGAAAGAAAAACCTATAAAGTGATACAGTTAATTTAAATATAATTCCCAGGGCCACTTATCCTGTCTTGTTTTCCAGATATGATTAAAGACCTGTTATCACTTGATTTTCCTAATAGAAACCTCACAAGGATTGTCTTCTTCTCCATAAACCTGTATTTCAGGTCCACCGTAAAATGTAGTTATTACTTTAATGAAAAGCCTCATTTATAGTGAATATTCATAGGTGTGTATATTCATTTTCTATTGCTTTGTAACAAATTACCACAAACTTAGTGGCTTAAAACAATACAAATTTACTATCTCACAGTTTTTGTGAGTCAGAAGTCTAGGCACAGCTAGAATGGATCCTCAGCTCAGGGTCTCACAAGCTTGCAATTCAGGTTATCGGCTAGACTGCACTCCTCATTTGGAGTCTAAGGTCCTCGCCCAAGATTTCCAAGTGATTGGCAGAATTCAGCTCCTTGTGATTGAAGGACTGAGGTCCCCATTATTCTGGTAACTTTGGTTGGGTACTTCTTTCAGCTCACAGAGACTGCCTGCAGTTCGTTGCCTAGTGGCCCTCACAGGCAGTTCACAGCATGGTGTTTGCTTTTTTCTAGGCTAGTAAGAATATGTTTGTCTAGTTTCCAGCCCCTCTCCAGTCCTACAGTGGAGTCTTACATGGCTTAACATAATCACAGATGTCACTATTCAAGCCCCATTGGCCAGAACATGTTACCTAATGTAGGCACCCTCTATCCCATGCCGTTCACATGAGAATGCCATTCAATGGGAAGACTTAAGGAAAGGGGGTTTATAGGACCTTGCATGAGCAGGGTAGGAATCTTAGAATTCTCCCTCCCACCATATGTGATAAAGTGAGAAACCAAACATGGCTAGAGATAATCAGATGTGGCTTTAGCTGAGACAAGAGAATCAGAGAAGCCTGGCATAGCTTGTGGGCAGGTTCTCTAGTTTCCTCGAGTCTCAAGTGAAGCCAAGCTTTCATTGGTATAAAAAGTCAAAGGCATGTTCCAGCCTAGGAGCCTAGTGGTGCATGAAGAGACTTAGGTAGTAAGTGAAAAACCCCCAAGGCTGGTGTGGATCTTCTGGAATCCAGAAGGCCACAATCCAATCTCCAGCATAAAATTTATGAGACTGTCTACCTGAGATTTCCAGTGTATTCAATGGGGTAACATCAGAAGATGAAATGAGAAAATGAGACCATGTAATATAATTGCTTAAGAAAGTAGGATTCTCCTAAGGCAAAAGAAAAAAGTAGCACCTTCCTTGGTAGAATAAAGGAGCCAAGAGCTTAGTGGGGTTGGCCATCTCTAGAGGCAGAAGCCAGATGGTGACACATCTATGCCTTGGATAACATCTGACTGACTGTAGCGTATGAATACTGTAGCCAATATCATTTACATTTACATCAACTCTCTGCTCTTAATCTGAGATAATTCTTCCATATTTATACGTTTATATACTATACATATGCACTGTTTGCACAGCATCATGCCAAGTCTTAGCATGATGAAGAAATGAATTTCTTCTTTCCTGTTGCTTGAGAGGCTCTAGACCAGCACTATCCGAGAGAAATATAATGCAACCACATACGTAATTTAAAATTCTCCAGTAGCAACATTAACAAATAAGAAGAAATGGGTGAAATTAACTTTAATAATATGTTTAATTTAACCCAGTATTTCCAAAACATTATCATTTCAACACGCAACCAATAAAGAAATTATTAATGACATATTCCTTATCTTTGTGCTGTGTCTGACATCCATTGAGACCAACGCATCTTGCTTCAGACCAGTCACATTTCAGGGGCTCAGTGGTCACGTGTGGCTGACGGCTCCTGCAGTGGCCAGCACAACCCTAGAGTTCTAAGGCTTCTGGTCATGGGCATTTAACTTCAACTCTCATTTCTCTTTGTATTCACTTTCTAGATAATCTCATCAGCTCCAGTCCTTATTCAGTGCTGTCCTGTGTCATTTAGGACAACTGTTAAATATGCCTCCATCCTGCACCTTATCTTCTGCTATGAACTCTGTTGTTAGACCAGGTGCATCAGGTTAAACGTGACGAGTCCCCTGCCCCCCCAACTTCCTCTGATTTCTTTCCAAGCTTCAGGATCTCTTATAACTCCAAAGTGTCTTCATCCCTTCTCTGTTCTTCTGTCTCAGCAGAGACATGTCTTCCTTTCATTTCTTCTTCATGGTTAATGTAATATATGCTTTTCTTTCTTTCTTTGTCCAACACCTAACCCATTGATTCGGGTATCGATCATCTCTCACTTGGGCTTCCTGGCTATTAACCTGCTTGTTCCAAAACTATATTCTAAACATTGTTTTTCTACCTGAACACCATTTATATAATATATATACATATATAAATGACCAACTAATAAAGCCAATATTTAAAAATATACACACTATCTACATTAGATTCTTTAAAATATTACTTAAATATGTACCACAACTGAAAGAATAAACAAATAATGATGCTTTAAAAAGGAAAACAGAGGCTTCCCTACTGGTATAGAGGTTAAGATTCTGAGCTCCTGGTGCAGGGGACCTGGGTTTGATCCCTGGTCAGGGAACTAGAACCCACATGCTGCAACTAAAGATTTCACATGCCTCAATTAAAAAAGATCCTGCATGCCACAACTAAGACCCGGTACAGTCAAATAAATACATACTTTTAAAAAAATTAAATGGAAAATATATATTATGGGCAATATAATATACAGTGGAAGCCATGTAGACAGATAGTAAAGACCATAAAAGTTCAGAGCCTAGAAAGTGCACTTCACCCACCATGTTAAGGAAAGGCGGATGCAGAACACGCAGACCCTGAGCCCCCTCAGAGATGAGTGTGAGGAAGAAAATGCCTCCTGACCTGAGCAAAGCATGGAAGTGAGAAACACAAGAGAAAAATGTGCCTTTCTAGCCCTGAAAAATAAGGATTAAAATCCAGATCCTTTACTCTATAGAATGTTCTAGTGTCTCTTACCCCAACCCCCTAAAAGTTCTTAACCCTGGTTGCACAACAAAATCAATGGGAAGTCTGTGAAAAAAATGCCAGTGCCTGGGTCCCACTACAGTCCTTAAATGATTAAACAATTTCCAGAGCAGGGCCCCAGTCACAAACCTGGTGTGAAGATGTGTAATCATAATTCAGTTCTGCCCCTCTGCTCTATATTTTGACCTGGGCTAGGAATAACTTTGAATTACATATCATAGAAAGTGGTGTTATTGTAGAGCTGAAAGGTGCTGCAAATAATGATTTGTCCAAATCTTTCATTTTATCAATGAGGAAACAGGTCTGGGAAGATTAAAATCTCACACCGTGGGACTTCCTTGATGTTACGGTGGTTAAGAATCCGCCTGCCAACGCAGGGGACACATGTTCGATCCCTGGTCTGGGAGGATCCCACATGCCGCAGGACAACTAAGTTTGTATGCCACAACTACTAAGACCACACAGCTAGAGCCCATGCTCCACAGCAAGAGAAGCCACCGCAATAAGAAGCCCGCAGGCCACAACTAGAGAAAGCTAAGCACAGACAATAATAAATTAATCACATGCTGTTTAGGGACATAGCTAACACTGACACCTTTCTCTTAAGTAGTAATACCAACTGGACAGACCAGACAGAAGAATGGTAGACCCAACACTGGGACTACAGCTGTGGACAGACAATGAAGGATCAGAGGACATCACATGGAGTAACCAGCCTGGAAGGACAGCCAGCTGGCAGCCAGGAATGGACAAAGCTGAGGCTCTTTAAGCAAGGATAATCCAGGAATCCTTCAGGAACAAGATGAAATAATGGCTCTCAAACTGAATGGATACCTGTATATGTATGGCTGAGTTCCCTTTGCTGTTCATCTGAAACTATCAAAACATTGTTAAATCAGCTATACCCCAATACAAAATAAAAAGTTAAAAAAAAATCAACTGAGAGCCTATTAGAAATCCACCTGTCTGTCCGTCCCTGGCTCAGTTATTCTGGGGTGGGGCCAGGGAAGGGGCATTTTAACAAGTCCCTGGGTGGTTCCAATTGTTATTGGCTTCCAGAGACTGGTTTCTTTATTCAAGGATAGGTTAGTTCTGGGTCGATACCTATCAGCCTTAGGTGGTCAGGACACAAGATAGGGAAGAATAAAACAGATCACTCCTGCAGGAATAAGTAAGTTTAGAATTTACGACATAAGGATGGTTTGTCTTCTATTGAAATCCTCTGAAGAAAGCTTTTAAAATCTATATCTTCAAATGGCTCAGCTCTGTAGCAAACAAGCAACAAGTACAGCAATGCCATTTCTCTGTTATTTAAAAATCTGCTCAATATATTAAAAAAAACAAACAACTGAATAAAAACTGGGCAGAAGACCTAAACAGACATTTCTTCAAAGATGAGATGGCCATACAGATGGCCAACAAACACATAAAAAGATGCTCAATATCATTAATTATTAGAGAAATGCAGATCAAGACTACAGTGAAATATCAATTCACACCTGTCCAAATGGCCAACATCACAAAATCTACAAACAGTAAATGCTGGAGAGGGTGTGGAGAAAAGGGAATGCTCTTGCACTGTTGATAAGAATGTATTAATAAACTGGTGGAACCACTATGGAGAACACTATGGAGGTTACTTAAAAACTAAAAATAGAACTTCCATGTGATCCAACAATCCCACTACTAGAATATACGCAGAGAAAACTGTAATTCAGAGACACATGCGCCCCAGTGTTCACTGCAGCACTATTTACAATAGCCTGGATATGGAAACACCATAAATGGCCATCAACAGAGGAATAGATAAAGATGTGGTATGTATATACAGTGGAATACTATTCAGCCATAAAAAGGAATGAAATTGGGTCATTTGCAGATACATGGATGGGCCTAGAGACTGTCATACAGAGTGAAGTCAGTCAGAATGAGAAAAAACTATTAATACATATATGTGGAATCTGTAGTTACAAAGCAGAAATAGAGATACAGATGCAGAAGACAAATGGATAGATGCCAAGGGAGGGAGGGGTGCAATGAATTGGGAGATTGGGGTTGACATGTATACACGACTATGTATAAAACAGACGACTAATGAGAACCTACTGCGTAGCACAGGGAACTCTACTCGCTGCTCTGTGGTGTCTAAATGGGAAGGAAACCCAGAAAAAGAGGGACTTATATGTATACACAGAGCTGATTCCTCTTCCTGATACTGAGGAAGATTGAGGGCAGAAGGAGAGGGCGTCAGAGGATGAGATGGCTGGATGGCATCACCAATGCAATGAACATGAACTTGGGCAAGCTTCAGGAGATGGTCAGGGACAGGAAGGCCTGGTGTGCTGCAGTCCATGGGGTCACAAAGAGTTGGATATGACTGGGCGCCTGAACAAAAACAGCTGATTCACTTTGCTGTACAGAAGAAAGTAACACGACATTGTAAAACAGCTATACTCCAATAAAAATAAAAAAATAAGATAAGTGCTCCCAAAAGACTAAAAAATTAAAAGAATAAAATCTGCTAAGAATTTTTAGTATAGATCTTCTCATTTGAATGTTCCAGTACCCTTTAAAGTAGACACAATAGGTGACATTACCTCTGCTTTACGGATGAATAAATATGTCTAAGTTCATCTAAGTAGCAAGGAGGAAACTAAAGTCTATATTTTCTAAATCCTGGTACTGTGGAAGCAGAATGATATGGTTGAGACAGTGAGTTTCAGAGTCAGACAGACCTGGATGGAATCTTAGTTCCAATATGAACAGTGTGGTGACTTTGTACAATTTACTTGCCTTCTCTGAGTTTCAATTTTCTCATCTGTGCGATGGAGATAATAGTACCTTCCTCATGGGGTTGTTGTGCAGATTAAATAATTTTTAAAATGTCTGGCACATAGTTGCTAAGTATACATACTTAAAGGTTTAAGTAGAGAAAACTATCTTCTTCATATGTAACACATACCACAGTTGGGATATGATGCCAATTAATGAGGATAATATTGATAGAATTTTGATCTTCTAGGTTGCCTAGCAACCACAACTAACATAATACCACAAGCTACCAGAGCTGTTTTAATGAAATCAGGAATTCAGCTGCTCTTAAGGAACTGAACATTGTAAGAAGACAGAAGGATTCTCCTGTGAATTTGGAGTTGTGCCAGACATCTTAAATAAGTGATGTCCTAACCCCTCAGTCAAGAAGGCCTCCACTTCTGTTCCCCTAGGCGACAGAAGATGTTAGAACATCTGTTGACCTGGATAGAGTGAGGATGGAAAAGGCAGAGAGGACTTGTTCCTCTCTATCAACGTGTTCAATCCACATTCCCTGAGTGCCAAGGGTCTGAAATACAAAAACATTTGTCTTTGCCCCTTAATAATTTTGGAATCAAGAAGAGGAAATGAGTCAGTGTTGAACAGTAATACAGCAGATTATTTCACGAGTGGCTTTCTATGTCTGTGTCCCTGGTAGTAGTCTAAGTATTATGGACTGAACTGGACAAGCGGATATAGCCTGTCTCAAATAATCCACTGTTAGGATTATTATTTTCCTGGCAAACCATCCTGGTAGAATATTCAACTGGTCTCCCAACACATTAAATAAGATCTGCAGCCTTGAAAGACACACTGCCCGCTGGGGAGAGCATGAAGCTGAGCGGAAGAAGACTTGGACTTCCAGCTTCATGACTTATTGTGACTTTTACCTGAAGCAAGTTATTTAACGTGCCTTGGGCTCCACCTTTCTCATCTGTAAGCTGAGCATGATGGTTTAGATACTGCCTCGCTCATGGCAGTAAGTGTGATGCTGTGAGATAATAAATGTACATGAAAAAAAATAAATAAATGTACATGTTCTGAGCCCATAACTGCCATTTCAAGTTAATCTTCACCCCTGTGCCACCCAATTTATATCACATTTAGCTGAGCATCCTTGTGTCTGCCTTTACATTTCCTTATTCCTTTGAACTCAGGCTCTGACAGTGTAAAGAGTAAAAAGGGGAAAAGCTTGGAAATATTTTGTGTATTTGCACTTTGTGTCCCCAAGTGTTAACTTCTTTTGCAGGGAAGATCAACTACTTAAGAAATCCATTGTGCTCCTTTGGCATGTCAGCATTTATTTACCCCAAAACATGACTTAAGGCCTACAGGCCTTTGACATCAGCGGCTGGCTGATGAGTCGTGTTCGGCATTCACACAGTGCGGCTGGCACATGGCCGAGGAACACTTGGGCTCGTCACCTGCCCCTGTCAATTCTTCCTCTTCTAATAAAGTACATCTGTTTTGGTGACTGAATAAAAACACACCAAGCAGAGAAAGCCTGGGTGTGGAGTAATCTAATCAGGGCAAGTCAGCACTCTTTGCTGAGTGATACAGGATCAAGGGTAGGAGGGTGGTTTGGTAGCAGCTTATTGAAACACAAGCTGGCTGGAAAGGGCTGGAAACACAGTTCCTCATATAATTATAATGGGTCACACTCCAGGAATGCAGGTGGCCCAGTATATTATTCCCCAAGTCAAGAGTTTAAGGGGTAAGATTCCAATAAACTCCCTTCTGAATTGCCAGAAACGTTTCACATTAGCATCATTTTCGCAATTTGTTGAGGATTTTAAATTTCCAGGGAGTTCAAATCCAAGTTCAGAGCTCCACTGGTATTTTTTAAAAAAGCAATTTTTAATATTGCTTTTGTGGCTATTTGCTTGGCATCTTGAGGAATTAACTTAAAATACTTGAGTTTTAAAAGTAAAACAGCAGGGAGGCTGACATTTGCGGTCTGCATATCACACTTCTTAACTACTCATTGTATTTTTTAAAAATGTTTCTTTGTTGTGAATATGCAGTGATAATATAACTTTGGGTTTTGTTTAAAGAAGAGAAAGGAAACATGTTCAGAGGGCCAGTCTGGCCTTGAGGCTCATCCCTCACAGTGGGATGGATGGAGTGATAATTAGAGGGATGTAGGATGTTTGTATTTGAAAGCAGCATAAGTAGAAATAATACAGTTGTAAGTTATAGGTCTGTGTTGTTTTTTCCTGTTTTAATGATTCACCTGGTGATGTTCTTAAAGTCATTCCTTGCTGAGAAGAGAATCACTGCCCAGGATGAAAAACCAGGAATTTGAGCAGCAGCAGCTTCTTTATTTTCATCTCTAGTTCTGTTGGTAGTAAAATGCTGTTCCTTTTTTTATTTCAGCTAAAGTCATTTTCACCTCTGTAGGTACTTTTTTTCTATGAGACTAGATCTATGTTATTTGATATTTTATTACCAAGTGTTCTGGAAAAAAAATCTATCTCAAAATAAAAACAATATAGTACACAAGTTCAAGGTTCTTGAATGTTATTTTGGTTTCAAAAAAATCAATCCAATGAATGCTTCATCTTGAAACCATTTATCGTTAAGAAACTTGGTGATAAATGATATATATCCTTCAGCTCTGTCATCATGGTTAAATCTCTCCTGAATGAGATCACATATTAGCATTTTTACCATATGGCTGAAAGGGTAGAGAATATATGTGCAGAGGAACTAGTCGCTAACATTTTTGACCATCTGGCAAATAAATGTGTAAGTAGCAGGAACTTTAATATTATTTATTTAGTTATATAGATACAACCTTTAGCCTGAAAGAGCCTCTAATACAGTAAAGGAGAACTGAATTTATATTTCTCAAATAATTTTGATCTAATTAAACATTTTCACAGTCTACCATGTGCTCTTAAAACCTGATTCCTAATGGTGTGTTTCTTACATTTATTGATTAGGGCTCCTTGCAGTGACTATTTTAAAATCTCTCTCATGAGAGAGACCACATGATTGGATCTAGCATGCAGGCTTAAGTGCTGAAGTTCTGCTCTGCCATCAACCACTGTGTGGCCTAGGATAAATCAGTCTGAGCCTCAAATTCTTCATTTGTAAAGAGTGAATAACAAGTTGTCAAACAGCATCTCTAAAAGGGTGGGCCATGGAAGACATGAATTGATGCATCAGAATCATGTAGGGAGCTTGTTCAAAATACCAACACTGAGGCCCCTCCCTTAGAGATTTCTGACTCAGTATATCTGGAAACAGTCTATAAATCTGCATTTTTAGTCACTATCATGAAAGATTCTGAGGTGCACTGAATTACTGTTATAGAAACCAGCTGATTATAGCACTTAGCTTTCTCGAAAAATACACAGTTAGCTAATTGTAACAAATACTAAAATATCTGTAAATTATTTTTAATTAAGCCTAACTTGAAAATATGCATCTTTTTCCTATCCTAGAAATGTAATACTTTCAGTATTTGTGCTGAATATATTTTAACTTCATAGAAAGTAGGATGTCAACTTGAATAAGTAAAACACTGGTGATTCATTAAATACACTTCTCAATTCTGTTTAATTAGAATCCTGTTTTTATTTCTTACATAGGCAACAACAACATATTTGTCAGCTAGAACTAAATCAGAAGCCCAGATGAACTTAAGGATGCTAGCATGGGATTCTTAGTTTTTCAAGATCCACATACACCAAACCCGTAATCACCCCAGGTCCAGTGTCCCGGCTTTCTCTGGTTTTGTGAAGACTCAACTCTGATGATGGAAAGGCAAAGGACTTAATTATTTGCTTTGATAATATTTAATATTGACTGAACAGTGAACCAGACAGTACTACAGCCATGGAAGGAAATTCAAGTTTATGGAAGAACCTAATCGATGAACACCCTGTCTGCACCATCTGGAAGCAGGAGGCTGAAGGAGCCATCTATCATCTAGCCAGTATTTTATTTGTAGTAGGTTTCATGGGTGGCAGTGGATTCTTTGGGCTCCTTTATGTCTTCAGTCTGCTGGGGTTGGGTTTTCTCTGTTCTGCTATCTGGGCTTGGGTAGATGTCTGTGCAGCCGACATATTTTCCTGGAATTTTATACTGTTTGTCATCTGCTTCATACGGTTTGTTCACATCGCCTATCAAGTCCACAGCATAACCTTTGCCCGAGAATTTCAGCTGTTGTACAGCTCCCTCTTCCAGCCTCTGGGGACCTCTTTGCCCGACTTCAGAACTATTGCTATGAGCTCAGAAGTGGTTACTCTGGAGAAGGAGCACTGCTATGCCATGCAGGGGAAAACCTCCATTGACAAACTCTCCCTGCTTGTCTCAGGAAGGTTTGTACTCTTGGCACTTGTGTGGCTTTCCACTTTATTACTTACTAGCTTTTGTTTCTTTTCGCTGCATTTTCCCATCTCAGCGTAGTATAATCCTCAGCAGCATTTAGTATTCTGAGGCATGAGAAAACCCTTTAAACATGAATCATTTACATAGGCATTTAGAATACATGGTACCATTTACTTGAAGCAGGATATAATTTAGTCTTAATATTTCTTCATAGAAATCAAAGGTATGAATTGGTTTGTCTGGATATGCTATTTGTTTCCAAACTAATCACTTAGAGTCAAGAAAAAGATGATGCCAGTTTGAAGGTATAGAATACTTATAGTTATTTAGCATACAAAGTATTTGAAACATTCTATTAGGGCATTCTTTTAAGTAATAGAGAACATTTAAATTTTATAATGATCTTTTTTTTTTCAGTAATTTCTAGCAAATGCCCACTTGCTCAAAGGGGAAGTGTACTATATATAAAATTTGAAAAAAAGTTTGGGGGAGAAATAGGAATGTGATTATTCATATTTTTTAAAAGGGTAAATATTTAGTTTACAGAGGTATTTCCAGTGGTACATCTTTATGTTCTTCAGAGTTCTACTTAATTTAAAATCTGACTGAGTGCATTGAAACTTGTAATTGTAATATATTATACACACCTAAATGGGCACATATCAATGTGCAGTTTGATGAATTTTCTGATGAATTTCACCCACCGTTCCAGAATCCTAACTATGGGAGGAGCAGCAGTACATAAATTTTACAGATTTTTGTCACTTATTGTAATGTATGAATTTAATATTTTGCCCTTCAAGATTTTAAAAGCCAAAAGAATCATCAGAGATCAGAAATACTGCTCCCTGCCCTTGTCACCAATTTAGTTCTTTCTCCTTCTCTCCTGACTGATGTCCTTTGTGTCTGGGTAGGATCAGAGTGACAGTTGATGGCGAATTTCTGCATTACATTTTCCCCTTCCAGTTCCTGGATTCTCCTGAATGGGACTCACTGAAACCCACAGAGGAAGGCACTTTTCAGGTAAGGGATAACTAGACCACACCGTGAACGCTGCCTCTTTCAAACAGATAAACACTGCTTGTTTAAAAACAGGCAGACAAGCAAACAGGGCAGCAGATGACATGGGGTCATTTACACTTAACTTCGGAATGTACTTGGTAGCAGGCATGGCTTCCCCATTCCGCTTGAGTCTTACTGATTAATGTCACTTTATAGGTCCAGCAACAAGGAGAAGATTGGGTATCCCGTAGGACAGAAAGAAGTCTGTGATCAATTCTTAAATTTTCCTTTGCTTAACTGAGTACATGGGAATTAAAATATAATCAACCGATATTTGACTCTAAACACTGCCACCTGTCACAGTTTAGAAAAACACCAAGAATGAAAATCTGTCCTTATGACAAAATAAGTGACTTTTAAAATTCAAAATGTGATGAATTTCAGTTGTTTTCTAGCAACAAAATGCTAAACAAATTGTCATTACTATGCTGCCATATCGGGTAGTATTGAAAGATAATCTTTCGGTAGGTTCTATTATGGCATTCATTTTCCTCTGGTTAATACATGTAACATACATGTGTGTATATATATGTGTTTTATATATATAGAATCATATACATATGTAGATCAGGTTAATTCTATTCAGTACTACAGAAAATGGATTAGGGTTAAATATCCACAGTCTTTAAGACTGACATGGAAATATTTCCCCAACATTAGCCAACTTTATTATTTTTTAATATTAAGTAGCTCTCACTTCAATAAAATGCAAAATATAGATATCTAAACTTAGAAACAGATGAACTGGAGATGGGCACAACACTGTGATTATTCATGTTATGAATTACATATATAGTAATAAATTTTGTACTTTATGTTTTACAATATATTGTGGGTTTTAACGTTAAAATCAGCATGAGAAATTCATTTAAAATTTGGGGCCAAAAAAAAAAAGGCAGAACATTTCTTGTTGCCTAATCTCTGTTTATGTGTGATCTTATATGTTTTTTCAGGTTACCCTCACAGCAGAAACTGATTGTCGATATGTGTCTTGGAGGAGAAAGAAATTATACTTGCTCTTGGCTCAGCATCGGTATATCTCCCGCCTGTTTTCGGTTTTAATTGGCAGTGACATTGCAGATAAACTCTATGCCTTGAATGACAGGGTATACATAGGAAAAAGATACCATTATGATATTCGGTTACCCAACTTCCTTCAAATGTCAAGTCCTGAAACGTCCAAGTCATCCCTGACAGAACATTTGCAGAATTCCAGACGATATTGTGATAATTGACATCGAAGTCTCAAGTTTTATAATTATAAAAGACTCTCTTCATCATTCCCCAAATGAAATAGCAAAATATGGCAAATTGAGCTCACTAATATTTTTATAAATCCAACTCAGAGGCAAGATGCTATTGCCAGCTGTTTTATTCATCTTTTCTTGTACACTGTGAATAAATTTTACAATTTTTTTTTTCTGTATTTCTCATTGGAATATATGAAGGGGGGTGAAAAAACTGTGGGCAATTTTGTCTTTTTCTGTACCACAACCGGGAGAATGAAATTTTGCATCCTCAAGTATGTCCTCAGATTTATGGAAGTCTGCTGTTGTGCCCTACTGAGTTAGGTGTCACTTCTCGAGAAGCAGCCAGTAAGTACTCTCAGCAGGAGAGTGGGTAGCTACTTCCACATCAGTGCTGCCAGAATTTTGCTACAACCTCTGATGAAAGCAACATGTGTTACTATGGGGTAGGCAGCAATTATTTATTTTAAATGTGAAGTTATTTAACATGAGTTGAAAGTGGAATAAATGTTTGCATCTCTCGAGATGATAGTATGCCAATCTTAAAGACTATTTTATTACTACAAATAATTTATCAGCTTAATCATGGCTAGCATATTTTAAACAGAGGCATTTCATGAAAAGCTGCATACTAATTACTGAGTAAAAAGAATACTTGTGAATCAATAGTAAAAATGTAGCACAGCATCTCAATTTTACACGTTCAGTTCTAAGGGCAAGAGATGTGGTCTGACTGGATGGTGAGGGACTCCTACTGAAAGCTCTACCCACCACGAGGGGCAGGCAGGTGGTCTACCTTCTAGCCATTCCTTCAGCTCTGTAAAGAGACGGATCTGATCCCTATCTGGAAAACTGGTTTTCTGGAGCTCACATGCAAGCCGTGTTCTTTGGTAGAGATAGAGCATCCTACAGCTAGCGAGTGTATATTGAGTACCTACCGTGGACTTCCCTGGTAGCTCAGATGGTAGAGAATCTGCCTTCAGTGCAGCAGACCCAGGTTTGATCCCTGGGTTGGGAAGATCCCCAGAGAAGGGAATGGCAACCCACTCCAGTATTCTTGCCTGGAAAATGGACAGAAGAGCCTGGTGGGCTACACCATGGTATCGCAAAGAGCTGGACACGGCTGAGCGACTAAGACGCTGTGGCTCCAGGTGATGACCTGGACACTGGGAAGATGTCAGGTAACGGAGGTCCTGTCACTCACGGAGCTCACATTCCAGAGGTGAAGGAGGCAGAAGATAAATCAGAAGCACCTAGAGACAGAAAGAGGTAGTACTGTAGAGAAAGATAAACCGGAGAAGGTGGCTGGGAAGGGGCACTGCAATTTTAATAGGAGTAAAGGAAGGCCCGAGAGAGAAAGGTGATGTTTGAGCAAAGACCTGACGGAGGCAAACAAATGATGCATGCGGCTATTTGGGGAAACAGCAGTCTGGGCCGAAGGCGAGCACATGAGGTCTTTAGGCAAGAGCAGGAGGAGCTAGGACACTGGTGTGGCTGGAGCAGAAGGACTGCAAGGGAGAGGGCCCAGAGGTCAATTGTGGGGCCTAATTAACTCGTGGTAAGAATTTTGACTTTTATTCTGAGAATGACCAGAAGCCACTGGAGAGCTTTAAATAGAAGAGTGATGTGATCTGCCCTACACTTTAATAGAATCACCTCGGTCAGTCTGCTAAGAAGGCTGGAGGAGACAGGACTGGTCTTGGAAGGGGAGATCAGGGTTCAGTGAGAGATGCTTATTAGACTGAAGTAGAATAGATAGCTGGAGGAGTCTAGAGTACCAGAGAAAGGTCTGGGCTGGAGATAAAGATTTGGGAGTAGTTCACATGTATGTGTTAATCACTCAGTCGTGTCTGACTCTTTGTGACCTTATGGTCTGTCCATGGAATTCTCTAGGCAAGAATACAAGGGTGGGTTGCCATTTCCTTCTCCAGGGGATCTTCCAGACCCAGGGATCGAACCAGAGTCTCCTGCACTGCAGGCAGATTTTTTACCATCTCAGCTACCAGGGATTAGTTGTTTGTTGTTGTTGTTTTTCACATGTAGATGATATTTAAAACCGTGGGACTAGATGAGATGGTCAAGGGAGTGAACATAGGTTCAGAAGAAGAAAAGGTCTGGGGACTTTTCCTTGGGACTCTCCATTGTTAAGAGAATGGGGTAGCAGGGGAAGAGTTGGCAAAGGATTCAAGAAGAAGCAGCTGGTGAGGAAGGAAAGAAACCATGAGCGTGCAGTCCTGGATATCAAGAGAAGAAAAGTGTTTCAAGGAGAAGGGAGCGGTGAACTGCCTCAAATGTGGCTGACAGTCAGGTAACAGGAAGTCTGAGAATGAACAGCTGGGTTGAGCAGCATGAAGGTCACTGGTGAACCTGACAGGAGCCGTTTTAGTGGAGTAAACTGGGGACAAAATCTTGACTGAAGTAGGCTGACAGAAAATGAGAGACATGAAATCAGAAGAGCAAGTATAATAACGTTTACCAAGTTTTGATGTGAAGGGAAATAGAAATGGCTGGTAGCCTGAGCTGGAAGTGGGGTCAAGAAAAGAGGATGTTTTTATTGTATATTTTTTTAACTGAGAAAAAAACAACGGGACTTCCCTGATGGTACAGTCGACAGGAATGTGCCTGCCAAGGTAGGGGACACGGGTTCAATTCCTGGTCCAGGAAGAGTCCACACACCTTGGAGCGACTAAGCCTGTGTGCCACAACTACTGAGCCCAAGCACCCTAGAGCCTGTGCTCCCCAACAAGAGAAGGCACTGCAATGAGAAGTCCGCGCTGCATCTCTCCAGAGCGGCCTGTGCTCCCAGCAACCGTACAAAGCCCACACAGCAGCAAAGACTGAGCATGACCTAAATAAATAAATAAACACATTTAAAAGAAGAAAGAAAAATAACAGCATATTAGGTATGAGGCTGGGAATGATCCAGAAGAGAAGGGTGAACTGCGAGAGTGATGACCTTGAGCAGATGAGTCAAGGTCAACTAAGCACAGACAACCATTAGTTAAGATGAGAAGGCACAGCATGTAGGAGTGTGGTTGCTGGCAAGGGAGAGATGTGATGGGAGCGTATGGAAGTTCTCTCACAGTTACTTCTATTTTCTCAGTGAGCAAGGAAGCAAAGTCATGGGGAGGAGAGGGAAGAAGCCGTGGGGTTGTGTAAAGTACATTACTTTCTTGTATGTGCATCTGCCGTAAATGGGACAGTACGATACGGTCTGAACGCGTCTGGATGAGCCACTGAGCTTGGCATGAACTAAATGGATAGTTGGGAGGTTCCTCTATCTCCCGGCCACACACGGGCAGTGCTTATGAGCAGACACAATGGCACCTATCTGCCTGGTGCCACTGAAGGCCTTCAGGAAGCACCCACTGGCTTGTCAGCGGGCTTCACAATGGCTCTGGGAGAAATTCATTTCTTTGTGCCTATAAGGCTGTGTGGTATTAAATATTAAAATACAGAGTACCCCAAGGAGCAGTCACACCTTAAGTTACTACCAGCTAAGAGTACAACAGGGGTTAATTATCAGATAGCTGTCTAACCATGAAAGTCAACTGAGAACAAAGCCAGGCAGAGATGGGATATAGCCTTCTGGCTCGAATCAAGGGGCAGAGGGAGGAAAAGAATTTCTAGTTACGTTTTCCAGAAATCAAATCAATTTTAGATGAGGAAGAAGGAGTACAAACGTAACAGGATGGACCTAAGAGATGCTGTCAAACCTCTCCATCTTCACACTTGTGTAAGCCTGGCACCATCCCTCAGTATTAACACGTCGGCTATTATTCAATACCTTGGTTGCACCCAGCTTTTCTCACTTAAAAAAATAAAAAACCCCATAGTGATCTCCATGGATCCACTCTGTATGTTTGCTTTGAAGTGTCTAGCAAACTGCACTTTACTATTTCTAAATATTCTAATCAATCCAGATGGAAAGAAGAAAGCAGTGATATTCTGGAAGTGTACCCTGGAAGTGCAATATCACAGTGCATTTAAATTTAATCTCTATTAAAAACTAGGCTCAATTTAATCTCAGCCTAATTGTTTCCAGCCCTAAATTCCTTTGATTCATTTATTGTTGGTAATAGAGCAGTAAGATAAGGAAACAGCTGCTTTCTTGTGTTAAAAATGCTTTGTGCAGGGCACTCCAAGTTGGTGCTCTGGGACAACCCAGAGGGATAGGGTGAGGAGGGAGGTAGGAGGGCGGTTCAGGATGGAGGGACACATGTATACCTATGGTCGATTCATGTTGATGTATGGCAGGAAACATCACAATATTGTAAAGTAAGTATCCTCCAATTAAAATAAATTAATTTTTAAAATTCACATTTAAAAAACTCCAAAAAACAAACAAAAATGCTTTGTGGCTTTGTATACAAAATATATATATACAAAAATTAATGGAGCACCTTGTCCACAAAGAATAAAGAATTTTGAGATTAAGACAGTAGAGCATTTATACCAAGTGTGGCGCTTTCATAGCCTGGGGCTCTCTGTGACTGTATAGGACGCAGGCCCATGAAGCTGGCACAGGCCAAGAATGGGCCCTCCTTCTTGATGGAAATGGGGTGATCGCTTTGTTATTTTTCTGTGCTAGATTTCGTGGTCAGGAAGAACTGAGAAGTAGCCTGAAGTGTGGGTCTCTGGCTTAAAATGCATTCATAAGCACTCCCACCCCTGTCACCAAGGCCAGATCCCAGAGGCTGCAGGCCCTAGTTACACAGCTTATGTCACTTAGATGTTTGGAAGCCTCCCACCCTCTCGGGGCAGGATGTGGGGCAGAGCTAGACCTACTAACCTGATCTAACCTTTGTGCAAATATGAAAACGGGCCAGTGGGATTTGCCCTGGCTCTGCACCCTCAGGAACTCACAATGCTGAGACGTATCTATCATAAAGAATAGTACGATGCGCTCAGCATTCAGAGGTGGAAGAATTTTCTCTTTGCCTCAACAGAGGAGCAGAAGGAAATTCATTTGCTCTCTGCTCATCTGAATAAGCTTTGGTTGTCATACTGTTACACTGCACAGAACCAGAAGGACAGAAATGATTTGACAAAGTAGTTACAAAGTGAAATCCCTCAACTAAGCTGGCAAGAGCCATAAAAAAACTGACCAGTTAGACACTGTATTAAATATAAGAGCTATACACATACAGTACTATGTACTTGAGTCCCCTGGATTGACCAAAGGCTAAATATGTGTGCTATTGGATTGCACTTTCAAACTAGGTTCCATGTTCCATTATGTTGCCTATGGTTATCGAAGAAATTAATCTTCAGAAATGGTGTTCCCAAATTAATATTATTTTTAGTGAAAGACACTTTTTACACAAATTTGAGAAATCAATGGACCTAATTCCATTATTTTTCTTCAATTTATCAAAAGTTAATATAAATATCAATAAAATGCTAATACCAACATCATATGGACCTTTTATAGTAAAATACAGGTTTAATTTGATATAACCAAGTTTCAAGTTCAAAAATCTTACAGGAATGAAAAGATGTAGCAAAAATGAAATAGTTATTTTAGCACTTAGTCACCTCACTATGAGTATTTCCATCATTTTAATGCTGGATTGTATATTTGCATATGATATCAGCATGGTTTCAACATAATGAAGTCTTATTATTATGTTAAATTTGACTAGCTTTAAAACCTCCTAGCTATTAAAGATTGACAGGGAACTTTTTGTGCCCCTCAGAACAGATAATTTGTGTTCTGAACTATAATTTTTCCCTTTACTCCCTTTCAATTCAAGCCTTGGTGATCTTAAAAAATGTAATTTTATTTATAGAATTCCAAAAATATTTATTTCTACATAATTTTATAGTAGAACTTTTACCTTCACTTGACTTAACACCAGATATTTTAGGTCATCTAACTTGAGATTACCTCTCTTATAAATTTGTCTCCCAAATTATTTAATTTTACAAAATAATATCTTACCTCTATTTAATGCTTTATAGTTCACAATACATGCATGTACGCAAGGTTTCATTTGCTTGTTCCTTTGAAGAATTCCATTTTAGATTTTCAGTGTAATGCTCTCCTAACTGAGCTATTCCAGCCAGCTGAAGAATTCCATTTTATGATAAAGATTAGAGAGGTTGCAATCAAACTCATAAGTTATTGCACAGCAAAGGAAACCAGAAACAAAATGAAGAGAGAACTTAGAGAATATTTTCAAATGATGTGACCAGCAAGGATTTAATTTCCAAAATATACAAACAGCTCACATAACTCAGTAACAAAAAAAACAAACAACCCAATCCAGAAAGATGGGCAGAACCAGACATTTTTCCAAAGAAGACATACAGATGGCCAATAACCACATACAAAGATACTCAACATTCTTAGTTGTTAGAGAAATGCAAATCAAAATTAAAATGAGGTGACACCTCACACTCATCAGAATCACCATCATCAAAAAATCTACAAATAAATGCTAGAGAGAATGTAAAGAAAAGGGAACCCTCCTACACTGTTGGTGGGAATGTAAATTGGTACAGTCACTACGGAGAACAGTATGGAGGCTCCTTAAAAAACTAAAAACAGCGCTACCATATGACCCTGCAATCCCACTCCTGGGCACACATCTGGAGAAAACTCCAATTTGAAAAAATATGTGCAACCCGATGCTCACAGTAGCACTATTCATGATAGCCAAGACATGGAAGCTACCTAAATGTCCATCAACAGATGAATAAAGAAAATACGGTATATGCATATATACAATGGAATATTATTCATAAAGAATGATTAATGCCATCTGTAGCAACATGGATGGGCTTAGAGATTATCATACTAAGTGGAGTAAGTTAGAAAGACAGACAATTACCATATGACATTACTCATATGTAGAATCTAAAATATGATACCAATGAACTTATCTTTTGAAACAGAAACAGACTCACAGACATAGAAGACAACCTTTTAGTTACCAAAGGGGAAGGGCTGGGGTGGAGGGATAAACTGGGAGCCTAAGATTAGCAGATACAAACTATTATATATTAAGTAAATAAACAAGGTCCTACTGTACAGCACAGGGAACTATATTCAATATCCTGTAATAAACCATGGTGGAGAAGGATTTTAAAAGCAGGCTAAAAAAGGGTTAGAGAGGCTGAGTCAGTGACTGGTGACACTCAACTCAAGCCAGTTCCTCCAAATCAGTGTCCTTGTGTTTCCCACGTTACACTGGCCACAGTGCTGCTAAGCGACCTGGAGAAAAGTAAAATGCCCCCGGTTGGAACTGAAAGAAAGCTCAAAGCGAAAATGCAAGTTACACACCCGCTGAATTAGTCAGCGACAGTATGGGGAACATCATCCAAACACGAGCCTTCTTCTAAATCATCAGCGATTACCTTGAGCTCAAATGGGGTTTACAAGCAAAAAGTGCAGTTAAACGTAACTCTGTTAAAATGGCTATAACTTTATATAATAAGAAAACATGGCCAAGCTTCTCTGATGCAGTTTAAATAAATTCTTTAAACTCTGAATCTGTCCAGTTTCATTTCAGATATCTTCAGGTCTCCTGAAATTTTACTGAGAAGGGTTTCTTATCTCAGGCCACCTCCCCTATTTATATTCCAGGTAAACTAATTCAGTGTTCCTTGTGGTGCTATTTCTGTCTCTTTTCTAAGATAGGATAAAATCTCATGTACAATGAAACTCTGTAAACTGAAGTTTTTTCAAACAGTAGCTAGCAAGGTCTCCAAGACAGAGAGGATATTTTTTGATGTGAAGTAAGTTGGAGTTTCTGAAGATCACAGAATATATCTGAAGTGAGATATAACTCGGTTCATCTGAGATAAAAGTTTAGCCAAAATACACAAGCATAATGTCTATTTTTCTGAGAAAAGGAATTCTGTTTTTAAACTCCCCTGCTAGTCTACATCTTGCTTACCATTTGGGAACCAGTGCCTGGCATATGGCAGCTGATTTGTAAATATTTGCTGAGTACAAGGAAAGTAATTGCATCTGTTCTTGAATCCATATCTGAATTTTGACAGCTAATCCCCCTTTTAATTTGACTTCAGTAATGCAATGCTATCGATGATTTTGTCATGAAACAAAATGTAAGATTTGTAATAATGTCATTTTTTCTGTATGTCATTTTTTCTGTATGAGACAGAACTGGTATTCCTCTAAATGGCTTTCAAAGTCACATTTTTCTTCCCAGTATCATTGAAGTGAGTTGAATAGCACTTGTTCAGGATGCAGTTATTGGTTTTCAGGTTCCAAGATCATTCTTTGGACTGAAAACCTGCAAGCAGATTTAGCTTAGAGACTTCTGTGCTGGTAACATGCAACAGACTACTGTGTTCCCTGTAAGGAATTCCATTTAAAATGATAAACAATATAACTGGTCTCTGTACTTTATTTTTCTCAAAAAGGTATAAATGTGACCTCACCCAAAGCCAGTCTCCATACTTTTACTATAATTATATTTTTCTGTGAAAAGTTACCCTGGTCTTGTATATAGCAAGTGCTCATTAATTTGTTTTTGAAAAAAATGAATAAAATATATAGCAAGTGTAAACTAAAGAGACATTGATCAGACATGTGGAAAACACACCTTTCCTTTAACTTGTCAATTGATTTCATCCTGCTTTCACCTCCTCTTCCCAGTGATAGCAAAATATACTTGACCCTACCAATTAAAAGCCTTGGACCGCAAGGAGATCAAACCAGTCAATCTTAAGGGAGATCAACCCTGAATGTTCACTGGAAGGACTGATGCTGAAGCTGAAGCTCCAGCATTCTGGTCATCTGAGGTGAATAGACGACTTATTGAAAAAGTCCCTGATGCTGGGAAAGGGCAGAAGGAGAAGAGGGCGTCAGAGGATGAGATGACTGGACAGCATCACAGATGCAATGAATGTGAACTTGGGCAAATCCCGGGGGATGGTGAGGGACGGGGAGGCCTGGCATGCTATAGTCCATGGGGTCACAAAGAGTCGGATACAACTGGGTAACTGAACAACACCAACCACTTAAAAAGTAATTTCTTCCCATCTTAAACTACCATTTAAAATGAACTCATTAGTTTTTCTGAGTTTCTCTTCTTGCTCCAGGAGGTTCAGGGGCAAATTTATAAGATATCAGGGCACAGCAGGAGGGCTGCTTCATTCTCTTTGTGTCTATGAGTCCTCCTTGGATTGATGGCAATGTTGCTTGGCAACTTGGCCTCTGGGAGGGGGGCCCCCAGTGTCTCGCAGTTGCCTTTGACATTGAGCTCTCTGCGCTCCCCCACTACTGCTACTTCCTTACGCCAGGCATTTGCCACCATTCAGACCATTTAATGTTTCTAAAGGAATGAGCATCTCAGGGTTAACATCACTTTTTCTTACTTTCCAAATCTACCTTTTCTACCTTCCAAACCTAACTTTTCCACCTAATAAATATTTTATTATGTTTTATATATGCATATATGTTCCTGTTCCAGCATAAATCATCTAGATGGTAAGTAGGCAGGGGGGAGGAAGGTAGTGATGGGGAGTATGAGGGTGGGCAGGGGAGAGAAGGGTCACTATTATAGTGGAGAGGTCATCATAATTCGAATAAAGTCATTTTTAATCTAGTAGAATATTGTTATTTTGTTATTTATTAATGTTTTATTAGATAGCATGATTATTTACTTTGCTATATCCACCATTCATAGCAATTTAGGTTGTAAAACACCATTTTAAAAATATTCAATAGTTCTTCTATTGGAAGATAATACTTGAAAGCAAATGCAAGTATTCTATCAGCTAACATAGGTACCATGGAGACATGAAAGATAAATCAGACACACCTCTACCCACCAGAAACTTATAAAATGGAAGGAAAAGCAAGGCTTGTATATAAACATATAAAATGGATCAAGTAATAAAAGCCACAATAGAGGTACAGACAAACTATTCTGGGGAATCCACTTCTGTAATATCACCTTAAAACACATGGTAACACATGCCAACATGTTAAGCCATCAATAATTTCAGTACTAAATGCCAAGGTATTTTAATGACTTCATCATATGGCATCTTATAATGGTCATTAATACTAACATTTTCTACTAGATATTTTCCTACTCAACATCAATTATCTAGGTATTAGAAATTCTATTTGTTCATTAAACAGTCATATGATATCATCTGCAAGATTTCCTGACTCATGTTAGAATGTTCTGTTGCTCTCAGGTGCCATTTTCTGAGCTTATATTCATTACACTTCTCTTCAGATAATTTAAAGTGGTATAGTTGATATAAACATGATTAAGAAATCCCTAAGTTGCAGTATGCAGTAAAACTGCAAGAATAGTTCTGTATATGGCATGTAAACCAAAATGGTGTTCTGTCAGAAAATGTGCTAACCAAGGAGTTCCATTCCTCCCCTTCTCTAAGCAGACTCAATGACTGCAAAATCTCTTCAAAGCATGACCTTTTCTCCCCCCCATGTAAGTGTGTGAGGTTTTCTGTAGTTTTCAAGCCAAACATCACTGTCATCATTTTCTGTGGTCCTAAATTTTACCAAATATGTTTGTTCTTGGACTAAAAAAATATTATATCATTTTTTATGCCAAATGATAAAGCTACTGGTATGTGGCTCATAAATATTGTATTAGGTTTTATATATGCATAAGCTAGTGAGGTGTCTTATTTTCATGAATTTATTACAACAATTTAAGTAGTCATAATAATAAAAATTTGCATTTAAATAATTCTTTTCTCTTGGGAACTCCGAGTGCTTTTGCACATCAATTAACACCAGATGACAGCATCATTATTCCCAACTTTATTTTATTATTCCATCTTTATAATATGTTGCTTTGGGTTTTTGTTTCTAGCCAATGTCAATTACTGGGCTGGCTGTTATCAGGCCTCCAAAACCAGGCTTTTTTGAGGATTAATTACATAACAGAATGATAGTGCTCAGTAGAAATTCTATGACTGAAAGCTTAGCTTTCACTAGATATAGATCAAAAGTCATTCCCTGGCTTTACTTTCAATCAAAATCTTATCTATACATTCAAATTACACATTAAGAATTGCTATCAGCTGTTTTTCTATCATTAACAACTTTTCCTTTCTAATCACCAAATTAATTATTCATATAAAGAAGTTACTTACACACTAAAAACACAGTATTGTTAGAAGTATCATCCTCGGGGTTGTAGCATTTCTCTTCTCTAGAAGTAAAGGTACTTACCAT
The DNA here is from genome assembly GCF_019320065.1 of Cervus canadensis. Taxonomy (NCBI): domain Eukaryota; kingdom Metazoa; phylum Chordata; class Mammalia; order Artiodactyla; family Cervidae; genus Cervus; species Cervus canadensis. The sequence goes on along the minus strand of NC_057405.1, from coordinate 53,945,456 downwards.
GGGATTCATAGACAGGCTTCAAGGGTCTGTCATTTTCTAGAAATTCCCAAAAGGACAAAACACAAGAGAGGTCTTGGCAGTGGCTGTTGCCAGACTTTTGAACCTGCTCTTGTGGGAGATCTGTCTGGGAGGGATCCATTTCTGTTCTAAGGATCCAACACGGGCCAGGCCTTGAGGCTTCTTTGGGATTTGACTGTGATTTTGATATTTCTCTGATCCTCTTTTCATACTTTAAAAAAAAATCACTATTCTGTTAGGCTTAGTTACTTATAATAAATTCTTCTTTTGGAAATAACTTTCTGAGAGATTAGGAAATCCTATTAAATGCTTCATCTATGGCCTTTGTTATTTTAATATTTGAAACAAATAATTCACAAATGCAACTCTGCTGTTTCAGAGGGAAAGTTATGTAAGGAAGAACAGACAGAGGGAGTGTCAGGGGTTCTGGTTTCTGCCTAGAGTTGGTGTGTGCACATTTCTGTCAATGCCCACACAGTGAATTACTGTGACTTAGTTCTCTAAGTGCCTGGTTTCTAGAATCTGTTCTAGTACGTATTTTATGAATTTGCTTCTGAAGCCAATATCTCATTTCTGGCTACTCTGAGGAAATCCCAAACCACCAGATATTTTAGCATGAGTCAAAATCTTGCAATCTACAAATTTTGTTTGAAATCTCTAGGTCTTGTATATGCTATGTTTCAGCTATTAAACCAGGCAAATGACACTGAAGATGAAACTACATCTTCATTTCATATGTTCACAGAATAGTTCAACCATTTCATCAGGGAATTTTGATGATGGGAATTCTAATCCTTCCTATTGACTGTGTGCCATATGCCGTGCACTGTAAGTGGGGTAAAAAGGTGTACAATTAAGCTACCAAAAGATGGATGCCACACTCATTTTCTCTTATTGTATTTTTAGCCGTGCTGCATGACAGCCATGTGGATCTTAGTTCCCCAGCCAGGGACTGGGGAACCCAAGTTCCCTGGTGTTAGAAGTGCAGAGTCTTAAACACTGGACCCCCAGGGAAGTCTGAGGCATTTTTAAAAACTTTAATTCTAAAGATTAGAATTTTCAAATAATTCTGTCAACTAAGAATTACCTTTGAAGTTTTACAAACAAGCAATTTAGGCTCAGAAAAGTTTAACAAATGATCTGAATTTACCCAGTTTACTCAATGTAAAACCATGATTCAAATCCAGCTGTTAATTCCAAATACCCTACTCTTTTATAATTCACTGTTCTCTTAAAGTACTGGGTCACTTTTTTGAGTTTCAGTTAGGTTTTGTTTCTTTTAAGGGTTGAATCCTTCAGATAAAAGCTCATTGTTCAATGAACAAAGCATAATCCAACTTCTTAGGGAGCTCCTCCCAGAATGGAGTATTAGAAATATTTAGCCACTGTTTTAACCATTTTTAAGACTCTGGCCCTTTGGGATGCAACAGTGATATGAAAGATTATACTCTTTTGCTTTGTTATTTCCTGTTTTTTATTTAGCCAAGATATAAAACACTTGTTCAGTGTATAACCTGAAAAAAATTAACCAAGTGAGTCAATGTAAAAAGCAGAAAACACACCTGGCTAAAATCCAAAATCATTATTGCAAAATTCAGACTTAAACTGAAGAAGTAGAAAAAACCACTAGGCCATTCGGGTATGACCTAAATCAAATCCCTTATAATTATACAGTGAAAGTGACAAATAAGATTCAAGGGATTGGATCTGATAGACAGAAAACTATGGAAGGAGGTTCATAACATTGTACAGGAGGCATTGAACAAAACCATTCCAAGAAAAAGATATGCAAAAAGGCAAAATGGTTATCTGAGGAGGCCTGCCAAATTGCCAAAAAAAGAAGAGAAGCAAAAGGCAAAGTAGAAGAGGAAAGATATACCCATTTGAATGCAGAGTTCCAAAGAATAGCAAGGAGAGATAAGAAAGCCTTCCTCAGTGATCAGTGCAAAAAAATAGAGGAAAACAACAGAATGGGAAAGACTAGAGATCTCTTCAAGAAAATTAGAGATACCAAGGGAATATTTCAAGCAAAGATGGGCTCAATAAAGGACAGAAATGGTATGGACCTAAGAGAAGCAGAAGATATTAAGAAGAGGTGGCAAGAATACACAGAAGAACTATATGAAAAAGATCTTCATGACCCAGATAACCATGATGGTGTGATCACTCACCTAGAGGCAGACATCCTGGAGTGTGAAGTCAAGTGGGCCTTAGGAAGCATCACTACGAACAACGCTAGTGGAGGTGATGGAGTTCCAGCTGAGTTATTTCAAATCCTCAAAGACGATGCTGTTAACGTACTGCACTTAATATGCCAACAAATTTGGAAAACTCAGCACTGGTCAGAGGACTGGAAAAGGTCAGTTTTCATTCCAATCTGAAAGAAGAGTAATGCCAAAGAATGTTCAAACTACGGAACAATTGCACTCATTTCACATGCTAAGCAAGGTCACGCTCAAAATCTTCCAAGCTAGGCTTCAACAGTACATGAACCAAGAACTTCCGGATGTACAAGCTGGATTTAGAAAAGGTAGAGGAACCAGAGATGAAATTGCCAACATCCGTTGGATCATAGAAAAAGCAAGAGAGTTCCAGAAAAACATCTAATTCTGCTTCACTGATTATGCTAAAGCCTTTGACTGTGTGGATCACAACAAACTGTGGAAAATTCTGAAAGAGACTGGAATACCAGACCACCTTGCCTACCTCCTGAGAAACCTGTACATAAGGTCAAGAAGCAATAGTTAGAACCGAACATGGAACAACAGACTGGTTCCAAATTGGGAAAGGAGTCCATCAAGGCTGTATACTGTCACCCTGCTTATTTAATTTACATGTAGAGCAAGCATATCATGAGAAATGCCGGGCTAGATGAAGCACAAGCTGGAATCAAGACTGCCGGGAGAAATATCAATAACCTCAGATATGCAGATGACACCACCCTAATCACAGAAAGCAAAGAGGAACTAAAGAGCCTCTTGATGAAGGTGAAAGACGAGAGTGAAAAAGCTGGCTTAAAACTCAACATTCAAAAAACAAAGGTCATGGCATATGGTCCCATCACTTCGTGGCATACAGATGGGGAAACAGTGGAAACAGTGACAGACTTTATTTTCTTGGGCTCCAAAATCACTGCAGATGGTGACTGTAGCGGTAAAATTAAAAGACGCTTGGTCCTTGGAAGAAAAGCTATGACAAACCTAGACAGCATAATTAAAAGCAGAGACATTACTTTGCTGACAACGGTCCATATAGTCAAAGCTATGGTTTTTTCCAGCAGTCCTATATGCATATAAGAGTTGGGCCATAAAGAAGGCTGAGTGCTGAAGAACTGATGCTTTTGAATTGTGGTGTGGAGAAGACTCTTGAGAGTCCCTTGGACTGCAAGGAGACCCAACCAATCAATCATAAAGGAAATCAGCCCTGAATATTTACAGGAAGGACTATGGCTGAAGCTGAAGCTCCAATACTTTAGCCAACTCATGAGAAGAGGCTACTCAATGGAAAAGACCCTGATGCTGGGAAAGATAGCACACAGGAGAAGGGGACAACAGAGGATGAGGCAGTTGGATGGCATCACCAATTCAATGGACATGAGTTTGAGCAAACTCCGGGAGATAGTGCAGGACAGGGAAGCCTGGCATGCTGCAGTCCATGAGGTCGCAAAGAGTCAGACACGACTGAGCGACTGAACAACAACAATGCAAGATGTTAACAGCAGGGGAAACTGAGCGAGGGAGAAAGGGGTATATAAGAGCTTTCTACACTACCGCTTGATCATCTGTGAACCTAAAACTGCTGTAACAAAACCAAGTCTATTATTTTTTTAAAAAGGAAAATAAATTTAAAAAACAGTTAGTGAGGTTGGTTTTCAAACTGGTCAATGAAAAAGTTAATGTAACATTTAATGAGCTTAAATACAGAAAGAATCTAATCAAAAGGGAACCATCCTACACTGCTGGTGGGAATGTAAATTGGTGCAGCCATTATGGAAAAAGCAGTATGGAGGTTCCTCAAGAAGCTAAGGAGAAGGCAATGGCACCCCACTCCAGTACTCTTGCCTGGAAAATCCCATGGACTGAGGAACCTGGTAGGCTGCAGTCCATGGGGTCGCGAAGAGTCGGACACGACTGAGTGTCTTCACTTTCACTTTTGACTTTCATGCATTGGAGAAGGAAATGGCAACCCACTCCAGTGTTCTTGCCTGGAGAATCCCAGGGATGGGGGAGCCTGGTGGGCTGCCGTCTATGGGGTCGCACAGAGTCGGACACGACTGAAGCGACTTAGCAGCAGCAGCAGCAGCAGCAGCAGCAGCAGCAAGAAGCTAAAAATAGAGTTGCCATATGATCCAGCAATCCCACACCTGGGCACATATCTGGATAAAAGTAATTCAAAGAGGTCCACGCATCCCTATGTTCACAATAGCACTATTTACAATAGCTAAAACCTAGAAAAAAACTAAATGTCCACTGACAGATGAATACATAAAGAAGATGTGCCAAAGATCACACAATGGAATACTACTGGCCCATAAAAGGAGTGAAATTATGCCATTTGCAGCAACATGGATGGACCTAGAGATTATCATACAAATGAAGTCAGAAAGAGAAAGACAAATACTATATTGTATCACTTATATGTGTAATCTGCAATATGACACAAATAAACTTACATATCCAATAGAAACAGACTTGCAGACACGGTGGCTGCAGGGGAGGGATGGATTGGGAGTTTGGGATTGGCAGATGCAAACTATTACATATAGAATGGATAAACCGAAAGGCCTTACTGTATAACCTAGGGAGCTATATTCAACAACTTGTAATAAACCATAATGGAAAAAATATGAAAAAGAATCTGTGTGAGTGTATAAAACTGAATCACTTAGCTGTGCACCAGAAATTAACACACTGCAAAGCAACTATATTTCAATAAAATAAAAACTTTATTTAATTACTTTACTAAAAAAGAAAGACTTTAACCAAATTACTGTTTAATTGTTGATCAGAATTGTCTACTGTGAGACCATACCAGAAGCTATGACCCTCATGCAGTTAGGAGTAACATTTGAAAGAAAGTCTACACCAATGTAACCGAGGGCAGATAGAGGTAAGGAAGGTAATGCTACATAATTTTAAAACCAGTGACTTCCTCAGGTCTTGATTTATTTTCATGAAACTTATTCTATCTGAACTTCTAAACTTCATCAAAGTTTTGTTCAAATGATAAAAGCAGATTATGATGCCCATAGAGAAATAAAGGTAGAAATAATTATTTATATTGATCCAACCTGTACTAGCCAGAGCTTATGCAGAGGAGACAGGTTTCCCTACATTTGGCTATTTATGCCTCATATCTTTTCATTCTACATTTCTGTGCAAGCTACCGTTCTGAATCATATTAGTTTTCACACAGTGCTCAGAATCTTTCAATCTGATCTTTCCATGACCAGCAGAAGGAGACCAGGGACACTAGGGCACTCCCAAACCTGAGTTTTCATGCCTAGAATTCTTACTTCTAATTTTATAGAGCTGGTATTCATATATCAACAATGAAATTTAAAAATAAAATCATGCTTTGAATCCTTAGACAGGGTATAGTGAGGGAGATGGGTTAAATTCAGTCAAACCGTTCTATGGAACAGACTCCAAGAAAAGAGGCTCTGTCCAAGGCCAAGACTCAAGTTTGATGATATCAAATGCAGTACTCTTTTCATAAAAGTATGCAATCTTGACATGATTGCCTCGCAGACATCTTATCCTGTTAGGTGAGGAGTGAGAATGTCCTGTAACAGGTGACTCCATAACTACACCTCTGGAGTCTGCCATTCCAGTATGCAAAAGCCAGAACCTGGGCTCTATTTTAGTAAGTATGTGTTTAAATTTTAACATAAAATAATCATAGAAAATTTAACAGAAGCAGCAGCAGGAGAAGGGGCAGAAGAGGTTGGAAGATGAATGAAGATGAAGAGGGATGGAGGGAGAAGAGGAGGAAAAAAAGGAAAATCATGTACAACCTTAGTCCCTTGAGGTAAGAAATATAAGTACTTTAACATCCTGGGTGATTTGTAATGTTCTCTACACTCTTGTAACTTGCCTTTTTCTATTTAACATCTTTTTATGGGAGGCAGTGTAGGCAGTGACAGAAGTTGGCAGAAACTGCATCAGTAGTGGACAGGAGCATAAACTCCAGAACTAGAATGCCTGATTGACATCATGGCCCAGCTTCTCATCAGCTGTGTGACCTGGGCAGCCTACCCAACCTCTCTGTTACCCCAGTTCCCCATCCACAAAATGGAGATAATAATAGTAACTACTTCTTCATAGAGTCCATCATGAGGATTCAGCTGCTTAATATAGCTACTTACATCCACTTATAAAAGTGCCTGGCACAAAGTATACTCTATATCAAGGGGCAGTAAACTTTTTCAGTAAAGAATCAGATAGTAAAAACTTCAGGCCTTGCAGAATCGTATAGTTTCTATCACAACTCCTCAATATAGCCCAAAAGCAGTCATAAATTAATGAGCTGGGTTCCAATGAACCTTTATGAAGACTGTGCTTGAATTTCATATAATTTTCAGATCATGAAATATTCTTCTTTTGATGATGTCAACCATTAAAAATGTAAAAACCATTTTAGATGGGTAGTTGGCCAGTTCTCTGGGCCAAAGTTTACTGATCCCTGTTTTGTATGATTTGCAGACATTATTATGTCTCTTATATCTTTCTATGAATTATCTTTAATAGCTGCTTAGAACAATTATAGGTAATTGTTTGGATAACCTAAAATTTACTTAGTCCCCTATGATTAGAATTTAGGTTATTTCCAGTGTTCATTACTATAAGCCATTCTCCAATGATTATCCGTGCAAAATCTTTGTGCGCATTTATGATTAAACCTACATCTTAAACTGCATGTAGTGGTAGCTACCAAAATTGCTAGCAGTGCATCTAAAAAGAAACAGACTCTGAAGAAGTAGCCCTGAAAATAAATTTTGGATAGATACCGCAAATTTCAAACATGTTAGAGAAGGAGGTCTATAAGGAGAATATGTAGCCATACACACAGAACTTGCTCTGTACTACATATTAAGCTTTTTATGCATATTAAATCAGTCTTCCAAACAGCCCTGAGACAGGTGCAATCATCATCGTCATCATCCCCAAGGTATAAAAGAGGAAACTGAGGCACAGAAAAGCTAAGTAACTTCCCCAAGGCCACACAGCTGCCTGATGGGTAGAGGCAGGATTCAAAACTGGTCTCTGCAGCACTCTAGCCATGTTCTTGAAGAAGATGCGGCACTGCTTCTCCACTAGAGACCCCTGGCAAGGGAGCACACCCAAGTACTCACTTTTAATGTACCCGTGGTCTTTGGAGCATGCTTGGCACACGCGAAAGACCTCACACTCTTAATAATCGGCACAAACTCTGTCCGTCAATGGAACAGTTGGGGTGGAAACTCTGAATGCCCAGGTAATATTCCCCTTTTGTCCTCCAACTCCTCCCCTGTACCTATTTTTAGTAAAGATTGATTGGGGCATACTTTCATCACCTGGCTTTTCAAATTAGGGGTCCCAAATCTGCCAAATTCACGTGGCAAATTAGGGTGGAGCTTCGCCTACAGAGGAGGCCTGGCGTTGCCACGGAAATGTAAATTTCAGATCAGTACCTTCTTCCGATGGAAGCAAAACAGTGGCTGGTGTCGAAGCCTCCCGCGTGGCCCCCCAGCAGCAGCAGCAGGGCCGGCTCCCCAAGGGCGCCATCCCGCGTCCGCGACGGTGGGGACCAAACCGCCAGCTCCGCCGCCAGGCTCAGACTCCAGAGTTGCGCGCTCTCCCGGTCCTTCCGCTTTGTGCTCAGATGCGAGCGACTATCCCAGAAAGGAGTTATGCGACTTTGTGGGGAAATGATTCTAGTTTTCATTTCTTCTCCTGATTTTTCTCCCTCCTGGGACCCGACCGCTCGAGTTATCCCCATGAGGATGAACCACCTACGCCGCTGGCCCCAAGATGTTGCCCGCCCCTCACTCGTGCCCAAACAAGGGCAGAACCCAGAAGAAGAGAGGAAACCAGGAAAGAAAAAGCGGGTGTTTCAAATGGACCACGCTTGTGCCAACGCGGCAGCGGAGTTGGAAGAGCCGGGAGGGGAGCCCTGGCCGAGGCCGGGGACTCCGCCCGCCGGGGGGCGCCGGGACGCCGGGCGCGTGCGCGGTGCGGCCCCAACCCCAGCCGCAGCTGCCGCGATGCCTATTTTAGTCAAAGCCGCTGCGGGCGCCGGGACCCGGCACCGGCGGAGCAGCATCTCATCCCGGGATCGGCTGAGGTTTTCGCGTCGCGCGCCCGTCGGGTGGCCAAGTCTGTGTCCCCCTCAGCCGCCGCTGCTGCCCCAAACTTTGGCCAGCGCCGCCCGGGCTCCGCGCCAGGGACGAGCCAGGTAAGGAGCGGGAGGAACAGCTGCCTCGGGCTCCCCCAGGGCGCCCGGTTATTTGCAGGCTCGCGCTCTCTGGGCTAAATCGGGAAGTGAAAGTTGGATCCCGGCTCCTCAGGGAGCAACTTTGTCCTCCCGGGCGGTGGCTGCGGGATCTCCGTGCCCCGGACCACTGGGAACCCCGCCCTCCCCTCGCTGGCTGCGCCCTCGTGGGGATCGCTGTCCTTGGAAGCCGCCCTTCACCCGGGGTCTGGACAGCACGGCCACAAACCTTCAGATGTCAACTGCTGCCACTCGAGTCTGGCCATGCCAGCGTCCTCGGGTGCCCCGGCCCCATCGGGTGCCCGCTCCCGCGCTCTGCTGCCCGTAAGCCCTGGGTGAGCTCGGCCTCTCCACTCCCCGCAACGCTCCCAGGGCTCCCCACCCGCGAACCCAGTACCGCTCTTCCTCACCCCTTGTAGGGCCTCCGGGTCCCACGCGTAGGCAGCGCGCTGCCGGGCGCACCGTGTCGCCCGCCCTGGGCTGCCGCTGGGAATGCGAGGTGAGTCTGGGCGCTCACTGCACACCCCTTGGGCCCGAGAGCTTTGGACCAAGAACAGTTGATATGGCCGTTCCTCTTTGAGGAGCGAGGTGAGCCCGGCGCCTGGGGAGTGCAGATGGATAGGGGACCCACGATCCACCCGCGCCCTCTCTCCCTGGTTTCGGAGTCTTTGGGAAATCGATTTTCGGCCAGACAAGTCCCAGAAACTGCTGGCTTTTGAAGCAGGAGTAAGTGCGAAAAGACTTAGTAACACAATGCCCTTTACCATTCCGAAAATAAACAAAGGTTCAGTTAGGATTACGGAATGAATTGAGCCAGTCTAGGAGCACAACTTTTGCTCATTGTTGTTACCTTTTACATTTCTGCAGTTTGGTAAAGGATTAAGGTTAGTTTCACCATCTAGCTACTGAGCCCTGCACACACCTATTTGAAAACCAACAGATCAACAGGACTTTACTAGAATAGGGAATGTAAGAAATTAGATTCCAAGGAACTAATACAAGAAAGAAAATCTCTCTTGATTTAGCCAGAATTAATGTGAATGCTTATCATTTTACCAGTCTAACCTCTCTCCGTTAGACCCGTGCATTCTCTGCATAAGGATAATTCAGTGTAAGCCACATGAATCGATTACGTACTGGTCAAAAGAAATTGAAACCAGAAAGATCCTATCAATATTTGTTGACAGTAGATCACTGGCATTTCAAAATAGACATATAGATAAGTATACACAGATAAATAGTAGACCTATAGATAAATAGTAGACATATAAACATACAAATAAAATGAATTATATAATATGTTAATAACTATATAGTGTATAGACTATGTATTTTAATAAGGTGTACTACATCAAAATATGTTATAAGATTAAGTCACCTTTTAAAAATTCATGTTACTATGTCCTTGGTTCTTAGGCTAGTAGATCATAGTTTTCCTGTCATTTTTCTTGACCGTAAATTGGTACTTTTAGTTCCACTTGGAGAACTTTTAAAAGCCTGAAATTGAATTACAGTAGATTAGTTGGCAATGCAGGTATAATCATGTGGATGTGAAGGAGAATATGTATTAATTAACTGTGTAAATCTCTATTAGAGCCATAGGCTATTAAAACTTGAAAAGGTTTCAATGACCATCTAGTCCAGTTGTCTCAATTCCCAGGAAGAAGCCCACCCCAAGAGCAGAAGTGACTTTCTCTTACTCAGGTTGGCTTTCCTGGAGCTTACAGTATAGAACCTGACTCTCAACCTGGGGAAGGCTTGGCACTGTCCTGCCTTTACTACTAGGCTTGGGGAGACTGAAAGGTAATTTCTAAAAGTGTTTGTCATTTTTGTGTACCTTGCGTACGGCTTTCACCTCTGCCTCTGGCACTCTCTACAGAGACTAGGCTTGGATATACCTAGATGAATATGACAGTCTGCCTTGTAGGGAACATAGGGTACTTTGAGGAACAAATGGGACAATGGAAATGAAAATGCATTCTAAAATGCAGTAAAAATGGCAGTTAATTTTAGCTTATATGATACTAATGCATAGGCTGATGTTGTCATCATGAGTGATAGAGGACATTTAATATCATTCTCCCTCTTGAAAAAATTGTGAGATTAGTTCTGATTTGGTTCTTGAAAACAAACTTTGTATAAATTGTCTTAGTAAAATAATGATTCCACCATCCTAACAGGCTTATATTTTTATTGATTCAAACAGTTGGAAAGTAGAGGATTGAGAGGTACAAGCTATTGTATATAAAATAAGCTACAAGTATATATTGTCCAACAACACAGAACTATAGCCAATATTTTATGATAACTATAAATGGAGTATAACCTTTAAAAATTGTGAAAAAAATTGTGAATCACTGTATCATACACTTGTAACTTATATAATATTGTACATCAATACTTCAATTAAAATGTAGTTGAATTTTTATGATTTCTTTCCTTTTTTGCAGCAAATCAATATCTAAGTCAACTATTTCTCATATGTATGAACTGTTTTAGAATTATGAGATGAGATCTTTGACTTGTTCATTTACTGTTTGTAAATTTAGACATGCATGTTTTTCTATCATCTAAAGAGATGTGGAATTCTTTCACGTTAATGTATTAATAACATCCTTGAAAAATGGCCAACCTGATACCAATTGATTCTACCACCTGAAACCTTTACTTCAGTATGAGGAAAAAGAAAGAAATGAAAACATATGGCTTATTGTGTGAACTTATTGGAAGGAAATTCATATTTTTAAATGAAATGTTTAACATATTTTGGGTCTCCATTTGGAATTCTTACCCTGAAAAATTCACTTATTCTGTAAATCTACATAGTTTTTGTCAGGGACCAATTTGTGTAATTAATATAGAATTTTTAAAGTACCAGAGAAGACTGATCATATAGTCGTGAAGTAGTGCCATTTTGTGTTAAGGTTTATGTAAACATGTATAAAATGTATTTTCTTTGAAATATATTTGCTACTGATTCTAATATTAAATAGTCAAATGCATACTCATGACCCCTCCTACATAAAAAGAACCTGTAAGTTTACTACTTTTCAATTTGTGAGATGCTTCTAACTAGAATTTTTATGGGAAAGAAAGTAAATGTTTAAATTAGATGGTTAAAGGAGTAAACGTTAACTCTCTGTATATATAAATGACTATAGTAATATAGTTATTGTGTGTCTATGTTAATGTCTTCCTCACGGGGCACAGCCTTATCACGGCGAAGGGGCTGTGTAACTCAATGAAGCTATTAGCCATGCCATGCAGGGCCACTAAAGTTGACTAGTTCTATGAAGACCTACAACGCTTAGAACTAACACCAAACAAAGATGTCCTTTTCATCATAGGGGATTGGAATGCAAAAGTAGGAAGTCGAGGTATCTGGAATAACAGGCAAGTTTGGCCTTGGAATACTAAATGAAGCAGGGCAAAAGTTAACAGGGTTTTGTCAAGAGGACATGCTAGTCAGAACAACACCCTTTTCCAACAACCCAGGAGAGGACTCTACACATGGACATTACCAGATGGTCAATACCAAAATCAGACTGATTATGTTCTTTGCAGTCAAAGATGGAGATGCTGTATATATTCAGCAAAAACAAGACCTGGAGCTGACTGTGGCTCAGATCATGAGCTCCCTATTGCAAAATTCAGGCTTAAGTTGAAGAAAGTAGGCAAAACCACTAGGCCATTCAGGTATGACCTAAATCAGATCCCTTATGATTATACAGTGGAAGTGGCAAATAGAGTCAAGGAATTAGGTCTGGTAGACAGAGTGCCTGAAGAACTGTGGATGGAGGTTCATACCACTGTCCAGGAGGCAGGGACCAAAACCGTCCCAGAGAAAGAGAAATGCAGGATGGCAAAGTGGTATTCTGAGGAGGCTTTTCAAACAGCTGAGGAAAGAAGAGGAGCAAAAGGGAAAGGAGAAAGGGAAAGATATACCCAACTGAACGAACAGTTCCAGAGAATAGCAAAGCAAGATTAAAAAAAGCCTTCTTAAATGAACAATGCAGAGAGATAGAGGAAAACAGAATAAGAAAGATTAGAGATCTCTTCAAGAAAATTGGAGATATTAAGGGAACATTTCATGCAAGTTCAATTCAGTCACTCCAGTTGTGTCCAACTTTTTGTGACCCCATGGACTGCAGCTTGCCAGGCTTCTCTGTCCATCACCAACCCCTGGAGCTTGCTCAAACTCATGTCCATCGAGTCAGTTATGCCATCCAACCATCTCATCCTCTGTTGTCTCCTTCTCCTTCTGCCTTCAATCTTTCCCAGCATTAGGGTCTTTTCCAGTGAGTCAGTTCTTCACATCAGGTGGCCAAAGTGTTGGAGCTTCAGCTTCTGCATCAGTCCTTCCAATGAATAATCAGGACATGGAACAACAGACTTGTTCCAAATAGGAAAAGGAGTACATCAAGACTGTGTATTGTCACCCTGCTTATTTAACTTATATGCAGAGTACATCATGAGAAACACTGGGCTGGAAGAAGCACAAGCTGGAATCAAGATTGCCGGGAGAAATATCAATAACCTCAGATATGCAGATGACACCACCCTTATGGCAGAAAGTGAAGAAGAACTAAAGGGCCTCTTGATGAAAGTGAAGGAGGAGAGTGAAAAAGTTGGCTTAAAGCTCAACATTCAGAAAACTAAGATCATGGCATCTGGGTCCCATCACTCCATGGCAAATAGATGGGGAAACAGTGGAAACAGTGGCTGACTTTATTTTTTTGGGCTCCAAAATCACTGCAGATGGTGAGTGCAGCCATGAAATTAAAAGATGCTTACTCCTTGGAAGGAAAGTTATGACCAACCTAGACAGCATATTGAAAAGCAGAAACATTACTTTGTCAACAAAGGTCTGTCTAGTCAAGGCTGTGGTTTTTCTCTAGTAGTCATGTATGGATGTGAGAGTTGGACTATAAGGAAAGCTGAGCACCGAAGAACTGATGCTTTTGAACTGTGGTGTTGGAGAGGACTCTTGAGAGTCCCTTGGACTGCAAGGAGATCCAACCAGTCCATCCTAAAGGAAATCAGTCCTGAATATTCATTGGAAGGACTGATGCTGAAGCTGAAAGTCCAATACTTTGGCCACCTGATGCAAAGAGCTGACTGATTTGAAAAGACCCTGATGCTGGGAAAGATTGAGGGCAGGAGGAGAAGGGGATGACAGATGATGAGATGGTTGGATGGCATAACCAACTCAATGGACATGAGTTTGAGCAAACTCTGGGAGTTGGTGATGGACAGGGAGGCCTGGCGTGCTGCAGTTCATGGGGTCACAAAGAGTCAGACACGACTGAGTGACTGAACTGAAATGAATTTCCTTTAGGACCAACTTTTTCACTCTCCTCTTTACTTTCATCAAGAGGCTCTTTAGTGCCTCTTCACTTTCTGCCATAAGGGTGGTGTCATTTGCATATCTGAGGTTATTGATATTTCTCCCTGCAATCTTGATTCCAGCTTTCATGCAATGGTAGACACAATAGAGGACTGAATCGGTAAGGACCTAACAGAAGCAGAAGAGATTAAAAAGAGGTGGCAAGAATACACAGAAGAACATTACAGAAAAGGTCTTAATGACCTGGATAACCACAATGGTGTGGTCACTCACCTAAAGCCAGATATCCTGGAATGTGACGTCAACTGGGTCTATACAAAGCATTACTACAAACAAAGCTAGTGGAGGTGACAGAATTTCAGCTGAGTTATTTAAGATCCTAAAAGATAGTGCTGTTTAAGTGCTCTACTCAATATTTCAGCAATTTTTGAAAACTCAGCAATGGCCACAGGACAGGTAAAGGTCAATTTTCATTCCAAACCCAAAGAAGGACATTGCTAAAGAATGTTTGGGCTTCCCTTGTGGCTCAGACAGTAAAGAATCCACCTGCAGTGCAGGAAACCTGGGTTTGATCCCTGGGTTGGGAATACCCCCTGGAGGAGGGCACGGTAACCTATTTCAGTGTTCTTGCCTGGAGAATCCCCATGCACAGAGGAGCCTGGTGGGCTACAGTCCATGGGGTTGCAAAGAGTCAGACACGGCTGAGTGACTAAGCACAGCACAGCAAAGAATGTTCAGACTGTTGTACAGTTGCATTCATTTCACATGTTTACAAGGTTATACTCAAAATTCTTCAAGCTAGGTTTCAGCAGTATGTGTACCAAGAACTTCTAGATATACAAGCTGGGTTTCAAAGAGGCAAAGGAACCAGAGATCAAATTGCCAACATTCACTGGAATCATGGAGAAAACAAGTGAGTTCCAGAAAAACATCTACTTTTGTTTCATTGACTACACTAAAGCCTTTGACTGTATGGATGACAACAAACTATGGAAAATTCTTCAAGAGATGGAAATACCAAACCATCTTCCCTGTCTCCTGAGAAACCTGTATGCAGCTGAAGAAGCAACAGTTAGAACCAGACATGGTTCAAATTTGGGAAAGGAATACAACAAAGCTGTATATTGTCACCCTGCTTATTTAACTTATATGCAAAGTACATCATATGAAATGCCAGGCTGTATGAATCACATGCTGGAATCAAGATCTACGGAGAAATATCAACAACCTTAGATATGCAGATGGTATGACTTTAATGGCAGAAAATATAGAGGAACTAAAGAGCCTCATGATGAGGGTGAAAGAGAAGAGTGAAAAAGCAGGCTTAAAATTCAGCATTCAAAAAACGAACATCATGGCATCTGGTTCCATAACTTCATGGCAAATAGAGGGGGGAAAAGTGGAAGCAGTGACAGATCTTATTTTCCTGGGCTCCAAAATCACTGCAGATGGTGACTGCAGCCATGAAATTAAAAGACGCTTGCTCCTTGGAAGGAAAGTTATGACCAACCTAGACAGTGCAGTAAAAAGCAGAGACATCACATTGCAGACAAAGGTCCATCTAGTCAAAGCTATGGTTTTTCCAGTAGTCACATGGATGTGAGAGTTGGTCCATGAAGAAGACTGAGCACCAAAGAATTGATGGTTTTGAATTGTGGTGCTGGAAAAGACTCCTTTGGTCTGCAAGGAGATCAAAGCGGTCAATCTTCAAGGAAATCTACCCTGAATATTCATTGAAAGGACTGATACTGAAGCTGAAGCTCCAATACTTTGGCCACCTGATTGGAAGCACTGACTCACTGGAAAGACCCTGATGCTGGGAAAGATTGAAGGCAAAAGGAGAAGGGGGCAGTAGAGGATGAGCTGGTTAGACAGCATCACCGACTCAATGGACGTGAATTTGAGCAAAACCAGGAGATAGTGGAGGACAGAGGAGACTGGAGTGCTAGAGTGCAAGGGGTCACAAAGAGTCAGATGTGACTTAGCGACTGAACAACAAGATAATGTAGCACATACGTATGTATGCTATAGTGATTAACAACGGCATTAGTGGTAAAGAATCCACCTGCCAATGCAGGAGATGCAAAAAATGCAGGTTTGATCCCTAGGTCGGGAACATCCCCTGGAGTAGGAAATGTCATGCTACTCCCATTTTCTTGCCTGGAAAATTACATGGGCATAGGAGCCTGACAGGCTGCAGTCCATGGGGTTACAAAGAGTCAGACACGACTTAGCAACTAAACAACAAAACATCCTAAGCCTTCAAATAATAAATAACAAGGTGTTAATTTTTCAAAGTATTAAAAAAACCCATTTTCTAGTTATTTTTCCTGTGTTTGGATTCAGTGTCTCTAGTGGCAGCATAGTGGAAAACTATATTAAATAACTTTTTAATTGCTGTGGTTTATGAATATTGGTGATTGTTTATAGGCTAGTTAAATCCCGCCTTCCTCTCTACCCCACCAAGTATGTTTAGATACAAACATATTAATAGATAAATGTAGATATGTATAGGTATATACATCAGGGAATAGTTATGCACTATCCTAAGTATTTTATATATTTCATCATAAAGTCAGTGAAGTATTATCATCATTAACAGATAAGAAAATGGATACATTTAATATGTGACAGAGTGGGAATTTGAATTAGACAGTGAATTAGACAGTGGGTCTGTCTAATTCATAAGCACCAGACAAGTCTATTTACCAACATCTAGTTCACAGAAATAATTTTGGTATAGTATAATACCCATAGGGGTGGGTGATAAGATACAGCTGTCATTTTTTGACTGTCCTTTCGTTTTTTCATTTTTACAGGAATTTTCAAGATGAATTATACTAAGTCCAGCCCACTGGCAGAAGCAACTACAATAGGTTTTACACCTGAGTTAGAAAGAATCCTACCTGTGCCTTCCAATGAGACCACTTGTGAAAACTGGAGAGAGATACATCATCTAGTTTTTCATGTAGCAAATATTTTTTTCGCAATTGGATTGGTTATTCCAACTACACTTCACCTTCATATGATACTTCTTAGGGGGATGTTAGCTGTAGGTAAGATACTTAACTGATGTTATACAGAATTTTCCTATAACTTGCATCCGATGGGCTTTGTATTGGGGAGGGTCTATAGCATACCAAAAATACGAGCCTTCATTAGCAAATTAGCAGTACCTTGAGTAAGTTAGAACATAGGCCTTCACCCTTTTGTACTTTAGATAAAACTAACAACATGTTCATATGTTGTTTAGATTTTCCAGACATCAGAAATCCATTTGTGTGTAAGAGTGCAAACTTTGGAGCCAGACTCTGTTATTACAATCCTGGTTCCAGCACTTGCCAACTGTTATTAATAGTTGGGCAATAGTTGGGGCAATAACGTTTCTATAGCTCAGCTTCCCCAGGTGTCAAAGAAGGGTAAAAATAATACCACCTCCTGGGGTTTGAGAATTAGGTGAGTGTTTAGGAGTGTGTGTGTATGTGATATTTGACTTACAATAGTGCCTGGCATATAGTAAATACTCTATAGTTTTAACTATCATTATTTGAATAGGTGTTTACACAATAGTTCAAATAAAATTTTAGGGAGATACTCTGTTAACCCCGATGAAGCAAGTTAAATTAATCCATATCAAAATACTAAAACAGATGAATTTACCATTTTAGCCAGTGATTCTGAACAAGTTACTCTCTATGAGATTATGTCCCTGGTGATTCATTTATTCAGATGCATTTTTGAGCACCTGTAAAATGTCAGACAGAAAGTGAACAATGAAGTCTGCATCCTTGAGAAAGACACTCTTTGGGGGGCCAGAGAGAAACAGGTGGGCAGTCACACAGGACACACCAGATGCTGTGATGCAGGTGGGCATTCCAGTGCCAGGGAGAAACGGACAGGATGCCGGGCTCAGCAGGAGAGCAGACCAGAGTGCACTGCAGAGACGATGAACAGGATTCTTCTGAGTGTGCGTGTGTGGGGCATCCAGGTAAAAGGAGAGGAGGGGGAGATCCAGCACGTTGAGGGAGGATGAAAAGTAGCTCACTGTGCCTGAAATATACGAGAACGACAAGGAAGGGTCAAAGAAAGTGCTGGAAGGATGCCTGGAAGGTAGGGCTTCTGTGGCTGTTACTTCTGGGTCAGGTAGGAATTATAGCAGGAGGAACAGAGTATTGAGGCAAGAAATAAAACCACGCCCTATAAAAAACCAAAGCTAATTATGACTTTTAAGACAGAGCTTTGGAGGTGGAACAGACCAAGGGAGATCTGCAACACTATAGAAACAAAGCAACTGAGGCCTTGGAGAAATCAAATGCATCATCCAAGGTTAAGACCAGAGAAAACTAGCCAAACCAAGACTATAATTCAGGTCCTCCAGCTTCCCAGTCAGTCCTTCCATCTTGTAACCCTGTCTCCTTTAAGTAATCAAATTTTACATGTCTTCAGTATTTGCTACATAATATTATCGAAAGAACATTAAAATTTTTACACTTTGGGTTATTATTCAGGTGCTCCACATCATTTTAATGAAATTTTAAAATTGCAAGTGAGTAACTTTTTAAAAGTGGAAGATTTAGTTTTTCTGTGTGTATGTGCTGTTGATATATTTGTATTGATAACTGATATGGATAATTTTAAATTTAAAATATATACTGATTCTCCCATCATAAAACCAACCAAAAGAAACTGCAAATTTGCACAAGTCTTTTGGAAATATTTGGAAAACAGTCCTTTAATGTCATCAGAGTCTATAAAGCTTATTCCCTTAGCTCACTCTTGGGTCATCCACCCTAAGCAAGTAGTCATAAGAACAGATATATTTTTATATATAAAGTTGCTTTTATAAAAAATTACAGGGACTTCCCTGGTGGTGCAGTAACTACGACTCTGCACTCCCAATGCAAGGAGCTCGGGTTTGATCCCTGGTCAGGGAAATAGATCCTGCATGCCACAACTAAGACCTGATGCAGCCAAAATAAATATATTTTTTTTAACTACAGGCAAAATGTTTCACCTGTCCACCAGCAGGGAGATAGTTAAATAAATTATGGTTTATCAGTTACAATCAATAAAAAGTATGTATATGAAGTGCTTTAATGAAATGAGAAAATCACTGCAATAAGTAAAAAAGTAAGTTTTAAATTGTGGATTCATTAGGTTTGCCATCAGTTAAAAACACAGAAAAACTGTGAGTCAGTATTAACTATCAACAGTAGCTATCTTTTAAGTAGTAGAATTATGAGGTTCTGTTCTCCTTTTAAAAATGATTTTTATACTTTACAAGTTTTCTGCAACAACATGTGGTTTGGTTTGGTTTGGTTTGGTTAATCAAACAAAAACCAAAATGTAACAAAGTGATATTTGACAGGTATTTCCAAGATGTGTTTGGTTTATTTTATATACAGAGGATGACAAATGTATTAAGCTACATGCTGAAGCTACAAGACAAGCTTATTAAGCTACAAGACATCTAACATGCCCACTTCGTTATAGGATGTGCCCTTTATGTCGTCTGGGCCACTCTCTACCGATGTGCCTTGGATATCATGATCTGGAACTCGGTGTTCCTGGGGATCAACATTTTGCATCTTTCATATCTTTTGTACAAGAAAAGACCGGTAATTACTAATAATTAATTAATAAGTAAGAGATTTTAAAGCTAATCAAGTACTTTGTTCATATTTGAGAATGAGCCTCTAATATCCTTAGGCCCTTTAATATCATTTTTCTGAAGATGAGACTTTTTGTGTATATATGCCTGAAAATGAAATATTTGAATATCATGAAATTTGTTCCACAAATGAGTTTTTAAAGCATTTTTAATCATTAGGGCAATTTAGACATTAGAGAACATGACAGTATTCTCTCTTTTTAGTCATTTAAGTTCATTATTTCTTCTGCCTATTGATATTCAAATATCATTTGGTAATATCTTTGCCTAGTTGTAAAATTAAGTGCTCATAGACAACTTTCAGCAACACACTAATGATTTACAAATAGCTCATGTTATGTTTTATGCTAGTTTTTAAATGTAATAGCTTTTTTTCCCTATGTCCAAAATACTCATTTAAGGAGATCACCATTTTCAGTGAATTGTAATGAAAACAGTAATATTTAACTTTTTCTTTTCCACTCCAGTTTATCTTGCTGTGTTTCCTTGGTCATACCAAGAACAAATTGATGCTAACAGAAAAGGAAAATAGCATGACCTGTAGCAATCACTCCATAGCTGTTTGTTGACTGTTGACTGTCCAAAGCACATACAAATATTCAGTAGAGCAAAAGATAACATGCTTGCTCTAATCTTATGTTCAAGGCCAGACATACACATAGAAAACTATTAGAAACGACAATTCATAGGAAATTACAATTTCCCTGATACAGATTGACATGTGTCATAGACATTCCACTAGATTGTAACCTCCTCAAACATTGTAACCCACTCTGTTTTACTCACTGTGTTAGTCACTTTTCACTACTTTATGCTGTGTAACAGTCTGAAAGTCTTCGTGCCATATAACAGCAACAAGTTTTTTCTTCACTCACCTAATGTGTGGACTGTGGCAGCTGGGTACAGCTGCAATTCTTCATTTCTCCGCGTGTCCTCATTTCAGGATCTCTGCTGAAGCAGCAGGTTCTATTTGGACATGCATTGTCATGGCAGAGAGAAGCATATAAGAGAACAAAAGAAACACTTATTGTTTCTTAAAACTTCTGCTCAGGAGGAGCATATATCAATTCTGCTTGCCAGAGCAACTGACATGACCAAGCCTGATGATGTGGGAATAGGATGGGTTAAGAGGATATGCGATCCTCTTTCAGGGGTGGAAGTAGCCAGGAGCTGCAAACAATAGGATCATCTACCACACTTATTGTTGTGTTCCCTGTTCCTGCCAAGCATGGCTGGCACGTAATTGGTGCTCAAGAAAACCTTTGATAAGTAAATGCTTTCAAAGAGAGGAATTTAGAGGGCTTCATGGAAGAACTGGGACTTGAGCTAAGGCTGGCAGGATGAGCAGATTATGAATTTAAGTCAGTTTTTCAGTTCATATGATCATTATGCCACACTGGCTAGTGTGCATGCTGAAAGTGAGACAGATCTGTGAATTAATGAGACACTCATTACAAAAGCTCTGGAGTGGAGAGGTAGATGATAGTAATAATAAGGATTTCAGCTTCTCAATATCAGAACTTCCTAGAATCCCACATTCTGAACGAAAGATTCAGGAGTTGCCACCGAGGAAGTAAATCACTCAGTATCTGTGCTTTTGTTTCTTCTCGGGCTATAAGCCTATCTTTTTGAAAAATATAAATGCTAATTCTTCATTAAAACGAAACAGCAGGAAATAAGAGTGTCAGAAAGGCTACGGTGACATCTGAGCAGCCCTGATCTCCTGGGTCTGTAGCTTCATGGCATAGCTGCCACAGATTTCATTGAGATGGATGATCACTTGAACATCAAGGTTCATTTGCATGCAGTACAGCTTTCCCAGACTAATGCTGGGCACACGGATAGGCTTGACTTGGGCCTTGGATAGTCTGACAACAGAGGCGACTGAGCCATTTGAATTTTGCATTCTTCACTTTGCTTTGGAATAAATACATGAGAAGTAGCAATTACAGCTAAGGATATTTGATTTCCTGTATTAACCCACTAGATAATAATTGCACATAAGTAAAACATTTAATGCATCAATCTTAATAAATTTGTTTCCAAGTTGATTCCTAATTTATGTACTTATTTCCTTGCTGTAATATTTCAAAGTTAGTGTAACTTCCTTCTGTGAAACAAAAATGTTCTCAAATGAAAAGCTTTTATTAATATGTTATTTCTAGAAAATGCTAAGATGGGCAAGGTAAATAGTGTGACAACAATCAGAACCGCCACGGCTGCTTGGTAGTGCATAGAAAGAGATGTAGTCAACAGTGCAGATCTTCACCATATGCTCTCAGAGTTCGGCTTAACTGCAAAAGTGCCCTTTTAGCATCTAGACTTACATCACCACTTACTCTCGGTGTCAGATTCCACTGACCAAAATATAGAAGGGCGATAGCATGTATTGCAGATCCGTTTATTCCCCAAACTCTATTTAGACCACAGTAGCTGATGTTTCGGGGTTGCTGCATGAGATGTGGCATTCGGTCACTGCTTCCTTTCAGGTAAAGATCGAAAAGGAACTCAGAAGCATCTACCGGCGATTGTTTGAACCCCTCCGTGTGTCTCCAGATTTGTTCAGAAGATTAACTGGACAGTTTTGCATGATCCAAACGTTGAAAAAGGGCGAGAGCTATGCTGTAGAGGATCTAACCTCAGTTGACGACCGTCTGAGTATTCTCCTGAAAGGAAAGTAAGTGCTCTATGGAAATCAAAATGCCTTGTTTGCCTGGAATCTTCTGGCCTCTGGGTAGGAAATGAATGAAAGGGAATGTTGCCAACTAATGGAGTAAGTGGTCATGGAGGTGAATTTTCATCTGGACAACTGCATTATAGAATGTTACAGAATAATGTGGTAAAGTTATGTAGGATTTATCTCCGTGAATCATGTTGCTATCAAGATTTTTACTTGTGAATAGTTTTCACCTTTTTAGTAAGTTTAAATGAGGCAGAACTGGAATAGGTTTAAATTGGATATTAAAATTTAAGAAACTTATGCGTGTTTTAGAGGCAACTTGCTTATTTTTTTGAATATCACAAACATGCAACTTCTAGGAATATCGGTCTCCCCTGCAGTGTCTGTTCTTGCTCAGAAGTGTACCAGTTTGAATAATGAATTATATGGTCACTCCAGCTAGACACTGATGAAATTAGACATGTCTGCTTCAATATGGACACTTTTTTCCCCTTGTTGTTAGTGAAACTTATTTTGAAACTAATACTTGTGCCTCGGGAAGTACTTTTTAATGATGTCAGTCTCCTGTGGGGTCTTTAAGTTTTTACAAAATAAAAAACCCATAAGATTATGGAGATTTTAAAGCTTGTCATGATATGTGTGAATTATTATGCATTTATTAACACTAATTTCTGTTATCAGAATGAAGGTTTCCTATCGAGGACATTTTCTGCATAACATTTACCCCTGTGCCTTTATAGATTCTCCTGAATTTAGATCAACCCAGATGCACAAAGGTGAAAAATTCCAGGTATGTTTTGGCATGATTCTTAAGAAGATTGAAACTAGTTAATGTCGTATTCAAGATCCAAAGGATATGGATGGAAAAGTGGCCATGATTTATTGAAAAAAGAGATTACCATATGGTGTATATAGTATGATCCCATTTTTGCAAAAATTTAAAAAAAATTTTTTTTGGCAGTCCTGCTTTTGTCTAGTTGCAGAGAATGGTAGTTCCTCTTCAGTGTGGTGTGTAGGCTTCTTGTTGAGGTGGCTTCTCTTGTGGCAAGGGCTTAGTTGCTTTGTAGCATGTGGGATCTTCCTGAACCAGGGATCAAACCTGTGTCCCCTGCACTGGCAGGCAGATTCCTAACTACTGGACCATCAGGGAAGTTCCTTGTAAAACTGAAAGTGGTGTGTATAGGTACACAAGAAGAGGTCTAGAAATATATATCCTGATTTAGTCATTATGTTAACACTTATTTCTGAATTGTAAGTTTGATTGTTTTGTTTTCTTCCTTTTTGTTTTGTTGAATTTTTCTGATTTTTCTACATTTTCCATAGAGAACATCTAATGCTTTTGTTATGAAAAAAAAAGGAAAAGGTCAGTTATGGATAATCAGTGTACTTAAAACATGTAATTGGTTACTTTTACTGGGGAAAAGCAAGAAACTGATTTTGCCCTAGAGAACCTATTTTGTTAATCCTCATGAAAAAAAAGTTAATCACTGTACTCTTTTAAATGTAATGAATATGTTTAACAGCAAAGAATGAAGTTCTTTACAGTTAGAATAATTTGAAGTACTCAGCCTGGTTCTTTTAGTATCTTTAAAAAAAAAAAAGCTCCATTTGTGATACTTTGTTCTGATTCTTCCTGTAAATGTCCAGCTGTCCTATTTTATTCCCCTCAGTATTGTCAGGAAAGTAACCAAGAAAATGGAGAGTTTCCTTTAGTCTGAGCCTTTAGCTAAACGGCATTAAGGAAGTATCCTGAGAATACGGTTTTTTATGAGCAGGAGGGTAAATGTAAACATTTAGGTAGGAAATGGAGTAGAAGGGGATGCTACCACCTGTCGGAGGAAAAATCAGTGTTTCTTGATGACAAAGTCTTATCATTGAGTCTCATTTTGAGATGCCACACTCTTGGGGACGCCACATGGAGATACAAGGGGACATTCACAGACACTAGTTAAGTGGATTTACAATGGTTTCAGGCCTGCCCCACTCCTACCCTACCTGAGTAACCACACAATGTGTTAAAGTTATGTGCATTTACTAGAGGGTCTCATATAAATTTACTACCTGGCTGCAATGCTGTCCCCAGGCTTGCTGAGCTAAAGATACAGGAGGAAAAAGCAGATCCTACATCCTGTCTGCTCTAACTTACACACTCCCTTGGGTTTTTCTGGGGTCAGCTCTGCACGGAGGTTTATTCTTACAGTATCTTTAATCACCACCATCTACAAACTGGCCGGGGCCACTTCTTTCCTCTCTGCCTCTTTTCCTCTGACCTGCTTCCTATTTCTTCTTCCAAAGCCCAACATTTATCTGCTGCATCTATTTCTGTTTATAGTAGCAAGTGATTTTACACAATAACTGTTTCATAGGATCCTGAAGAGACCAGCATTTGGGGAAAGGTAGGGGACTGAACCTCCTGTGTTTCCAGCAGCCTGTAGCCCCTGGGACATAACGTGTACTGTCTTTAACACCGGACTACAAATTATATGTAATTAACAAACAAAGGACTTTCTATCACTCATCACAGTTCTTCTGCTTCTTCAGGACAGGGGATTGGGATTTGGCAATTGAGAAATAGTCCTCATGATTGATTTGCTTCTCACGTTTCTAAAAACATGACCAAACTCAAGGTACCCTAACGGGGTGAAAGATATTAGTTCAGCCTCCCCAAGCACTAGTCAGCTTTTCTCTGCACAGAGTCTGGTGTGGCTGATTGATCAATGGATAAAAACTGCTCTGGCACCATCAAGCCTAAGTCCCGTACAGTTGGAAAAGACTCCCATCAGAGTAAGCCCTCGGGAGAGATTCTGTTTTGATTGTTCACCAAATGTCCCTATTGGCGGATACTCAAGAGTAAAAATAGCTGTTGCACATCTGTGTAGGAGTATACTGCCTCTTCCTGAAGCGAGTTCCCAGATGAAAACCATCATGTGCTCCTAGGATCAGCTTTTCACTCTCTATGCCAAAGGCAGAGGACACTTGAAATTGTCAGTGGCCAGACTTCTGCACCCACACACCCTTTTACCTGCTAATTTCATTCTTCTCTAACTCTGGATGCTTGTAAGTGTTCTGACAAGGTGCTGCTTCCTTTGCATTTTTGTATCTTTAAATTCATTCTTTGGTAGGGGTGCTAGTGAATTCAACAGTAGGATGAAAGGAGGAAAGGAAGCCAGTAGAATTGGCGACTGTCCCTTGAGATCACACAGTGTGTTGTTCAGGAACATGCGGTAATTATGATGACGGGCAGATTGACGGAGCTGACACACCAACTCTAAACATCCAGCATCCCTTGGTGCTCTGCTAGGACTACCAGACCCAGGCTGCTTCTGAGAACTCTTGGGAGAATCTTGAGTATCAATATCACAAAAGGCAGAAGTAGTGTTTTGTGTCTTATTTCTTCTTTGTACAGTCATTTGATCTCCAGTGAGCTTTGCCATTTTCATTTTTCTTTTGGGTTCTACCTCCCGCTGTTGCCTTCCCATAATCGATAGCACATCCTGTGCTGTGAAGCTTGAAAAACAAACCTTTATTGACTTTAAGAGAAAAAGAATGTCTTGGAGGCAGATGTCCAGGCTCTGGTGAAATAAAGGAACACTGAGTTTTAACTGCTTTTAAATAAAACCTTCTCTTAGTGTTAAGTAAATCTTTGGGTTAAGTTGCAAAGCAATTTAATCTGCCAGCCTTGGCTCTATTGTGTTTCAGTGTGGATGAGAACTCAATAAAAATTAGTTGAATGGACCACTTCGGGGACATTTTCATGTGTGAAATATTGTACAGTACGCAAAGAAAATAATAAATTCTCCCCTGAGGACAGTCAGTCAGTCATAATGTCAGACTGCCATTTCCCATGCTAGCACATTCAGCATTTCCCTCCGACACCCTGGTTCTTGATAAAGTCTTTTCATTAAGTGAGGGTGTAGGATTGGTTTGGGACTAATCCAGCACCTTGAGTAATTGCAGCAAACCTGGTTACAAATGCTTTGTCTAATTCTCTACTTGAGAGAAATTCTTTTGTGTCTTCCACTACTGTGTAGGCTTTTATTTCTTCTGTAAAATTCACAAGAACTCAAGCATGGCACTGCTGAGATACCCTAATAATCTAAAAAGCAAATGTACTTTATGGAAGCTTTAAGAATTCCTAGGTGCTTCAAAAAATTCCTCATTAAAGATATGTTTCATTTGGCTGCTGTCAACAGGAAATCATTAAGTAAACTGTCTATTTGATAGAAATGAAGCATTAGCTATCGAGTGAAATGACCTCAGTCAATATGCTAACTACCTGCTTCCAACTAAATGCTTGCTCTTGTGGACTTGATAGACTCAACTTCCCAGGTGTCGCTAGTGGTTAAGAACCCTCCTATCAATGCAAGAGACATAAGACTCAGGTTCCATCCCTGGATTGGGAAGATCCCCTGGAGGAGGGCATGGCAATCCACTCCAGTATTCTTGCCTGGATAATCCCATGGACAGAAGTGCCAGGGGGGCTATGGTCTGAAGGGTCACAAAGAGTTGGACACGACTGAAGTGACTTAGCACGCACGCATAGCTTATTATATGAATATTGTTACTACACTTAAATTGAATAATAATTTAAACAGGTTTAAAGTAGTTTTCAACCATTAATAAAAAATGATTGCCTAGTCACATGTAAATCAATGAAGTTAGAATACACGCTCTCATGTACACAAAGTTAAACTCAAAATGGCTTAAGTACTTAAACATAAGGCATAACATTTATGGTAATAAAACTCTTAGAAGAGAACATAGACAAAACATTATCCGATATAAATCATACCAATGTTTTCTTAGGTCAGTCTCCTAAGGCAATAGAAATTAGAACAAAACAAAGAAATGGGGCCTAATCAAATTTACAAGCTTTTGCACAGCAAAGGAAACCATCAACAAAATGAAAAGACAACCTACAGAATGGGAGAAAATATTTGCAAACGATGCAGCTGACAAGGGCTTAATTTCCAAAATATACAAGTAGCTCATACAACTTGACAACAACAAAAAGCCCAATGAAAAAATGAGCAGAAGACCTAAATAGACACCTCTGCAAAGAAGAAATACAGATGGCAAACAGGCACAAGAATAGATGCTCAACATCGCTAATTATTAGAGAAATGCAAATCAAAACTACAATGAGGTACCATCTCACATTGATCAGAATGGCCTGGAGAGGATGTGGAGAAAAAAGAACCCTCCTACACTGTTGGTGGGAATGTAAGTTGGTGCAGCCACCATAGAAAACCGTATGGAGGTTCCTCAGAAAACTAAATATAGAATTACCATATGATCCAGCAATCCCATTCCTGGGCATATGTCCATACAGAGCTATAAATCAAAAAGATACAAGCACCCCATTGTTCATTGCAGCTCTATTTACAATAGCTAAGACATAAAAGAAACCTAAATGTCCATCAACAGATGGATGGATCAAGACGTGGTACATACATATAATGGAATATTACTCAGTCATAAAAAAGAATGAAATAGCAACATAAATGGAACTAGTGATTATCGAACTAAGTAAAGTAAGTCAGAAAGACAAAGACAAATACCATATAATGTCACTTATGTGTGGAACCTAAAATATGACACAAATGAACCTATCTACAAAACAAACAGACTCACAGACATAGAAAACAGATTTATGGTTGCCATGGAGGAGGGAGTTAGGGGTGAAGCGGGAGTTTCAGGTTAGCAGATGTAAGGTATTAAGTATAGAATGGATAAACAGCAAGGCCCTACTGTATCGCACAGGGAACTATATTCAGTATCCTATGATAAAGAGTAATGGAGAGGAATATTAAAAAAGAATGTGTATATGTATAACTGAATCACTTTGCTTGACAGCAGAAGTTCAGTTCGGCTGCTCAGTCACGTCTGACCCTTTGCGACCCCATGGACTGCAGCACGCCAGGCCTCCCTGTCCATCACCAACTCCTGGAGTTTACTCAAACTCAGGTCCATTGAGTTGGTGATGCCATCCAACCATCTCATCCTCTGTCCTCCCCTTCTCCTCCTGCCTTCAATCTTTTCCAGCATCAGGGTCTTTTCAAATGAGTCAGTTCTTCCTATCAGCTGGCCAAAGTATTGGACTTTCAGCTTCAGCATCAGTCCTTCCAATGAATATTCAGGACTGATTTCCTTTAGGATGGACCGGCTGGATCTCCTTGCTGTCCAAGGGACCCTCAAGAGTCTTCTCCAACACCACAGTTCAAAAGCATCAATTCTTTGGTGCTCAGTTTTCTTTATAGTCCAACTCTCACATCCATACATGACTACTGGAAAAACCATAGCCTTGACTAGATGGACCTTTGTTTGCAAAGTAATGTCTGTGCTTTTTAATATGCTGTCTAGGTTGGTCATAACTTTTCTTCAAAGGACCAAGTGTCTTTTGGAGCCCCCCCAAATAAAGTCTCACTGTTTCCCCATCTATATGCCATGGAGTGATGGGACCAGATGCCATGATTTTAGTTTTCTGAATGTTGAGTTTTAAGCCAACTTTTTCACTTTTCTCTTTCACTTTCATCAAGATGCTCTTTAGTTCTTCACTTTCTGCCATAAAGGTGGTGTCATCTGCATATCTGATATCATTTCTCCAGGCAATCTTGATTCCAGGTTGTGCTTCATCCAGTCCAACATTTGCTTGATGTACTCTGAGTTAAATAAGCAGGGTGACAATATACAACCTTGATATACTCCTTTCCTGATCTGATGCCACAAGGAACTGTATTCAACCTTATAATAACCTATAATGAAAAATAACCTGAAAAAGGAGATATATATATATATATGTATGTATGTATGTATGTATAAACAAATCCTTTTGCTATATACCTGAAACACCAAATCAACTAAACTTCAATTTTTGAAAATAGTTCTAAGCAATGGTTCTAAGCAAACTATAATATCATATTAAAAGTATTTTTGCCTCATGGAAAACTTGAGGTTATTAAAATTGTTGGAAAAAAGTTAAATGCATGTGCAATACATCACCTGTGCAATGGCTTCTTCTTTTCCTGCATGATTTCCAACTTCTCCTTTACTTCTTCCCCCACCGTGCATGAATTGTATCTTCCAAAGGCATGGATGACGTCTTTGCAGAATGAAGGGACTTCAACTCCCCTAACCCTTTCTTCAATGCTTGGGTGCAGGACTGGGTCATCCTGAGTGCCCCGTGCTCACCTTCTCTAAAAATATTCACTCCTCGAGAATATTATTCAGTCATCTTTTGTTAACATACCCATCTCCTACTGTTTCTGGGAACTCCTAAGGACAGGCTTCTATGTCTCTTGATCTTATACTTCTCTTCCTATAAATCTTTTTGTCCTTGGTCACATATCCTTACTTATTACCAGCTTCCTCCATTAGAATGTAGGATTTATGACACTATGTTCAGTTGTTCTTTACACAGAGGATTCTTGATGGCGAGTCAGCCTTGTGCTCACTTTACCAAATGGCTTTCTCGGTGATTGTCTTGATAACTCTAGTACATATAGGATTTCCCACCTGGTGGGAAAACATGTCTGGGCTGGAAGTCAGAAGCACTCACTCCACTGTTCATTAACATGTGTCCATATGTAAATTTTTTGGTGCTTATTTAGCATCTGGAAAATGAGGAAGAATGTTATCTGTCTTACCTCAAAAGCAGTTTTAAGGATCTGCTTACATGATAGATACAAAAGCATGTTAAATGTTTCAAAATACAATACATTCGTAAAGGAAGGGCATTATGTGTACCTGGAATTTCCTAGTCATTCTCTTCCATTTTCCCCTGTCCTGTGGTTTGTCAAAACACTTACTGCCACCTGAGGTTGTCACATTTATTATCAGCTTCCTCCATTAATGTAAGCATCACAGGGCAAGGATCTTGTCTTTCTTGTTCACCATGATAACCCCAGTGCCTTGAACTGGGTCTGGTGTAAACTACCAGCCTAACAATGTATGTTGAAAGAATAAATGAAATTTAGTGTTTTGTGGAACCACAGAGCTGCTGATGCGTTTCTTAAATGCCAATGTGTTTGGTTTGGCAGATTTATTATTTAATATAGTATTTTAATATTATTTAACATAATAAATAAGTACAGTTTTATTTTCCTGGGAACACTGACTGTTCTTTTGTAGTCAAAGAACTTACTCGTCTTTTGTAGTCAAACCCTCTGATTTACTGAGGATCAGATTTCAGCCACTGACACAAGGAGAGAAGCTGGGTTTTCTGTTTTCTCTCCTAGTAGAGAGAAAACCTATCTTGTCATCTGAAATACATTTAGTTTTCTGACTAACAAAGGGTAAAGAGCTCCTCTGGAAACATTTGCCCTGAGCCCAGATATGACTTCATGTCAATTTTGAAAACTTGTATTAATCTCCCGCTTGGAAAGGCATTGGGTTTAATGTTAAAGATAAAATACATAAATAAATAACTAAAAAAAAAAGCTAAAAAAAAAAAAGATATAAAAACACGTTGTGCCTTCAGTAGTATGTGTGTTCATCTCTTAACACCTTCATCAGTAAATCTGCAGCGAGCACCACGCTGTGTTGGAAGCCAGGCACTCAGTATGAAGATGCACAGCCCTGCCCTCAGGGTGCTCAGGAGAGAGAATGGACCGTGGATGAGCTGGAGTCCAGTGACAGGCATGCCATGTGAAGCTGATGGAAGGACCTGCGTGTGAGGAAGGGCGTCCTCACACTGAGCTCCTCGTTCTGGAGAGGGGATTTCTTTAAGGAACACTTGAGCTCTGCACGGTGCAATTAAAATGCTCGCCCACTTTCTTATGTAATGACACTGAGGGAAAGAGTGTGGTTTCCCAGTTCTGAGCTAGCTGGAGCATCTCTGTGTGTGTCCCCTTTGTGCTACCCTTGGTAGTTCACACACAAGAAATACCTATGACAGAAGGAACAAAAAAAGGACCCTTACTAGCCTTATTCATCAATGACCATCTGGGTAAAATCAACTCACATGAGTTCCTTTTTTCATTCTCCAGTATAATAATCCAGGTGTAAAGAAATATTTAGCCATATTGAATGGGACATCAGTCTAGTACACTCTAGCAGTGCTATTGACATGGAGGCCAGACTTCTATCACCAGAGCTCACAAAACAGAACAACAAAACTTGAAGACTTTATTTTCACTTAGTCTACAGATTGTGTGCTCAGCTGCTCTGGTCATGTCTGACTTCTTGCGACCTTATGGACCATAGCCCACCAGACTCCTCTGTCCATGCGGATTCTCCAGGCAAGAATGCTGGAGTGGGCTGCCATGCCCTCCTCCAGGGGATCTTCCCGACCCAGGGATTGAACCTGCGTGTCTTATGTCTCCTGCATTGCAGGCAGGTTCTTTACTGTACACTGGGAAGCCCAGTGTACAGACTGCTTGATTTTAAACATAATGTTATATTTATAGAAGCTTGTGTTTATGAGTCTTATTTTAACTAATATGATAAAACATTGCTATAATAATATCCACTAAATTATTCCACTCTTCCCTTGCCCCAAGTTACTGACATCATAATTCATATACATTTTTCTTTCTGTTTCTTTGGCAGGTCACCATTATTGCAGATGATAATTGCAGATTTTTATGCTGGTCAAGAGAAAGATTAACTTACTTTCTGGAATCAGAGCCTTTTCTGTATGAAATATTTAGGTATCTTATAGGAAAAGACATTACAAACAAGCTCTACTCATTGAATGATCCCACCTTAAACGATAAAGTACGTATTTTTCTGAGTCCTTTTACTTTGTTAAATACATATGTAGAGTGAGGTATCCCTCCTTTATGCAGTGTATAGTTTCCTGAATTTTCATTAACTAATCATGAATTAGTTCTATGTTAAATGAAGTGGGGATGCTTATAATTGAGAGACACTTCAGGGGATCATTTCTCAAGAATGAGGAAATACCATGTAATTACTATATTTCCCATGACCTAGTGAGGTGTCTGCGCATGTCAGACACATGTGTAGTGAGATGTGCTGTCCTCTTCATAAAATGTCTTTCAAGCAATCTAAAGAAAATGGTAAGTGAGCCAGAGGACTAAGGGTGATGTGTGTAGGCCAGGAAAGGCAGGGCAGACCGATAAATGCTGATCAACCCCAGCAAGCAGGAGGTTGGCATTTTAACCCCATGTCTTCCAGTCTTGCACATCCTACTGATCAGGTTCCTTTCCAGAAAGCCCATAAGCGACGAGAGGTATAGGAATGGAAGCCTGTGGCCATTCAGTTAGGCATTTCAGAGCTGTATGGATCTTCAACAATTTGCAATTTGATCTTTATTTCCCCACATTTGCTGAGAAAGAAGTTTAAGTGATTACAGAAGAGAACTTGCAAAACATTGTTTCCATAAGTACTGTCCCCCAGGGACTATGAGTATGGGTGTGGGCACTCTTCAAGTTATCTTGTCTAGGCAGTTATCAAATTAGGTTGGTGCTTAGCATTTTGCAGATTAATAAATAGTCCAGTGAGTATATTAAATTTTTATAATGTATTTGCAGTAATAGCTTATAATAAAAAATTATAGCTCCTCTTTATTTGGCACTATGTACCAACAGTTCCTTATTTCAAGGAAAAGTAAATGCTACTTACAGGAAAGCTATGATCTAAGCCCCATAGCGCTCAGAAATCTTAAAACTTTGCTTTACAGAAGATCAAAAAATTGGACCACCAGCTCAGCCTTTGCACTCAGTTGTCCATGCTGGAAATGAGGAACAGCATAGTCAGCTCCAGCGAAGACGAAGACGGCTTACACCAGTTTCTTCGGGGCACCTCCAGCGTATCCTCTCTTCGTAAGTTATCCCCACCCTGGGATTCTGATGGATGTTGCTAGAAAAGGACAAGTGACAACTTTGATCAGAAAAGTAACTTTTGGAGTTGAAATTATTTGACAACCTCAAGGTAACAATAAAAATAATCACTTTTTCTAGCTTTTTTTTTCTATTGCCCATCAGTTAAAATCTAACTCTGGAACTCTTATTTACATTTCAGAAGTTGTCCACTTGTTTTGCCATATACTTTTCTCAAACTATTGAGTGGAATAGTATGAAACAGTCTATACGGCTTTCTGGGCATGGTCTTCTTGTTTTCATGATTTTCGTGGAAACTACACCCAGTGTTTAAAATGGTAGGAAGCAACAGCTGGAGGTTAGTTATACTGCCAGCTGGTTATCTCAATGTAACCACCCAGAGTTAACAGGTGATCAGTTAACAGAACTTTCCCTAAGATGAAGGAGGCCACTCAGCTCCACTGTGAGTCACCTCATTCACACTCCCACCAAAAGGCAAGTTTTTCAAGATTCTGCTATAGCTTAGATTGCTTTAAAACATTTTAAATAGTACTAATGACACAGATGTTGAGGTTAATAAGATGAAACAATTATTTCAAGAGATGCTTAATGTTAATACTTAAAATTATTTTACAATAAGAATTATTCCAATAATGGTGGTGTAAGAATGTTGAACCAATTCATGGGAACTAGCAGACAGGCAGATTCTCTCACTGCATGAACTAAAAACTATTCATCTTTGCAATCATATGTAAAACCGAAGTAACTTTTAAGAACATCCATATACACATTCAACGATCCTAAACATGTATGTAAATGATCTTGTAACTTTGGATGCTTTAGAGAAAATGGATTAAGGATTCTAAGTATTGCACAGTATTGCTGGAATTGACAAGGCCATGTAATTGGTGTAAGTGCCAAAGCAAAGACTAGGCACAGAAATGCATTATGGGCCTAAAGGAGATTTCAGAAATAATACAAATGAGAACCTGGAAATGGCTATATTTTATTCCAAAGTAACTTTTTGAAAGTACAACTGAGGTTGACCAAACTCTGAATCTACTAGCATGTCAGATGTATTATCTGCCTTATTGAAACAGTTTGGTGGTCATTAATAAGCATTTTCCAATGGACCCATCTTAATTACTTGTACAGTGATTTCTAAGAAAGGCCAGCAGAAGGGGAATTACACTGAAATATTGTATGTGATTATTCTTCCTATAGAATGGCTTTTTTTTTGTAGTTTTTATAGTTCTGCAGTATTGCTGAGGAAGCCCTGAGAACAAGCAGTATATGGGATGGCCATTCATTTTCTTAAAATCAGCTTGGTTTTTCTGTAGTGTTTTATTGTATAATCTAAAGCTTTTGGACATTTTGAAAGTGTTAGTTGCTCATTCATGTCCGACTCTTTGTGACCCTATGGACTGTAGCCCACCAGGCTCCTCTGTCCATGGGGATTCTCCAGGCCAGAATACTGGATTGGGTTGCCATTTCCTTCTCCAAGGGATCTTCCCAATCCAGGGATCAAACCTGGTTCTCCTGCACTGCAGGCAAATTTTTTACCATCTGAGCCACCAGGGAAGTCCTTTGGACATTTTAACATTTTAGAAAAGGAAACCTTCTCTAGGGTATGTTGTTAAAACAGAATGAGAACATTTTTTCAAGATTAACATCTGTACTATACTTGCCTCCAGAAGCCTAAATTTCTAGGTATTTTGTGGATAGATCAAACATCTTGTGCATTCAGACCTGGGTCCTTGCTCTAATAATTACTAGTTGTATGACTTGGAATAAATTGCATGACCTTTCTAGTCTGACATGAGCTGTCATATCAGATTGTCAGGGCACAATTCCTGGTCTGTTTCCTTCCCTCTTCCTTGTAGTGAATTGTGAGTTTAATCCAACTGGCTGTTTCTTGCATGGGTAATTGAAACTTCCGCCTCTGAAGAGGCAGGGAGCCCTGGAGGACAGGGTGGTAGCTTTCCTTCTCAGTCCCCTCGTTCAGTGCACTTTGCTGCACTGAAAATGTGTACAGCCTGCTTATGTTGTTCATTTAACTATTAAATATATGTTTTATCCTCAGGTTTATTATACAAGCTCTTACACGTTATGATGTAAAATGCACAGAGCCACATATATGCATAGTTTTGAGTGTGTGCGTGTGTGTGTGTGTGTGTGAACTGCACAGCAAATGGATGTTCATCCCTGCTTCCTTCTAACAGTCCTCATTCTGAGCTTCTCAGCTTCACCTCTGCAGCTTAATGGAAGACATTAGTATTTGGGCACAACACTGATATTAATTATGAATTATTCATCCTATCATGTGATTCATTAAAAATTGGTTAGTTCTTATTTTCTCTTACTTAGGTTTTGTCCCAGAACTACGGAAGGCTGTTTTCGTTTTTCTTTTGCCCAGCCCATCAGTAGGGCATCAACTTATCCAGTTTACATTCCTTGTAAAACAGAGAATACAAAACCAATCCCTTAGGACTACAGCACACTTGGAGCATGCGAGGTCCCCAAAACAAATGCCTAAGCTCTGACTCTTCTGCATTTTTGATGTACACATGGGGGCAGCCAGGGCAGCTGGACTCAGCAACAGTAAGTATCCACTTCATGAATGCTAGTGGAAAGAAGGGAACACATGTTTATTGACAATATCAGTTATTATTTTTTCAGGTACTCTCTAAACATAATCACATTTAATCTTCACTGCAGTCTGCATGGGAGAGAGGTATCTTAGCTCTCACTAGACGACGCAGTGCTAACAGATGGCTCCCCCAACCTCTGGCCACGATAGAGAGGCTGCTTCCTTTCTTTCTCACACGCACATGGGTGCCGCTGGCTCCTCCTCACTCGGGAAGACTGAAGGAGCAGCTGGTGTTTGAGTCACTGCCACTCGCGGCTGATGAAAGACCGTGATGGCAGAATCACAACACGGCTCTTAAAGCTGTTTAATTCTTTGTTGCTTTCCCATTGCTTCATTTGCTTGAGTCCCATGTTTGGAAGTGTGATTGTGAGACAGGGTGTCCAGGATGTGTGAGGATTTAATGCCCTTATGTGGATGTAAGCTTTCTGGTCTCTGCTCCTGGACCAAGGAGCTCATCAAGGTGCCTGTCATCTGTCTTCCCCTCCTTACAGGTTTAGCTCCCTACGTGTAGTATATAAAACACGCATGCAGACTGCCTGTCCTTGGCAGTTCCATCATAAGTGGTGCTGAGCACAGGCATTGTCATGGCAACAGGTGGACATATGATGTTTCTTTGAAAGTTGAGAACTTTATTTTAGTTAATTGGAGTGAAATAACCTATTGTTTGGTTTGTTTCTTAAAAATCCTGAGTCAGTGTAGGTGATCCAGTCTGTTAGAACTCATCTTTGAAAGATTTTGCTAACTTAAACCATGTTTTTCAGAAACTATAGTTAAAATTTATGATTTCTTTAACAGACTATGGAATAGTTAAGAGATATTTCTTCCTGACCAAAAAAGCCTTTTAAAGTATTTTTTTTGTTATTAATGTCAAGGAGGAGCTCTGGACAGTCTACTAATTTCATATGACCTAGGGAAAAGTGAAAATGAAAGTCATTCAGTTGTGTCCACCTCTTTGGGACCCCGTGGACTGCAGTCCATGGAATTCTCCAGGCTGGTATACTGGAGTAGATAGCCGTTCCCTTCTCCAGGGGGTCTTCCCAACCCAGGGATCAAACCTAGGTCTCCCACATTGCAGGTGGATTCTTTACCATCTGAGCCACCATGGAAGCCCGACCTAGGGGTATAGATCTGTGCTAAGCTGAGTTCATTTGCATCTGGTTAGTATTCTCGTCTGCTATGACTAGGCAGCTTATCTGACATGATGGGTTTCCCTCAGCTCTCTTATTTATTTCTTTATCTGGAAATATACAGAAAGCCAATTCCATCTTCTGAGTTTCATGAAATAATCTTCTCAATCCAATTTGTATTTTGTTTCCCCTGTGAACAACTGTAGGCTTACAAACAGGATTATAGGGAGAGGTGGAAAGGCAGCGGGGACCCGGAGATGAGCCTAAGAACTGTTCTCAGACCCACCAGAAGGGCTAGTGAAAAGCAGCGCCCCCACTTTGAAGATGAGTAGAGTGCAGCTTAGGGAGGTTAAATAACCTGGTCAGGACCGCTCGCCAGCCCTGAAACGAAGAAATACTGAATTGGTTCCAAGGTCTTGCTTTGCCTTTACCCTTACAAATACCCATGCATGAGTGTAAACTTGTTTGGGAATATTCAGCCCCTGTTTCAGCCACTGACACATCCTGACCACTGTCATACATGTTCTCATTTCATCTTCACTTACCTTCACAAGGTAAGTGTTGTATTTCCCCCTTCTCATGGCAAAGAATATGCCATTCATCTCCTCTGGGACCTTAGTGCACAAGCTCCTTCTGGTTGGGGGACCATCTCCAGGACCCCAGCCCTCACCAGTCCTTTAAATGGCCTCTCTCCTCACCCAGCATTTTTTCATCTGTAAAATGACTGTAAAAGGATTTTATTGGGTTGTGTACTTTCAGTCTTTAATAAAATTATCAAGTTAATATACAGTTATCAAATAATAAAAAAATTTTTTTCAATGAAAAGAACTGACCCCTTCCAACCTAACCACTCTTTAAGAGCAATCATATTGGAACAATTTTTGTCCAAAATGCTAAGTAGTGTGCTGTTATTTATTGATTTATCCTCCTAACCTTTATCTTCTAACCTAACTTAACTCACTTTTAACTTCCCTTCCTACTTCTGCTCAGTATAAAATATGACTAGTTCTTATCCCTTTATTGTTTACATTTGTAACATTAAATAATACATATAAACCTCCGTTTCTTTTTCTCTCTGAAGCACTTCTAAAGATGATGACATTAGCTTCCCTATAGTTACTTATTCTTTCCCCTTCTACCTTCAAACTCCTGTCTCTTCTTTAACTTTTCAACAATCAAGGTTGAGAACGTATTTCTGTTCCTTCTTTTTTCTTATTTATTTTTTAATTGGAGGAAAACTGCTTTACATTGTGTTGGTTTCTACCGTACAACAAAGCAAATTAGTCAACATTATATATATCTCTCTCTCCTCCCTCTTGAGCCTCCTCTCACCCCATCCCACCCCGCCCCAGGTTATCGGGGAGCACCAGGCTGGGCTCCCTGTGTTCTACAGAAATTTCTCAGCAGCTATCTTATACATGGTAGTGTCCATATGTCGATGCTACTTATTCAATTCATCCCACCCCCCCTTTCCTGCACTGGGTCCACAAGTCCATTCTCCATGTCTGCATCTCCATCCCTCCCCTGCAGATAGGTTCATCAGTACCATTTTTCTAGATTCCATATGAATATGCATTAATACACAATCTTTCTTTCTTTCTTACTTCACCCTGTATAACTCACTCAGGTTCATCCAACTCACTACAACTGACTCAAGTTCGTTCCTTTTTATGGCTGAGTTATATTCCACTGTATGTATGTACCACATCTCCTTTATCCATTCATCTGTCATTGGACATCTAGGTTGCTTTTATGTCCTGGCTATTGTAAATAGTGCTGCAGCAAACATTGGGGTGGGTACATGTGTCTTTTTGAATTGTGGTTTCTCAGGGTTATATGCCCAGTAGCTGGATTGCTCCATCATGTGATAGTTTTATTCCTAGTTTTTTAAGGAATCTCCATACTGTTCCCCCTAGTGGCTGTATCAATTTACATTCCCACCAAAAGTGCAAGAGGGTTCCCTTTTCTCCACACCCTCTCCAGCATTTGTTGTTGTAGACTTTTTGATTATGGCCATTCTAATTGGTGTGAGATGATACCTCATTGTAGTTTTGACTTGCATTTCTCTGATAATGAGCGATATTGAGCATCTTTTTGTGTGTTTATTGTCCATCTGTTGTCTTCGCTGGAGAAATGTCTGTTTAGGTCTTCTGCCCATTTTTTGATTGGGCTGTTTTTCTGATGTTGAGCTACATGAGCTACTTACATGTTTTGGAGATTAATCCGTTGTCAGTTGTTTCCTTTGCAAAAAATTATTTTCTCCCATTCTGAGTGCTGTCTTTTCATCTTGTTTATAGTTGCCTTTGCTGTGCAGAAGCTTTTATGCTTTTTTAATTGGAGGAAAATTGCTTCACAATTTGTGTTGGTTTCTGCTGATTGTTTTTTAATGTGGTAAATTACATGTAACACACAAATAACCATCTTATCCATTTTTTAAATGTATAGTTAAAAGGTATTAAATATGATTATTCTCTCTGCCAATTGCAGTTGGGTCTTCCTTGCTTCATCCATGGCTTGTTTTATTTATTTAAAGCAAACAAATAACATTGACATTACACTTTATTCAGAATTTAATAGTGGGCTATGACTATATTGCTTTCTTTGGGTTCCATTGTCATCATGATTCCTGCTCTGTTCAAAGGAGACTGTTCCTGGTAAGTTCAAATGGATTCTTCTTTTGTAAAAACACATGTAAATAATGCCATGGTAGCTTACTTCCTGCCATGCCTGTCCTTTTTTCCTCTAAAGTTCTTTTTTATGCCTTGCTGTCAGAACCATCTTATTCACCAGATACCCAGTATCTGCTAGTTGCTTTTTGTTTTGGGGGAATCATTTCATTTCTTCTTAAAGTCTGAGTAGTTATTTGGCATTTGAGTCATGCCTTTTCCTAGTGCTTTTTGTTTTCATGGGTATCTCTAGTGACCTCTTTTTCCTTATCCTTACCTTTTTGGTCTCACATCCTCATTCTCCGGGGCCATCAGTTCCATGTCCCTTTTGTCTCCAGCCTTCCTCATGGAGCCTCCCACCCTCCTGCCTTACCCCAAACTGGTGATTCTCTGGCTCTGCTTCACAGCTGCCATCCTTGAACTGCCTTCCCTGTTCCCCTGAGCTTACCCACCAGCTCTGCAATCCTAAAGCTTTCTCTTTAGGGCAGGAGAGGACTCAGGCTGTTCCTTGGCTACTCACACCTGTTGCCCGGGCATCTCAGGGCCCCAACCACCCATCTGAGAAGCCAGGAATTGATCTGAGAACCTCCTCATGAGAGCCACTAACCTCCTCATCCTCCCCATTTGCCATAATTTCTATAATTCTTTGCTGAGTCCCTCAGTGGTCCCTTTAAGGAAATTAGGTCTAAAGGCATACCTACTCTTCAGCATTATCGTTCAGAAAACTTCCATCCAAACTCAGTTTCTACAATCTGAAATAATCTTATGACCTCAATGAAAAACACATTTTTCAAATTTAACAAAGTCTTATAATATACATAAGGCAAAGGCATAAAGGGGATGATAATCCTTTTCTAGCAAAAAAGCCATTACATTTTCCCCCATTCTCATACATCAAAAAATGTATAATCTAATTAAAATTCTAAACCCCTGTAAGGTTTTTAATTACTTGTTAAAGCAGTTGGCCAGATGGTTAAACATAATAAAAGAACACTTTGAAAGGAATGAAGAAAATGTCATCAAAGTTAACAAAGGAAAGGGGAAAAACATCTTACCACAATTAAACTGGAGAGTTTATAAAAGTGTCACTCCTTGTTAAAATTTCTGAAGCAGAGAGAGAAGTCGCTTGACAAACTTCATACCATGGTCCTTTGCTTACTTAAAGATCAAACTTGAGGTCACTTACTCATTCTCTGGAACAAGTGTGACCTTCACTCTGGATTTAATAAGAACAACTATGGCTGTTTACCTTCTCCTGCAAGGAGAAGCCCTCAGGCCCTCGTGTAATCAGAAGCACACCAAAATAGAAATAAGCTCAATAAGGATAGAGTTCTGTCAAAGGGCATTTCTCCTAATTTTTTTAGCACTTATAGCAGAGTTTGGATGGATGGTTATGTAAGATCCCCTGGGTCTGTGTATAAAAAGGCTTCCTGTGTTTAATTCGGGACTTCAAGGTACAAGGCCCGGCAGGGCACCCTGGGCCCATCCTGGGTGGAGGCGCCTGGCCGGTTTGCCCCTGCCGGCAACAACCCTCAAGGACACAAAGTGTGTCTTCCTTGCCAGCTCCTTTTCTTTTCAGCTAGGATCCAGCACAAGCTGCGGTCTAAACAGGTGTGCTGAGAAGAGACTCTGCTCCCTGGATCCAGAGCTGCCTGTGGGTGTCTTCCTGTGGTCTGGCCTGAGTAGAGGTGTCCACTGTTTGGTTCAGAGCTATTCCTCCAAGTCTGTCTGCTGCATTTGCTCAGAGCCCGTGTTTTTTAGTTTTACTCTCTAACCCATAGGACGGCTACCTGGTGCTCCCATTCTCTTTCCCACCTAACACACCGAACTGGCATACAGCTCAGAGTCCATTCTGCTCTGCTGGCTGTGTGTTCTCCAGGTCTTGCTATCTATGGAAGCAAGTATATGCCTTCTTGGCAGAATTTTCTCTTTTTGCTATGTGGTACAATGTGAAACATCCCCCAAGCAAAAGTAACTCTTGATGTAGCTATTTAACAAGTTCACACCTGATAAGTCTGGATTGAAGTTTAGTCTGAGATATTTGTTTTATTTACTTTTAGTATAAATTATGTTAATTGGCAGCCAGGGCCAGTTGGATGATATTGATAGCTAAAAGCCAAAAATAATGCTAGTTATCTCTTCTTGATTATAATACATATCAAAGATACAGTTAACCACTTCTGTCTCTCAACTGTAGAAGTGGCTTTAAAAGAAGGATAAAAATCAGTTTCCTAAAAAATTTATGGAGATGGAATTATTTGCCCCTCCAGAATTTGGAATAAGTGAAAAGTGAAGCATTATGCAGAGGTCATGAAGTTCATAGTCCTGTCCTCAAGAGGCAGAAGGAATTTGAAAATGCACTTGGCTAAAGATAAGCTCAATTTCTCCCTCTGTTCTCTCCTCATGCTCTCACACTTAAGGGAGGTATTGGGCCTTCTGGGCAAAGTTCTGATGATGCATCAGTGCACAAGTTTAGTAAAAAAAACTGGGCAAGCTTGTAGAAAGAATTATTATTAATGTTCCATTTTTGAAATATAACTAGTCCCCTTGAAGCAGGATATTCTTTCGTTGTTGTTGTTGACAGTCCAAATTGGGTTTTGATTAGTGGACAAAAATGATTTCTGGCAGCATGGTGATGGCCTCGGAGTCTTTGCACTGAACCAGTGGTTCTGCAGAGGGCACAGAACCCCAGGTCAGGGTCAGTGAGCTCCTCCTCCAGGAAGCTCCTGGCTGTGACCATGGCCAGTTCCCAGGTAGAGCCAGATGAATGTCGTCCTTGGCTCTGAGTGGTACAGAAGCCGGGCCACCTGAGGTTGAGACAGAGTGGGCTCTCTCTGAGACTCCGATGCCCTCGGGGGTCAGACAGCCTGCTGGCTCTGGCGGCTCTAAATCAGACTTCATTCCTGTCACCTTCCAGCGCATCGGTCTGCTCGATGGAGAAAACAGCAGCAGGCACCGTGGTGGGAACTGGGATGAGGGGACTTGTGGGGTCCAAGGCACCGCGGAGCCTGAGTTTACTCTTCTCCGTGTGGGGAAAAAAAATCATTAGCTGTCAGTCTTGCTGGGCTGCCAGCGTCTCCTGCTTTACCCTGGCCAGTTCTGTTTCTCACTGGTTCCCTCTCTGGTGGGAACGGGGTTCATCCGCACCATCTCCCAGCTATTCTTCTTTCTTAGATGTCCAGGCTGTCTCTGCTTTAGCCTCAGAGTATAAAATAGAAATACTGATATGGCATGAATTGCTTCTCTGATACACAATGGAGTTTCTGAGAAGTAAGATAGAGGCAGAAACTAGGTTTGCTTTGCTTTTATTTCCCTAACATTTAACCTCGCCTCTTGCACAGTGTGGTCCCCTCGGGGATTCTCTAGGCCGACTGGATGAAAACTCTGTAGCAGGTGACAGGACTGATGCGCCTCGCTGATGCTGACTTGGAGGGACGGTACTCCCGCCTGGGCTGTAAGGACTGTCGTCATCAGTGATGTGAAAGTGATTTCCCTCAAGGCACGTAGTAGAGAAGGCAGTGATAACAGCCACTTTTTGCAGTGAGGTGTTGCTGTGAACTGAGACCTGCAGGCATTTGAGGGCCACTGGTGGTGCCCCGCTGGCAGGACTTGGACTTGACCCATCAGTTCCAGGTGTGGTTGTGTGGGGTCCCCATGTCCTCGGGGAAGGCCCCATGCAGAGTTTTGGAGAGGGATTTTTCTCATGTACTAAGTAGTTGTCAAGGACCTAACTACATGTGGTACTTCAGAGAGGCTGCAGGAGAGAAAAGGCTGTGATGACAGCCCACAAGACGCCTGTTTTCCAGTAAGGTGGGGATGCAAGTACTTGTCTTTCAGCGGAAAACAGAATCTCCCCAGACAGGGAATTAGGGAAGACTACAAATGAAGGAGGTAGGGCTTTGAGGCTCACCTTGCGGAGTGGAGAAGAATTTGGTGGGTAGAGCGGAGAGTGGAGTAGCCAGTTCACGAGGAGAGAAAAGCAAGAGGAGAAGAGGAAAACACTGGACTGGACTTGGGGCACTGTGAGTTTGCCAGAGCTTGGCCAGAAGGGAAGGGGGCCCCTGGGTGTCACCCCAGGACTGGAAGGAACTCTTGCTTTACTGTTTAATGTTACATCCTAAGATTACAGCTCTTCCTTTCTTGGGCACAGAATAAAGTCTTTCACAGGATGGTGGTAAAGAATCTGCCTGCCAATGCAGGAGACAAGAGAGATGTGGGTTCAATCCCTGGGGCGGGAAGATTCCCTGGAGTAGGGCATAGCAACCCTCTCCAGCATTCTTGACTGAGCACGCATCAATGAAAAAAAAAATGCTCCCTGTCGTATCAGTAAACAAAAGATATTGCAGTCTTCAAGTCATCTCACTACAGCCACCCTGATGGTGAGCCCTGAGGGGACTCAAGATTCAAACAGGAGGCCTGCTGTGTAGCAGTCAACCACTGGAGCCACCCTGATCACACACCCTGAGGAGACTCGGGATGAAAAAGCAGAGGACGCTGGCCCCAGACAGCTGAGGTGCCCGTCAAAGTGCAAGCTCTCGCATCTTCTCATACATAGAAAAGTGCTAAATTACTTGAGATGTCTGGTTTTCTTTAACAGTAATCTTTTGATATTCTGAATACCTGGTCTTTGTTGCAAAAAATCCTATATATCCAAGCCCCTCCCTTCCCTCTTGGGACCAGTCTCTCAGAGATATCTGAGAGAGTATGTGCTGGGCTTAAGTCCTCAGTTTTCTCTGCCAGATAAAACAGTTCTCAACTTTTAGTTGTGCATTTCTTTTCAATTGACAATAGAGAAGCTAAACGTTCTCCCAGAGTTTCTCTAGGTCATTTCTACTTGTA
Source organism: Cervus canadensis (assembly GCF_019320065.1). NCBI lineage: Eukaryota > Metazoa > Chordata > Mammalia > Artiodactyla > Cervidae > Cervus > Cervus canadensis. The sequence continues at coordinate 53,901,202 of NC_057405.1, read as the reverse complement.
TTGGTTCCTCTCTTCATTCTCTCTCAACAGAAAAAGGCAGTGATTGGTGAGGTAGCTAAAGGGGCAGATAACATTTTTGGCCCCAACGTGGATAACTACTTCAGGTTACTATAGAACCTGTAGTCCCATGCCTTTGGTTTGATAGTTCTATACGTTTAGTTCTCTAGTTTGATAGATGGGCTTAAAATCTACAGACCAATTCTCCCCGCTTCCCCAGCCAAAATGCACTGGGCATGTTCGTGTTACATATATCATATGTCTTCGTACGTCTGGATGCTCTGCATAATTGATTTGGCATAATGCTCTTAGCCATGCCATTTTGCTTGTTCTGAGGGTTTATCTGATTGCAGATACTCAGCCTAAGTTAATATTTCATGAGATTCAATCATAACTTGAGGCTACAAATATGATGGAAGTCATGGCTATTGTTTTTCTTAAAAAAATAATAGACAATTTTGCTGCACTGTTACATTGAGCAACACAAAATGCTATTTGAGCACGTCTCATTTCTTTTATTTGCTATGCCTATGAGCGATGATGAATTTTAACAAGTTTTCTAATGATTTAGGCCATTGCTCTCCTAAGGCCATATTATTAAGTCATTTTACTGACTTATATTTACAAAGGGATTATGATATCCTAGGCACAGATATAAGAATTTAACAAGTTTGAGTCATGTAATCCTCTTAACAACCATATGAAATAGATGCCACTATTATGACTTCTGTTTTACGGATAGAGAAATTGGGGCACAGAGAAGTGAAGTACCCTGCCCAAGGTCACACAGATAGATTACATTGCCATTTGAATAATTCAAATGCAAGTTCCAGGTTATGTTTGGTATGTCTTCTGTAACCTGTGTGAAAAAGGATAAAAAGAATATGTCTGAGAGATTTTCCCATGCTGTGCTCAGAGGCAGAATTGTGTTCCTAGACTATTTTAATAGAAGCTAATTTTCTACCAGTTACATCAGTAGTTGTCTCCCCGTAAACTCAGTATTTTAACTAACTGCAAATGTTTGAAAGTGAACAATTTCCATTTATATATGACAAACACACTAGCTCTGCCCAAGTCCAGCTCCGCACTGTATAATTATGATCTTTTATGTTGAAAGATGTAGCTGTGGATCATGGCATCTTCCAAGATGGCCATGACTATATAGTTAATAATAAATGACAGTTACTGTGTATAACTTTTTGCTTCCCCTTGTCCCCCTGAAAAAAAACTCAGCCATAAAAAAGAATGAAATGTTGCTATTTGCAACATCATGAGTAGACTTGAAAGGTATTATGCTGAAGTGAAGTAAGTCACACAGAGAAAGACAAATACTGTATGATATCACTTCTGTATGGAATCTAAAAAAATACAGTGGACTAGTAAATATAACAAAAAAGAAACAGACTTATAGAAAACAAACTAGTGGTTACTAGTGGGGCGAGGGAAGGGGGAGGGACAATATAGAGATAGGGAATTAAGAGGTACAAACTACTATGTATAAATAAATTAAAAAGATATATTGTATAACACAGGAATATAGCTAATATTTTATAATAACTATAAGTGGAATATAACCTTTAAAATTGTAAATCACTCTATTGTACACTTGTAACTTATAGTATTGTACATCAACTATACTTCAATAAAATTAACAAAAAAATGTTAATGTTTATGTAATGGTGTTATATGAATCTCTAACTGGAAAACAGTGATAAATGTTATATATGCCAAAGAGACTTAAGTGAAAATAATTTATATGTAAATGAATCCTTCTTTGATGATATTGATGTTCTAACAATGGCGACTGATTCTGAAGCTGATGGAAGGAACACACAGGGTCTCCAAAAGTCACTTTCCCAAGTATCTTTATCCTGATCTCAAAATTCGATCTAAAATAAGCAATGTACACTTTTTATCCAAGTGAATAAAGTTGAAATAAATAAATATATATATATATCTTGAAAAAAAAATGACAGCAACATTTTCTATGTGCCCAGCACTGTGCCAAGCACATTCCATGATTATTTTGTTTAATCCCCTGAACCACCCCATGAGGCAGGTCCTGTGAAAGTCTCCTTTCCACAAAGATGGAAACAGGCCTAGAGAGGTTTGATAATGGAGGACAGGTCACACAGCTAGGAAGCAGCATGGCAGGGATCTGAACCTTGGAAGTGTTTCCTGAGCCTCTGGTCTTGGCCACTGTGCTCTGCACCCCCACCCCTGTGTGTGGAGTACACAGCTGCTTCTGGCTAGGGATTAAGAGCTGATCCTGATAAATTTCTTATTGACTTTTTGTGTCTTCATAAGAGCCCACTACTGTTCTTTGCTGTAGAGCAAGTATTTGAAGAGTCAGACTTCTCCCATTGTTCCTCCTTCATCAACCTTACACTTAGCCTGAGTTCAGCATTTGCTGATATATTGATTGCTAACTGACCTCGCACTGCTGGAGGGCAGAGCAAGAATATGGCACAAGCCCGGGTGGGGCCGAGGGAGACCCTCATGAGCCTGACACAGAACGCGGGAACTATACAGGAGGGAGTTTGTGTGTGCTATAATAGTAGGCACCTTGAGAAGCCTAGGCACTCATTTATAATAACTTCTACTCTTACTTTTAGACAGTGTTTTTTCCTCCATCAAGCATGGTGTCCATTATAATAGATGCTCAATTAGCATTTGGTGAATGCATGAATGAATGAAGGACAGACAGAATGAATGGGTTGTTTATTTGGTTTCTTTGATATAAGGGCCTTTGCTGCTTTTCTGGGTTATATTTGCTTCATCCAGCTCTTCCTTCCTGCATGCCTGGATTCTCCTCCTTGCCACCTCCTTCTCTCTCTCCCTCTCCCCTGTAAGTCCAGGGAGTGACTGGACAGTTGGTGGCAAGAGATATTCTTTTGGGTGATGTTCCAGATGGTGGAGGTGCTATAGTTTCAGAGTAGAACCATTCCTTAGGGAAAGTAGGAGTTAACTCTGCCTTCAAGGGACTAAAATTACCATCTATGATATTAATGTAGGAATGTGCATTCTGAGTCCTAAGCAGACTTTGGGGCAAATCACTGGGAACTGCATGTGTTTGAGAAGCTCATACCATCCACACACCTGCAGTGACATCCTCTCTACATCTGTTCTCAAGAACTAACAATGGCTTCTTGACTTTGCTGCCTTGCAGAACATTGGTCTATAAGACATCTGGTCCATGCTAAGGTCCTTGATGTTTACAGGACCATGTAGTGCTGTCTAAAATGACCAAAAGGCATTTGGTCCATGCCAAAAGGTCCTTGATACTTGGTCATATTTGGTCCTTTCAGAAATATCCATGGAGACATTTGGTCCATGTCAAAAGGTCCCTGATATTTGGTCTTGCCAAAAATGATTTGGCATGCACAGAAATCAGAGAAGAAGTAAAAGGGATCCAAATTGGAAAAGAAGAACTAAAGCTGTGACTGTCTGCTGATAACATGATACTATACATAGAAAATCCTAAAGATGCTACCAGAAAACAATACTAGAGCTCATCAATGAATTCGGTAAAGTTGTAGGATACAAAATTAATACACAGAAATCTGTTGCATTTTTATACACTAAAAAATAAAGATCAGAATGAGAAATTAAGAAAACAATCTCATTTATCATCACATCAAAAAGAATGAAATACCTAGGAATAAACTTACCCAAGAAGATGAAAGACCTGTACTCTGAAAACTATTAAGACATTAATGAAAGAAATTGAAGATGACATAAACGGATAGAAAGATATACTGTGTTCTTGGATTAGAAGAATCAATATTGTTAAAATGACTATACTACCCAAGGCAATCTACGGATTCAATGCAATTCCCATCAAAATACCAATGGCATTTTTCACAGAACTAGAACAAAGAATTTTATGAAAACACAAAAGAACCCAAGAAGGCAAAGCAAACTTAAAAATGGAGCTGAAGGAATTAGTCTCTCTGACTTCACACTATGTTACAAAGCTACAGTAATTAAAACAGTGTTGTACTGCTGCACACATACACACAAAAACAGAAATATACATCAATAGAAGAGGGTAGGAAACCCAGAAATAAACCCATTAATCTATGACAAAGGAGGCAAAACTATACAATGGAAAAGAGACCGTTTCTTCAATAAGTGGTGCTGGGAAAACTAGACAGCTACATGTAAAAGAATGAAATTAGAACATTCTATAACATGTAAAATAAACTCAAAATGGATTAAAGACCTAAATTTAAGAATGAATACTATAAAACTCCCAGAGGAAAACATCACAGGACACACTTTGAAACAAATCACAGCAATATATTTTTTAATCCATCTGCTCCAGAGAACAAAATAAACAACAGAGACCTAATTAAACTTAAAAGCTTTTGCACAGCAAAGGAAGCTATAAACAAAATGAAAAGACAAACTAGAGAATAGGAGAAAATATCTGCAAATGGTGCAACCAACAAGGGATTAATCTCTAAAACATATAAACAGCTCATGCAGCTCACTATTAAACAAATAACTTTAAAAATGGGCAGAAGATTTCAACAGACACTTCTCCAAAGAAGACATGCAGACGGCCAAAAGCCACATGAAAAGATGCTCAATATCACTAATTATCAGACAAATGAAATCAGAACTATGAAGTATCATCTCATACCAGTCAGAATGGCCATGATCAAAAAGTCTACAAATAATAAATGCCGGAAAGAGTGTGGAGAACAGGGAACCCTAATACACTGTTGGTGGGGATGTAAATTGGTGCAGTCACTATGGAAATCAGTATATAGTTTCCTTAAACTGAAAACAGAGCTACTATATGATGCTGCAATTTCACTTTTGGGTATATTATCCAAAGAATACCATAATTCAAAAAGATACATACACCCCAGTATTCACTGCATCACTATTCACAATAGCCAAGATGAGGAAGCAATGAAATGTCCATCAACAGAGGAATGGATAAAGAACATGTGGCACATATATACAACAGAATGTTACTCAGCCATAAAAAAGAATGAATGAATGCCATTTGCTGGGCTTCCCAGGTGGCACTAGTGGTAAAGAGCCCACCTGTCAATGCAGGAAATGTAAGAGACGCGGGTTTAATCCCTGGGTCTGGAAGAGGGCATGGCAACCCATCCCAGTGTTCTCGCCTGGAGAATCCCCATGGACAGAGAAGCCTGGTGGGCTATAGCCCATAGGGTTGCAAAGAGTTAGACAAGACTGACGCGACTTAGCACACACACACACAGCAACATGGAGGGACCTAGAGATTTTCATACTAAGTGAAGTAAACCAAATATCATATCATAGCATGTGTGAAGTCTAAAAAAAAAAAAAGATATAAATAAACTTACTTACAAAGCAGAAACAGACTCACAGACTTTGAAAACAAACTTATGATTACCAAAGGGGAAAGGTGGGGGGAGGAGGGATAAATGTAGTTTGGGATTAACACATACACACTTGAGTTCAGTGGCTTCAGTCATGTCCGGCTCTTTGCAACCCTTTGGACTGTAGCCCACCAGCCTCCTCTGTTTGTGGGATGTTTCAGGTAAGAATACTGGAGTGGGTTGCCACTTCCTGTTCCAGGGGATCTTCCCAACTCAGGGATCAAACCTGCCTCTCCTGCATTTCAGGCAGATTTTTACTTGCTGAGCCATCAAAGAAACCTCTACGTGTACACACTACTACATATAAAATAATCAACAAGGACTACTGTATAGCACAGGGAACTTTACTCAATATTCTGTAATAACTTATATGGGAAAAGAATTTGAAATAGGGTAGATGTATGTATAACTGAATCACTTCATTGTACACCTGAAATATAGCATTGTAAATCAACTATACTCCAATGTAAAATAAAAATTCAATTTAGTGTTGATGTATGGCAGAAACCAACACAACACTGTGGAACAATTATTCCCCAATTAAAAATAAATAAAATTTAAAAAATTAAATTTAAAAAAAAGATGCAGTATTAGGGACACTGCATTCCTGGTGCCAGCTATAGCTTCCCAGAGTTTTATTTTCCAGTTGGAGCTTTTCACTGATACATCATGCCAGCATCGGGGCAGGCTGTACATTAAGTGGTTTTCTTTTCCGTGTCTTTGACAGATGTGCCATCCCCACACCAGCGAGCCTCGGCCAGGATGAAACCAATAGAAGAAGGGGTGGAAGATGACGACGAGGTCTTTGAACCTGCATCTTCAAATACATTTAAAGTTCGTCAGTGGCCTTGATCCCAAGAGAGGATTCAAGTTACCAAGAGGGAAACGGTCTTGGAGAGATCCTGAAAAATACCAGCACTTTTTCACGGCTTTTAGATTTTTTTCTGCTTTCATACACCCAGTTTGGTAGAGTCTGAGGGTAGGAAAGTGGGAGAGATTCAAAAATGGGAAGGTTACCTTCTCTTTTTACTGGTCAGCTTTTAGTTTCACTGAGCCTTCTGACTAAAACGTGTGCTATTTTTGAGAGAGATATTTTCACAGTGTTTTCTAGATATATTATCACTTAAATTAAAAAAAAATCTTAGTGCTTTGTCATTTCAAATGCCTTCACTTATCTTCCAAGTTGTTGTTCGCTTTCATCAGACAGTTTATCCTCTGCTGTGGCAATGGGGTTGTCCATTTGATTGAGGTGGAGGGAATGTTTAAAAAAAAAAAAAAAAGGCAGGGAATCTCAGGCTTGGCTCAATGACTTTTCTGGCTGGAAAATTTTAAAGAAAGATGTGATGTGACTCATGTATATTTTTTCTCTCAGGCCAGATACATCATTCTATTAGAATGTCTCACCTTTGTGGACACTATGGATAGGTTGATAATGGACAAAGCTTGTCAGACTTGACTCACATTACCCTGATATTACACTGTTTGGAAGTTGGGATGCACCCTGGAAGGTGACAGCGGAACAGTTCTGAGCTCAGGGTCACCCTTTGGCTAAACCCGCCCAGCTGTGACGTGGAGCCATCTCGCCCCATGCTCTGCTGCAGGAAGCACATGACTGGGGGACAGGAGGACTGCAGAGTCAAGTGCTCAAAGAAGCGTCCCAGAGTGACGAGGCTGACAGAGCCACCGTACTCTCTGGCTACTGCTCTGACGTTCAGATGGTTCCTCCAGGGGCACAGATGGCTCCTTACTGTGTGTGTCAGATACCAGATGCCAGGGCTGCAAATGGAGACACAGCTGTGAGGCAGACGGTCCGCCACAAGCTCTCCCGTGATCACCCAACCTAGAGAGTGCTCCAAGGACCTTGATTCTAGATCTCTCTTCTCCACCAGTTGTGATTCCAGACACGGTGGTAACTTGGGAAATTTGCTTAAATCATCAAGCGAGTCGGTGTGACTGTGGCCCTTCACCAGGCCACCCATTTGAGGGAAGCCCCCCTGAACGGCTGTGCTCCATCATGCCCCACTAACTTCATCTTGTGTACTCCACCTCTGAGTTAGACCCATTATGTTAAATAACAAGAAAAGTCACATATGAAATTATTTTCAGGTGAGCTGAGCCAAAAGCATCTTTTGCCAAGAGGTGATTTCTATGAGAGAAGATTTAAAACTCAACTACCCCAGGGTCACTTCATTTTCCTAAACTCATTTTTTAAAGCCAGCTATTTTAGTAATTTCACTTGAGTCAAATTTACTTGCTTGATCACTCACTGAGAAAAATTCCACAGACTGGGTATCCAGCTCCTAACACATTCATCAAATGAATAGCTTGTTAACCTCACCATAGAAAGGCTGATTTCACTTTCTGCTGTAGTGGTCTCTTCTGTTTGCTACATTAAGATTTTATTTTGGGGAAGTGAAACAAAGGTGAGTGAATGACTTTACCTTGACTTTAAGACTTAAGATATAGCAGGTTGAACTTTCTCTCAGTGCCTGAATCAAGTGTATGAAGTAACGGTGTTAATGCCACTTTAACTATTGAAGTGACGCTATGTAGGCCTTTGAGTTTATACATGCCTAGGACTAATTTATAAAATCATTCAACAGAGTAATTAGATATTACATCCTTGTCTAAGTAGAAAGCAATTTTAGATTCTACAAAAGCCATGTTTGTAACATTCTGTGAGTCCACAGAACCTTGAGACTTTCTTACCCTGACCCATTTTCAGACGTGTCTCACTTAGTCACCCTTAGACAGCAGAGGGGAGCATCTCTAACGATCAACCTGGATGTGTTTAGAGGTGAGTCTCAGTCGTGCTGGAAAAGCACACTGTTTAAAAGCACACTGCTAAAATTAGGTGATATAAAGTCATCTACTTTTTTAATGTGTTTGTGTGTGTCACTGCCATCGATAATGAAGGTTATAATCTCAAGATTAGGAATCTTCAAAGAGCCACTTATCTTGAATAGGAAACATAAAACTATCTGTAAATAATCCCTCTAAGGATGACAGTGAAGGAGCCAAAGCCATTGAGTAGTCCTCCCATTAGACTTGATAGCAAAGAAGCAGATAAGAAAACATAAAAGATCTCCTATAGATGATTTGTATAGATTCATGGACGCAAGTGTATCTTTGTATAACATGTAGATAAAAAAAAAAAAAAACACACATTTGTTGCCAAAGCGACCAATAAAATGCTTCCTGTGTTTTTTGGCCTTCACTTAGCTGTGTGAGCAAGGTCCAGAAAATGGCCTATAAAAATTACTCTATTTATCACCCCAAATCCACTGTTGAAATGTAACATCAAGTTCCTTGTATGAAGCTGGAGTCAACATTTATACCAGAATATATGGCATTTATAATATTCTGCAAGCTCTCATAAATGTTGTGTTTATAAAATAACAGCACAAACCCTATGATGTTTATAGATTTAAATTAGTAATAATGGGTGCTATACAATTATTTTTCAGTTACCTCCTTGGCTCCCTGGGATCTTTTCTGTTTCTCCCTGTGGTTCATTTCACTTTAATCATTTTGTACCTTTGTGCTTTGCTGCCAACAGTGTGCTGTGCCCACTGGGAGACACCACCTTCTGCGCATCTGGTTCTCCTTCCACACGCCTGAAGCTTTTCCGATTTTGTAACTTGGAGCTGCCGATTCTTGCTCCCCAGGTCCTATCATGTGGCCTCAAAGGCAGAGTCACTTAAATGCTGGAAAAAATATTTAGTAGAGAAAGTTACGTAACTACACTCTTAGCCCTGTCCGTGGTGCACCCAGCTGATGACCTTGCCCTCTGGTGAGGATATAATGCTAGTGTGTGTGGCATCCAGCCGAGCCCTTGGGCCTGCTGGTTGGTCCAGACCCTGGGGTGCAGCTCCAAGGATTCAGTTACTATTTTTAAAATCCATTTTCCTGGTCATTTGTAAAGCTGCTCTGCAGAAACCGTGGATTCTGCCACGTTTCCCCTCCCTTCCCTCTTTCCTAAGCTGGTTTCACAACCTTTTTCTAATTATGCCCAACTAGAGTGATTAGAAATTCCCACCCACTCAATTCCAATTCCCTGGGATGTGACGGGATAGGACTGTGCCGGGAGCTCAAGGTTGTTTCACACTCACGACACATCTCACTGACACTCTGATCATTACAGGACCCCCATGACATATTGTAGGGCAAGTTTAAGAAACTCACTTTAAGCACTATTTACAGATTTTACCAATATACTTACAACCTAGTTTTAAAGTATCTGAGAATTTTGTGAATACTTTGTACAGGCATAGTATTTATAGGAATTGCATTCTTTCTGCTTTGAGGTGCCATTTACATGGATATCATTTTACTTTATAGTAAATTTACATTTTGTCTGAATAGAGCTTTGTAGTTTAAAATATCTTCATATTTTGTCATTTGATCAAATAAACTTCTTACTTGGAATATGTACACTTTTTAAAATTTCATTTCTCTTATGTGTGGCTGGTTTCTCTAATGCCATGCCCAAAGGTTCAGAGGTCATGGGAATTGCTCTGGTTTAGGCAATCCGAGCAGACACGCAGGAGGCATGCTCCTAGGTTAGCTCCCCTTAGTTTTGAGGGCCTGCTATCTTGCTGCCTTTGGTCATGAAAAGGGTGGGCCACGAGGCAGTGGACAGTCCTGCCTGGATGCAGTGACTGAGAAGCCTCCAGAGTTTCAATGTGAGGATACATTTATTTCAAATTTTTAATCCACTGTATTTGAAACTTCACTTCTAGTTTTCGTAAGGTTCACAAATACAAGGAATCACATGAAGGGGACGGAACATGTCCCCTGGGTCTGCTCTGTGGTGGGCAGTATTTCTGTTCATAAAAAAATTCATATTTGCTTCCATCACCTGTGCTTGATGTTAAAAAGGGACTGGAAAGCCCACCTCTTGGCCATTTGTAGGAGGTCCTTGACACCTAATTAACTTGCCCTGATCAGCGCCAAGACGAGACCCAGCTGGACCGGGCATCTTACACCACTAGTTAAAGAATTAATTCTCTTGCCTGATAAGCCATGTCATTCAGGCCTAATGTCTGGTTCTAAGCCCTGACTTTCAAGCTGCCCCATCTTTGGGGCAGCTTCCCATCACCTAGCCTGTGCTGTGAGACTTACGAGTTTCCCATTATGCCCACGAGGGGTTTTCTGTGGATGCGTGTGGGTACAACCCAACATGAGCTAAAATCGACAGGACTTGGTTCCAGATTTGTGGGAGCAGAGATGGTGGTGAGAGGGGAGAGTGTCAAAGAGCTCCAGCTGGAGTTGCTGCTGGTTACTCCCTGAGTGGAGAGACTGTTTTCTTCATGCCAAGTTTGAGGGGCCTCTGGGACAGCAGAGAGGTGTCAAAGTCTGGAACTCAGAGGAGGGTTTGGGGCTAAGGATATAGATTTCTGAGCTGAAGATGGCACCATGAGCTTGACAGCTTCCCAATATGTAAAAAATTTTCTCTTAAAGGGTGTGTCTGTGATGAATAAATATGAATGAATACACTACACCAATATTTCCTTAATGTGGATGGACCTAGAGATTATCATACTAACAAGTCAGCATGAGGAAGACAAATATACAATATTTATATGTACAGTCTAAAATATACAGGTGAAATATACAGACTCACAGACATAGAAAACAAACTGACAGTCACCAAGTGGGAAAAGGGATGGGGACAGTATAAATTAGGAGTCTGGGATTTGCAGATACAAATTACTATACATAAGGTAGATTTTTAAAAAAACAACAACAAAAAAACAAGGTCCTACTGTAAAAAAATTTTTTCCTTGCTATTTACTAAGGGCAGATATATCCCCACTGACCTTCAGGTTCTCCCAACCTCCTTTGTCATCCTGTCACAAGATGATTCCCATCTTCCCAGCTTACAGCTAAGCTTTCTACTTTTCTGCCCCATTTGCCTGGTCCAGCTGCTCAAAACAGGCAGGACCCCACATTGCAGGACCAACCCCGGGCCTGCTCCTGGGGAAGAAGCACCGTGGCTCAGGATTTCACCCTCCACCTTCTTGCACGACAGACCAGCAGAAGCAAATGTGGCTCGAATGAAGCTAAACTACCTCACAGCTGAGTAAATGAAGCCTCACAATCAAAACCCGACTGGTAGAGGAAGGGAGCCTTCAGGGAAAAGTGATTAGCGCCATTTACCTCTTGATATTTCTCTGCGAATGGTGGAAACTTCAGAGCTGCTCTCGTTCCTTGGTGGTTACATATAATTAGGTCATTTGTGTAGAGATGGACGGAGGTGAATCCTGGAGTCCCCTTGAAAAAGTTCGGACAGGGGCCAAGTTTCAGGCCCCGGCCTCCCACGGGGGCCACGCTGCACAGGAAACAACAACCGTCAGCTGCTCTGAATCCATTTCTCTTTAAAGGGTTTCTGTTATCTTGGAGGCCTCCCTAATGTTTTTCAGTGTGCTTCCCACTATTTCTGTTGTTCTCATCTAAACTCTTTAACTCTTCTCTTTATTAGTATGGATACATTTTCCTATAAGCATAATTAAAATATAACGTAGTAATAATAGCTGTCTATTAAGTGCATATTATTTACCAGAGACTGTTAAAGGCATTTACAACACACAATTTAGTATTTTCACAAAAATCCTGGAAGGTGCTTAACACAACAGAACTGAAGTTCAAATAGGCTAATTTTTGCCAGGACAAACCAGCCAGTAGAAGGGCCGTGTTCCATCCCAGATCTCTCAGCCTGCGGACCTGTTCACCCTGCTACTTTTTCCAGGCTTCTTAGACAGGAAGCCTGCAGCCACCATACCATCTTATTCTCAGCTTCTCACCTGAGGTTATCAAAGGAGTTTCCATGCTGAAATTAAAGACTATAATACTTCATATTTTTTTGTAAAAAAAAAAATGTATTTTTTAGGGAGAGGCTTTTTATAAAAATGAAAAGCCAAGATTTGATACTGACCTTTAACATAATCCATCAGCTAATATGAAAATATAGAGTCCTAGATACATGATGTCCCAAACTGGTTTCTAATCTCTGTTGTCCACCTCCACCTCTCTTAGCTCAAAGCACCAACCTGAAAAAGGAGGCCGAGTCTTTGTCCTTGGACATGACTTCGAGGTCAGACAGATGCAGCTCTGAACGTGGGCTCTGACCATGTGATCCTCACCAAGTCCTTACACCTTTCAAAGCTGCCGTGTCCTTACCTGAATTCTAGGGCCTTTCCAAAGGCATAGTTGGCACGAAGTACAAGTTTGTTCCCATCCCCTTTTCCCTTTGGTTGCTGCATTGAATCCTTAATGATTCTGGAGTCTTGGCAACCACAGTTCTTGTAAAGAGCCAGAGAGTTGGTACCAGCAGGACCTGAAGGACAGGCACCAAGGCCCCTCCTGCTCACAGCAGAAATGTCTGCAGGCCTGGGGCCCAGTGCCCAGGCTGCGGTCTCTCTCAACCTCTTTGGCTGAGGCAGAGACAGAAGCCCATCTTGACTTCCACACATGGCCCCAGAAAGCTGGAGGCGGGGAAAAAGGAGGCTGTAGGTGCCTCTCCTGGGAGGTTGCTGTGAGTAGAAAATGCCAGCATCAGGTTAAATGAGGCTCTCCAGGAGGTGAAGAGATGACCGTCTTCAGCTGTGGTTGTTTTGAATACCTTGTGTTGAGCTCCCCACGGGGGCCACGTGAGAGCCGGGAGCAGGTGTGCTGGATACGCGTGGATGGAGAGAAGTTCCTCTAGATCCCAGAGAGTGAGGGTGGAAGGGGAGTTCTCAAACACTAAGGAGATGTGCATTCCTAATGCAGTTTGATTATTCAAGAATGCTAGGACCCTGGGCAGCTCACATCTCCAAGGGGAGCCCCAGTTTTATCTGTAAAAGGAGGTGCAACCAGATGAGGGATATGCCAGTTCTGGTAATTCCTGGCGTGTGGGCTTCTTAAGGGCTGCCGTGATGTCTTCTTGCTCCACGTGTGACTCGTGGTCCAAGCAACTCATGACACTTTGTTTTGTTTTTGCTTGAGGATTTGATTTGGGGGGGTTAGGTAAAGTCTCACCTGTTGTCTTTCTATCCAGAGTTCCCCCATCCTTGGACCGTCCTTCACAAATGCTGTGTCGTCTGTGTGACGTTGGAATAGTATTACCACAATAATGACTTGGATCACCACGCAGTCTGTGTTTCAGGTGTATCATTTAAAGTTTTCTCAAAAGTTGTCTTCAAAACAGTCAGCTTGCTGACATAATCCCTTCCAGACCTTTCCAGAATGGTGTGGATTGTGGTTTTTCCTTTGGAGGGGACAGAACTGTAGAATTTTAGAGTAGGTAGGTAAATTTCACCAGAATCACCTGGAGGCCCCTATTAAAAACCAGCTCGGGGGCAGGCGCAGCGTTCTGCCTGCCCAAAAGTCTTGCAAGTTCCGGCCTCTTATTGGTACCTTTTGATGCTGTCCCAGGTTCTGCCCCCAGACCTCAAAGCCCTTGATGACCAGTATGTGAAGGATGCCTGGAGAAGGAAATGGCAACCCACTCCAGTATTCTTGTCTGGAGAATGCCAGGGGCAGAGAAGCCTGGCAGGCTACAGTCCATGGGGTCACAGAGTTGGACACGACCAAGTAACTAAAACACACACACATACACACACACAATGGGGCTTCCCCGGTGGCTTAGTGGTTTAAAAAAATCTGCCTGCAATGCAGGAGCCTCAGGAGGCTCTGGTTGGATCCCTGGGTCTGGAAGTTCCCTTGGAGGAGGGGATGGCAACTCACTCTAGTATTCTTGCCTGGAAAATCCCACGGACAGAGGAGTCTGGTGGTCTACAGTCCATGGGGTCACAAAAAGTTAGACATGACTGAAGCAACTTAGCACACACACACGTGAAGGACAAATTTAGGAAACATAGGACCATTGGTTATAAGGAGGCCAAGCAATTCTTGCAGGAGTGCTATAACAACAAGCTAATGAAAGCAGACAAAATGCAAGTATAAAAGCATGTTTAGAATCTCCCTACCAGAAGAAAAACTTAATGCCGTTTGTGGTGAACAGATTGGCAAGTTGCAGGAGCTGATGCAAGAAGACACTAAACCCAATGGGCAATTTAGTACTAATGAGTCTAGGAAACCAAATTTTTAGTCTATACAATAAAGTTTAACAAAGGGAGGGGGTAACAACTCACCAGACCCCATCTCAGAATTTGATTCTGTATAGCTAGGGTAGAGGCCAAATACTGCAGTTCTAAGTTCCCAGATAATGTTGATGCTGCTATTAAGGGTACCATTCTTTGAAGTCCCCTTAACTAGTCCAACCCCCTTATTAGCAGGTGAGAAGGGTGTGGCTGAGAAAATTGAACCCAAGAAAAACTAGAACCCAAGTATCCTTGTCCATAGTCCGATGGCTTTCAGTTAAAAAAGCAGCTTTTTTTTTTTTTTGCTCTAGATCAATAGCTACCAAACTTTTAATGAGTTGATTAGGGAGTCAGTTAAAATCTGGCTCCAGTAACTCAATACATCCAGAAGAGTTAGTCTTAACCTTGGCTGCACATTGGAGTCAGAAATTCTGAAGTAATTTATGTGAGCATCAGGATTCTTAAAAGCTCCCCAAGTAACTCAAAAGAGGTAATAAATTTGAGAAGTTTTGGTCTGGAGGAAGGTCAGAAAGCTTCACTAGTTCAGACATCCCAGGTAATTTGGTTGTAGCTGCAGGCTGGTCTGTACTTCGCAGGCAAAGGTTTTCCTGATCTTCCTTCCTGCTTTAGGAAACAAAAAAACACTGAAGTGTTAATGTGAGGTTTGAAGAGTGAATACCAGAAGCATAGATGGGTCTATTTTCCTATGTATAAAACAATATTTATTTTCGGAACATTTAGTCTCTTTTTATTAAGACATAATTAACCTAGAACAGTATATTAATTTCAAGTGTACAACCTAATGGTTTGATATTTGTATATATTGTGAAATGATCATCAAAATATGTCTGATTAACATCCATCACCACACAGTTACAAATTATTTTTCTTGTGATGAGAACTTTTAAGATTTATTCCCTTGCTGCTGCTGCTGCTGAGTCGCTTCAGTTGTGTCCGACTCTGTGCCACCCCATAGACGGCAGCCCACCAGGCTCCTCCGTCCCTGGGATTCTCCAGGCAAGAACACTGGAGTGGTTGCCATTTCCTTCTCCAATGCATGAAAGTGAAGTCAAAGTGAAGTCGCTCAGTCGTGTCCGACTCTTAGCGACCCCATGGACTGTAGCCCACCAGGCTCCTCCGTCCATGGGATTCCAGGTAAGAATACTGGAGTGGGGTGCCATGGCCTTCTCCGATTTACTCCCTTAGCAACTTTCAAATATGTAAAACACTGTTTTACTAGAGACACCACGTTGTTTTTTACATCCCCAGGGCTCATTTGTAGCTGGAAGTTTGTACCTTTGGACCACTGTTGGTGTGTGATTTTGATCCTTCCAACTCCCTTACTTTCTTTGGCTCCCTGTGGCTTCCTATGTATCAGAGTTAGAAAGAAGCTTTCTACCTGGTTTTGGTGTTTGGGAGAAAAAAAATTAATTAGAAGCAGAATCCTGAAGTGTCTTTTCTAGCTCCAAGTCTGTTTGTGTGACCTGGGCAGTTAACGTCAGCTCCCTAAGTACAATCGTACATTTCTTTGTAATGCAGAAATAGTTGTATCTGCCATCTTTACCTTAGAAAGGTTTTGTGAGAACCAGATTTCAAAGCTCATATAAACTATAAAACACTATAAAAGTGAAAGCTATTATTAAATTAACCAGTGACACACAAATGGAAGTTTAAAGTGAAAGAAATATCTCTTCACTAAACTATGCCTGGGAATTCTGTTGGAGCTTGTATCTAATTTGTCCTTGCTCTTAGCCTCCAATATTCAAACCCCAAATCAAGAAGACCTGGGTATGATAATGTGAGCACTTCAACAAAATATGGTTTCTTCTCAGATATTGGGAGCATAGACAGACTTAGTAAGATGTCTAAAAAACAAAAAAAAACAAAAAACTACCCACCAAAGAGTTAGGTAATAAAATACCAAACAAAAAATTTAAAAGTCTTTTATTTCTTACAGCTTCAAAGATAGAGGAGACTTTCTGGGGGTAATAATGCAACATGAGTATTTAATTCTCTAGTGTTTACCGTTTTGAAGTTTCTTATTACAAGAAAACTTAGATAAAATACTTTGAAACAAGTTAGCATTATCAGTATCCCTTCAGCATCATGAACTCCACAATGACAGTCTCTCTCTTATTCATAAGAGCCTATAAAGCCATTACTTATAAGTATACATTTTTCTAGGCAGAAATTTTCCTAGATACATTTATCAATCATGATCAGAAATTCAAATATGTAGTAGCTGAGGTGATGCAAAGTGAGTGAAGAGTGCCCTCTGGCGGTGTCATGCATAACTGAACTGTATCAAGGTTGTTTAGTCGCTAAATCCTCTCCGACTTTAAGACCCCATGGACTGTAGCACGCCAGGCTTCTCCTGTCGGAGGGATTTCTCAGGCAAGAATGCTGGAGTGGGTTGCCCTTTCTTTCCCCAGGACCCAAGGATCATACTTGGTCTTTAATTGAAGAATTACCATACTACTTTTCTACAGTATCTTAAAAATCACTTTCATCTTTTTTTCTTTGAATAGTTTTATTTTGGCTGTGCTGGATCTTTGTTGCTGCGCTGACTTTTCCCTAGTTGCAGGGGGCGGGAGCTACTCTATTTGAGATGCACGGGCTTCTCATTGCAGTGGCTTCTCTTGTTACAGAGCATGGGCTCTAGGGCGGGGCGGGGCGGGGGTGGGGGCTTCAATAGCTGTGGCACATGGGCTCAATAGCTGGGGCTCGGGGGCTCTAGAGCACAGGTTCAATAGTTGGGGCGCACAGGCTTAGTTGCTGTGCATGTGGGATGTGGGAGCTTCCCACTGTGGAATGTGGGAGCTTCCTGGACCAGGGATTGAAGCCCTGTCTCCTGCATTGGCAGGCAGATTCTTTAGCACTGAACCACCAGGGAAAACCCAAAATCGGAATTTCATCTTAATCAGAGAGAATTTTTACATCTCCAAAGGCCCATTATACAATGGACTGTATTAGAACACACCTTTTAATTGTTGTGTTATTTAGGTTATCTTTTACAGAAGTCCTAAAGAAAATTCTAATTGAGACAGTGTTCCATTAAGAAATAATTTTTAATTAAAAAGAAGCACTGTAGGTTGTTAATATGGCACCTCCAAATGGAATCTCTTAAATAATCTGACCCTGGTCCAGAGTTTTTTTCTATTGCTTATTTTAGTTTGGTTTGGGGTTGGGTTAGGAATTGTGTTGGAACATTTAGACATTGTCCCAGGGTTTTTAACAGGACTTGTTGAATCTTTTCTGGCAGGATTGGGAATACCATCTGGGATAATCCATGTGATCTAGGCAAAGACAGAATATTGGGCCAAATGACATTCTCGGGTCTCTTCCAACCCGTTTTGTTCTATGTTAAGCTTTCCTTGGCAATCTGATACATTTCTGTTATTGCTGAGCAGTATTTCCAAGTAGAAGGAAAATACAAACCTAAGGAAATAGAATGAGCTCGGCCACGTCTCCAGCATGGTTCTGCAATGGCTGCTCATACTTCAACCCCTCTTCTGTATTTTTTCCAATTTTTTACCATGAGAAAGTTTATTGTGGTTGTAATGAGATTCCATTATTTTTGTTTTAAATGGATTACCTTGAATGAGTGGCAGAAGCAAGTTTAACACAGGACCAGCAAACTAATATCTGGACTAGCTAATGAAAATTATTTGTTCAGAATTAATTCCTTGAAGAAAGAATTTGAAGAGCCCATGTGAAGACTACTGTTGTGGCTTGACTACATGAAAGGACAATCTAAATGAAAGACGTGATTATAAATAGGACTTGAAATATCTGCCACAAATACTTGAGGCCACATTCCTACAGGAAAATGTGGAAAATAGTAAGAAAGGATCACATGTCAATAATACACATATCTGAACTAAGTCAAATGCAAATATGGTTTGCGTCTTAAATTTGAAATTGTCTTTCACTATACCTTAATTTTGCAATATTGCCACTGCTATAATACTTAGGTGTGAGTTCAGTTTTCCTGACAAAAGAACAGAATGAACCATGGGGGTGTAAGCAAAACACCCAAGGTTGGAATTGGTACTTTAAAAAATTTTTACAAACTGGAGCAGGCAGCTCTAGATATTAGGAGGCTCAGAAATTAACTAACAATTGAGGCCTTTGACCTTGAAAACAATAATTCATATCTTCAAGAAACTTCATTAATTTTAGAAACAAAGTACGCATGCATGTATCCTAAAGTCAGGGAGCTTTTAAAGTGGAAATTCTGTGCTAAGAAACATGCCTGATATGCAGCCTCAGAAACATTTATCATTTTTCAGGGTACCTAAGACACTTCAGAAAGTGTGTATGTGTGTGTGAGAGAGAGAGAGAGACAAAGAGAGGATTAGACAGAGTAACATAGGATGATTTCTATACTGAAGAAGGCCGAAATGACATTTGGATAACAGTAAAGCCTTTTCCTTTAAATTTCAATTGTTTCTAGAAAGCAAAACAAAGAATTCATAGGAGTTTTTGAGGGGAAAGAAATCAATTTCATGAAAATAACAAGAAAACAGGAGCAGGATTTAGCCACAAAATGGTAGACTGACAAACAAGCTTTTTTTTTTTTTTTTTTTAATTTAGTAGCCTGGCAAGCAAAAGTTTCATATAAAGGCTCTTACAAAAAGCTTATTCAAGAGGTGGCTCAAATGCAGTGCTCTGTGGACACAGAGGACAGCCTAGGATTCTGGGGCTTCCTCTTATCCTGAATCCTGTACTCCGTAGGGTGGTTGCTGTTCAGTTGCTCAGTCCTATCTGACTCTTTTGTGACCCTGTGGACTGCAGCACGCCAGGCTTCCCTATCCTTCACCATCACTCGGAGTTTGCTCAAACTCATGTTCACTGAGTTGGTGATGCCATCCAACCATCTCATCCTCTATCATCCCCTTCTCCTCCTGCTTTCAATCTTTCCCACCATCAGAGTCTTTTCCAATGAGTCAGCTTTTCACATCAGGTGGCCAAAGTATTTGATCTTCAATTTTAGCATCAGTCCTTCCAATGAATATTCTGGACTGATTTCCTTTAGGACTGATTGGTTTGATCTCCTTGCAGCCCAAGAGACTCTCAAAAGTTTTCTCCAGCACCACAGTTCAAAGGCATCAATTCTTCTTTGTCCCATGACCCTTATTCCTAGGGTTCGCCCTGCTGGGATCCAGACAAAAAGCTCAGGTGTTTACCAAGGCCCATCTCACTCTCTGAGACTTCAGATTCTGTCTCTCTCCAGCAAAGATGGCTGAGAAAACATCCGGTAATTCCCTCAGCCTCCCAGCCAGTGGCTGCACCAGGACAGGACAAGGATGCTGCCTCGGGCCAGGAAGCTGCCTGAGAGTGAGCACCTCCTGAAGTTTTACACCCCAGACATCTCTCTGGCCACATCCTAGTTGTGACTCTGCCCTCAACTGCTGTTTTCTGCTGGGTCTGCAGACTGTTGATGACTTGGAAGGAATCTGTATGAAGATTTTGGGGCTCCCTTCTTCATGATCCCTCCTCTGGGATTTAGCCTTCCATTTTCCGTTGCTCCGGTAGCCCTGCCTTTGTTTCCTCGGCTCAGTGAGACTGCCACCCCACGTGTCACCTCCAAGACCTGGGAAGTGACCACGGGGGAAAAGCCTGGGGCAGACGCGCTCACCACTCCTGCTTTTCCCTTTGCAAACTTGGACACCCCTCACGTTCCCGGTTCCATCAGTGGCCCTCCCCTACATTCAAAATGTTGCTTTTTAAAACGCTTTGTTTGGGACTTCCCCAGAGTTTCAGAGGCTAAGACTCTGCCCTCCCGATGCAGGGGGCCAGGGTTTGATCTCTGGTCAGGGAACTAGATCCCGCATCTAACACTCAGTGACCCAATAAATAAATACTTAAAAAAATACTTCATTCCACCAAATCCATCTCTTTACTGGTTGATTAAACATGCACTGCTTCGACTGGATTCCGACTTTTTCTTTATGCTATTTCTTCTGTCCCGGATTCTTTCTTCACCCTCCCAAACCAAGCCCATCTTCCTGCCCCACTGAATCTCACCTCCTCAAACCACACCTGCACTTATCAAAAATGTTGATTTTGAACAATTTTTACTGATATGACAAACATTATAAGATGTTAAGGGAAAAGTATAAAGTTGCAAACCATACACAATCTAATTTTATATTAAAATACCTGTATGCAATTTTTGAAAAAAAGACAATGAAGAATGTTAATGGTTATTTATAGGTGATAAGATTATGTGTTTAAAAGGTTGTCCATATTTGAAATAAATAAAATTTAAATTTAGAATACAATGCAGGTGATGGGATTGTATACCATTTTCTTTCAAAGTTCCCCATATTTTCTGCAGTAAAGTACAGCACTAGTTTTATAACAAGAAGCTACTATTTTAAATAATAATCAATGAAAGTAAACATGTTGAAATGTTTACTTAATAAGCGTCTCATGAGCATTCATGATCAAGCCCTTCACATCACTCACTGTTGCACAAGAAGGTGAATATATAACACACTGCTCAACTGTACACTTAAAAATGGTTAAGATGGCAAATGATATTATGTTTTTTGCCTTTTACCATAATTAAAAGGTAAAAAAGAGTCCAGAAGACCACAGAGGGGAAAAAGTGAATCATCCACGTATAGACTGGAAATGAAAATCTGTGTGAGAGTGAGGCTGGTCAATTTATAGAACTCAGCAGTTTTTTCAAGTTGGTTGTAGAGTATATCAAATCTACACTCATAGCTTAGATATTTGGTACCAGTGTCACATGTCCTTGACTGTTCTTTTCAAATACTTAAATCCTTGGGAAAAAATTGCAGGAAAATTCAACACTTTTGCTCCAGCCTACTTTTCCTGGCCCCAGAAAGTATGTCTTGATTACCAAGCTTGCACAGTCCATGCTGGTTGACACAGGATGATTCCTAATGAGGACAGGACCCACCTTTTCTCCTTCATTCAGGTGGAGTTTATTCGCCATCTGTACCGTCACAGCTAAATTTTATATTTATAATCACTGCGACTTGAGGATATGTTGCTGCTGCTGCTGCATCAGTTCAGTTGTGTCCGACTCTATGCAACCCCATAGACGGCAGCCCACCAGGCTCCCCCGTCCCTGGAATTCTCCAGGCAAGAATACTGGAGTGGGTTGCCATTTCTTTCTCCAATGCATGCAAGTGAAACGTGAAAGTGAAGTTGCTCAGTCGTGTCCGACTCTTCGAGACCCCACGGACTGCAGCCTACCAGGCTCCTCCGTCCATGGGATTTTCCAGGCAAGAATACTGGAGTGGGTTGCCATTGCCAGAGGATATGTTAAAACTATGTAACTGATACTCATTTTGGTGTAAATACTAAGTAGCCTTTTTACCCACTCATTAAATTTAGCCATCACACAAATCATGAAAACTCTCCAACACTCATCATAAATGCCAACGTTATATGTTTTATTTTTAATCAAGTAATTTCTTTAAACCTCAAAATATCCATAATTGACAGAATAAGACACTAGGCATGAGATGATAATATAAAATCCACGGTCTGCAGAAAGGCAAACAGTACTTGTAGTCCATCGAGATGACTGTACCCAAGTAAACGCCATTCCGACCATCTATTCCTTTTTTGTCCTTTAAAAACATACAGTTCAAGTGTTTTTTATTTTCACTTGTAAACAACATGAGCCAAAATGGACAATGAGGTCATCTAAAGACTACACAGGATAATTGTAAAACACTAGATAAAACACCATATTAAGGTCATATAGAAATCAGTGTTCACTTTGGTCTCTATTGTGGTTAAGGTTAATACCAAAAAAGCAATACATACTAATTAAAGCCAGCTGGTGGTGGGTGCCAGTGGTTGGTAGCTGTAAGTAATTCAAGAGGTAGTCAACACCATCGTTTTCAAGCTGGTTAACTCTCACACATGTGAAGCCACAGATATATTCAATGTTGCGATAGATTCTCAGTGTACAGTACTTGACCATAACTTTGCCGCTTTGCTCCAAACAGACAATTTAACAATGATTCAGAGGTCAACCTCTCACTCTAACTGAACTATGACACAGATCACACAACCACCACATCTGAAAGAGGCTGTTGACAGCGATGTAAGACAGAATTTGATGCTTGTAACAAGTTGTTCTTCCCTAAAACAAATAAATCTCATTAAGACATCTAGAAAATTAAAATTCGTGCAGCCACACGTGTACACACTTTCCCAAATTTTATAACCAAAGGGGAAATACACATATATATTTTATGATAAACATTTCTTAGAGAAAACAGATAAATTAATTTAAATTATCTTTAAGACTTAATGAGATTTTCCTTGTCCTGTATAACTCATCTTACAGTGAAAGTTACAAAGTCTATTAACACTTATGGGCTCCTATTCACAAACTACATACAACTAGCAGTAACTTGGGGCCACATTGGTGCAAAATAAAACTGGGCCAAAAAAAATACATCGGCAATAGAAACACCTTTATATTTATTTGTAGATGGACCAATGCTAATAACATGATGTTTCTTGATCTTTTCCCATACATTGCACGCCAAATTTTCCAAGTTATAAGCAGGTAAAAATCTTTCTAAATCTTTCAACTGTAAAAATACATCCAAAGGCTTCGAGTAAAGACGAAAAATGCAAGTATAAAAATGTTTCTACTATAACCTGCCACGTAGCAATGAATAGCTCACAGGGCTAGAGACCGGTGGTGCATCTTTTCCTAGGAATTACATTTGTGTTGACGTGGGTGGGGAGAGGTCAAAGGGGAACTATTTCACAGACCTCCTGCCCAACCCATTAGCAACTCCAGTAAACTGATGCTTCACACAGATCCTACCCCTCAGTAGCCAGAAAGGGCATTGCACGTCCACTGTATGTTCACTCCTTGGCAGCCAGTGCTGTTAATTATGTGCCTGGACAACAATGCTGCAATCACTCGGCCTCAGGGCAGCACAGACATAAACGAAGGAGATTGGCATCTTTGATACTTTCGCCCAGCACACATACACTCATACAAACAACCTCACTTCCTGACGTCTTCCCACTACGGACCTCTGGGCAAAGCAGCTATTTCGAAGATTGGCTTGTGCTCTGTTTTGCTTCAGCAGAAGAGTCTATGTCTTTAAATACATGGTCATTTGAAGGAAATGCTCCGAGACTTTGCTAACTAGATGAGATGCTTCATTATTCACAAGTGTTTGTCAGAAACATGCAGTTATGAATTGCTATCTATACTCTAGATAAAAAGATTCTGTACCAGAGAATTGTCAGCCACTGTAAGGCTGGAGCAGCATAAAGGTGTGCTATGCATCAAGTATGAGGTAGCCTTTTGCTGTAAACAGAATATTTCACCCATGTAAATGGACACTGTGCTTACGTCAGTGATATTCACATCTGAAAGGAGTGGAGGAAGTCTCCTTGAGTAATTTTCACATGAAATTAAAAAAGGAGAGCTGATAATTGATATTTGGACATTTCGATCTATGTCAAATTCAGAGGTAGTTATTACTAACACCAGTACATAATACTTACATAAAGGTCTAAGTTATTTGGTTTGTTTTGAGTAAGCAGGACTGTAGACTATTCTGTAAAGAAACAATAATTATTATACGGTATGTTCCCTGAGCGAAGTTCTTTGTCCTGAGTATGTTTATGTAATAGTGATAATATTCTTATATAAAAAATAAACCCCAACTTTTCATCAAAGATAGGTTTGGTATGTGCTTAGTTCAGTCTGGTGAGATGCTGAAAAATGATTTCAAATTGCACCCATAAGGTCCACAGTTATAAAATGTTTCTTTTTTTAAATCGTGATCTCAGCTCTGAACTTTTTATATGTAAACAGGGAATGTCCAATTCTCAAGTCCACAATTTCCTATTTCTAATAAGGTCAAGGAACTTTGGTTTGAATATTCAAAGTGACTTATTACATTTTGCATTTTTACTGTTAACCTGCTTATTATACCTGCTAAAAATTAAGCAATGCCACTTTGATTTGTCTACATAATTTAAATAAGCTTACACTCCTCACATAAGGCAAGGAAGTACTTCTCTATAGCTATTTATCACATTCAATATCGTCAAAGGTCAGCTTTGCATCACAGCATACTGAGATTTCAGTACATCCCATGGAGACTCTCACAAACACTGTCAACTCAAGCTGAGTTGGGAAGGGCTGGTGGCCCAGCCCCAGGCTCGCTTGCTCTCCTTCCGCGTGGCTTGCTTGCTGAAACCGGGGCAAAACCGTACAACAAGTCTCCCTCGGCAGGACAAGTCGGGAGGGAGCAGAAACTGTTCAGCAGAACGTGTCTCATTTGAATCATGCTATTTTCTGTTTCTGATTATCTGAGCTTACACCAACAGGCTCATGCAAGACTCTATATTTACTGCCAATGTTAAGCCTTACTACTAATTGGTACCTTCTTGGAAATGTTCCCAAAATTCATCCGTAAGATCTAGAACCAGGATGACAGCAAAATGAGTGTTTTTCATGACTGGAAGCTGAAGGGACCAATACTGTGGTTGGCCCCTAGCCATTGACACTACTGTCTCTGTCTCCATCACTGAATGCTCAACCCGAATCTCCCATATCCGTCCCTTCAGTAGCAGTCATGAGGGAATTCTCGTAAGATCCACTAAATTGTATAAGAAACACTCCGCTCTCTGGTAGGGGAGGTTTGGGAACCTTTTTCCCCAGGCTCGTCACTCTAGTCGCCTGCAACCAAACATGATGCTTTTTCATATTATTCAAGGTCATACATCATGGGCAATTGTGAGCATCCACTCAATATTCATTCTCAACCCTGGCATTTTACTATGCTGTTTGGCGTGTTTGTTTTAGAAACAAGTTAGGTAACTCTCCAGGGGGAATAAAAACAGCCACCAAAAACATACACCCAATGACTGGAGTTTTCCTCCAAGGTCTCAGTAGTAAACAAGGAGGCCCCTGCTCAAAGTGATGGTTAGAAGGATTGACTCAGTCAAGGGGAGCTGCTGTCGGCCACAGTCCCTCAAAAACCTCACAACAGGTAAGAGATTACAAGGAGCTGGTATCAAAATACCACTGAAAACAATCACATCACTACATTTATACATTGCCCTCCCCCTTCATTTCTCTGAATAGGCATCTAATGTACAATCAAAACATTGGAACTGAAAACACTGAAATATCGGCACAGAGATTACACATTCATTGTCTTTTCTGGTTTGTATCCCAGATTCAAAAAAGCTTAAACGGCAGTCGGAGGCATATGGAGTTAAGGTACTGCCTTGAACAGGGGTGGGGTGGGGGGATACACTGTAAAAGGGGGCCGGAATAGCTCAGTTGAAAAGGGGTGGGGTGGGGGGATACACTGTACAGATACCAAGAAAAAGAGGCAATCCCAAATTCGGGAGAACTGATGTTTTTAAAAACCTTTAGTACCATTTGACTGGCAGCTCTGAGATCTGAAGTATATCCTTTGGTTCACATAAAAGGTAACAGTCTTTTTTTTTTTTCTCTAATGTAATATAAAGGAAATGTTATTTCAAGAAAAACTCCAAGGGTTATTTTCAAAACCATCTAAAAACGCTTCACTTGAGTTTTCGATTCTCGCGGGATGTCCAATTCTGGGAGGGAGGGTGTGTGCTTCTATCTCCATACACACATATATAAAGACAAGCCCTCTTTATATATATGTCTACATTCTAAAGAAAATCCTGCTACACACACACAGACTCAGGCTCGCTCCCTCTCACACGCGTACATACAGATAACAGCATCTCATCCTCTGAGTCACGTAACACATGACACCCTGCTCCAAGGTGATTTGCTTAGAGTGATTTGTCTGTTTAAAAAAATTCACAGTTCCTCAACAGTAGTTAAAAATCCCAGGTCAGCTGCTGTATGTGAAATACTGTTCCCCTGAATTTGCATGAGGTAGACTTCCCCACCGGGGAGAGAACGCGCTAACGTTAGAGAAGGGTTATGTCTTTTTCCTTTTTTGAACGGAAGGCCCCTTTTTGCTCTGTTCTTCTGCTGCCGCGGACGCCCTGGTGGAGGAAGCTTCTGGAGGGGACCTGCCGGGCCGCTCTGACGGCTCGGCCCTCGCCTCCGGAAAGGATGCGCAGCCGGGCCCTCCGCCCGCCTCCCGAGGGGCCGCCGACGCGCACGCCTGGGGCTCCGCTTCCTGTCTTCCCTGAGAACCGGCGGGCGGCGGCCCCGCAGTCTTGTGGGGGCAGTTCGCCACCATGTGCGTGATGCTCTGGCAGCAATGGCACTTCTTTGGCTGAGGAGGTAGACTACATTCCTTAGCATGATGATCAAGGCCACCACAGTTGTAGCATCTGCAGCGAGAACAATGGAAAACATCTTAAGGAGGAGCAGGTGTATCACAAAATATGTCAGAAATCAAAAATGTGCTAAAATATAAAGCCTGTCAAAGACATCAGCTGATTTCAGTATGTCTTCTTCACACACACACACACACACGTTTTGTATTAAACACAAAAGTCAATGAAAAACCAGAATCTGAAAGCATGAAAGACCAATCACTTCCACAGATAAACGACTCCTTTGAGATTTGAGTCAGGTTATTGTAAAGGAAGGTTGGTCCATTAGAGGGCAGCCGCGTTCAACAAAAAACAACCAGCTAGCTTGAAAAGAAGTTTAAAAACCCAGCAGTTGACTTAAAATGCAACACCAATTCAATCAGCAAATGGAAAAACTATAGAGCAAATTAAATTTTATGACTTTAACAGTTCTTCGGGTGTTGATTATTTTGGCTATGGAAATTAGTTGAACTGGAGGAATTTTTTTTCCTTTTGCACAAATGAATGCTCACTGCACTCATTTATTTTTGATAAATAAAAAAGTCAGACATCTATGGTGAGTATCTGGGAAATTACCAAGTAATATTAGAGCAAGACAGAAAGTGATTCAGAAGAGTGCTATAAAAGAAAGCTTCTAGATACCTACATCAGATTAATAAAGGTTGATGCTAGTTCAGGAAAAGGAAAAACTTCCTTTCTGTAAGAAATTAAGTTTTCCTTCAGGGTAAATTCTAAATTGAGATAAATATAAATCCATCTTTAATTAATAAATGAATGCACACTGGGGGCACAGCTTGTAGTACTATGTTTGAAATTTTGACTAAGATTCTAAAAGCTGAGAAGTTATTCAGAAGATAAATTTCAATCAGACTTTCTTTAAAAATTTCATATTAAAAACAAAACATCAAGTGGAGAAAATAAATTTTTATATTTGTGAAGGTTTTTAATCTACTTACTTAATACAAAATTTGTCTACAAATGAAATGTTTTAAGGGTTTTTCTAAATTTATTCTCCAAATACATTTATGATTCCATTAATTCTCATCATGAAATACACACAATAGGTCATTTTACAAAATGAAGACAAAACAAGTGGTAACTCTGGGAATCAGCTTAAGATCATGACAAAAGAGTTAGTTATAATTAACTAGCCAGCTAGTGTGTGTGAGACTAGCAAGCTTAGTAACTTATATTACCAATATTCCCAAAACAAGCTACTACTATTAACCTACTGGGAAGTATATGTAGGATTGTTGTTATTGTTACTGCTTAGTCTCTAAGTCATGTCTGACTCTTTACGACCCCATGGACTACATATATAGCTCATCAGGCTCCTATCTCTATGCCATTTCCCAGGCAAGAATACTGGAGCTGGTATGCCATTTCCTTCCCCAGGGGATCTTCTCAACCCAAGGACTGAACACACATCTCATGCATTGGCAGGCAGATTCTTTAGCGCTGAGCCACCTGGGACACCTGTTAATTAACTAGATGGGAGGAATTCTTTCAAAACACACATATATATCAAACCATCACAATGTACACTTTAGAAATCTTACAGTTTTACTTGTTGACTACATTTCAATAAACTGAGGTGGGGATGGGCCTTAGAATGTTTCCCTTAGAGGACTTTATGCCACCTTAACACTTTCTCTCTTCTGGCTTCATTATTTAACATTGCTACTTAATTCACTGGGACAGAAACTCATTGAGACAAAGGTCAGGAAACTTCAACTCGTTTTTAGCTCTACTATTCACTAACTCTCCATCTCACTTGCAAGACAGTGCTAGGACTTGACATCTCTTGATTCTCTTCCAAGTTTATCTATGATCTTGGTATCTCTCTACCTTCATAATGTGCAACTCAGTCTGATTTTATGACTTTCTCCAAGAAATATCTGCCAGCCCTGTAGTGGACAATGGGAGGTAGAAAGGATCCAAATTTATCTAGAGTTGGAATTGGGAAGGTGGATGGTGGGAAACGAAAAAAGTATGACAGAGACTAGTTTGCTCATAAAAGCGTTCTTTAAATGAGCCAGTCCAAGCTGGGAAGAGAGACTCCTGAGACCAGAATCATCAATAGTCTCGATCTTCTCTAATTTCATTACCATATCAATTATATAATCTCAATTCCAGAATTTCTGGAATTGAGGTTATATCATAATTATCAATTATTAATAATGAAATTATATAATAATTATCACTCAATTGCCCCATGCAATCCTAGCACATCCAAAGCTGTTGGCAGAGAAAATCTGTTTAACATTATTTTGTTCTACCTCCTGAATAATATATTAATTACACAATTAAGCAATTTTCTGATAATTGGCAAATAACCATATTGAATTTAAGGCTTTCATAGAAAAAAAATAAGAAAATTGAAAAATGATTTGATCATCTAGAGGGATGATAAAATAATGCAATAAATAATGGCTATTTCATCATCCTTGTTATTGCATTGCCCAAACTACTGTCTGATCTTTCCAGAAGGTATAAAAGACATCAGGAGACACGAATTTTGTTGTCTTTTTTTCTAGCTCTTTATTGAACACAGTTAAAAATTCAAAAATTTTTGTTTTCTGCATAATAGCAAAGAGAAAAAAACTGACAAGACATTTTGCAATTGTTAAGATAGAAAAAAAACACAAAAAGACAGTCAGTAATACTACAGACTCTAACGATGATGATGAAATTAATCACGTAAGCTAAATCTCAGATTATGAGTCTTCACATACTATATCCTAGAAATATACTTTATCAAACTCAAGAATCAATGACGGAATAATATATATCTATGGACAAAAAGGAAATTTGTTACTTAGTTAATTCTTCAGAGAGGATGTCATCAAGCAATATTTTTTGATGATACATGTTTGCTAAAAGGACATGCAACAGTATTCTTTCACCTTTTATCAAGTTTGTGCTAGGGAATTTACTTGACATGGTTCATAAATGGAAAAATGCTGAGGCACTTACTGAAAGGAGATAAGTAGCACAGAAATGAAAAATCTCACTGAACTGATCATTCTAGTCATATTTAGGAATACATATTTTATCTTCTAAAATAAGGTATAGAGTTTTTCTTTTTTTTTTTTACATAGCACACACTAGGATAACGAACACCCTGCTTCGCCATTTATCAATATTACCTTGTAAATTTTAGAATAATGGAATCACAAGATGGGTTTTTTTTTTGGCGGGGGGCTTTTTTTTTTTTCCCAGTAATTAACAAATACTTATGTCAGGAAAAAACAGTTCATATCTTCAAAAATTAAAGGGAAAAAATAAGAAGTCACTTTTTAGGATTAAATGATTTATTATATACTTTAATAAATTAATGAAACATTACAAAGCAGATTCAATATTGTTTTGGTGGTATGTTCTCAGAGATAATGCAAAATTAAACAATAAAAATTACTCACTAATGCTTCAAATTCAGGATCCCCAAATATAGTCTCAAAATGGTATCTTTGAGATGTATAAGCCTATTACTTATAATAATGCTTTTCCACATAGTTCTCCCCTATAAGAGCAAAGTGAATTCTTAAATTTGCCCATCTATAAAATACCTCCTTTTGAATTAAACTCACTTCCTTGAGAATAACACCCACTTAGGCGCTCATTTCTGAAGAGAGAGAAAATAGGTTAAGGCTGAGTAATAGAGCCGCTCTCCCACGGACACATCAATTTCATCAGTCACTGTGGAATGCACACTGTTATCCAATTCAGGGAGCCACCTGCCCGCTCATCTACCAAGGGCCTCATGTCTGGATTTCATTTTTTTTCAAATGGGGTCTTCCATTATATTCCATATGTACATTTACCACTACATTTATTTGGGTTCTGAAAGTTACTTTTAAGGACACTGCATCATTTTGGTTTCCTTGCATTTTGATCTGCATAGTTAATTCAATCCCTTAGCTTTTCAGATTGGTCCTATGATTAGGCCAGACTGCCTTCCATGATGAAAAGACTTGCATTCAGTATATATGTGCTTAGCTTTAAAGGGAGGAGTGGTATGTATTCTCCTCTTCTATTTAATCATTCAACGCCAATCACTCTTCTTAAGAGTGCAGATCACACCCATTAGGAAACCGCTTCCTTCTCTAGGGACTGACACCAAAATGGAACAGCTCACAAATAATATCACATCACATTCTCCATACAAAGCTCTGCATGGTACTAGCCTCCTTTGTTCACTCTGGCAACCCCTCCAAATCAGTTTAATTTGAATGAATTTTATGTTATGATGTGAGCATTAAAACAAGTCCCAAAAGTGATTTTAAAAAATGAGGAGTGACATTCCATAGACAGAAATCCAGTTTTGTTTGTCTAAAAATGTAACAACAACAACAAAAAATACAATGTAGGTGCTTCTAAATATTTGAAAGTCTTAATAAGAAGATATATAGAAACTTATATTCTGAGAGCTAAGAGGGAAGCATTAAGGATAATGATACAGGCACTTCCCTGGTGATCCAGTGGCTAAGATTCCACGTTCCCAAGTTCCGGGGGTCTGGGTTTGATACCTGGTCAGGGAACTAGATCCCACATGCTGCAACTAAAAGTTCACATGCAGCAACTGAAGATCCCACGTGCTACAACTAAGACCAGGTGCAGCCAAATAAATGAATATTAAGAGAAAAAAATGATAAAGACACAGTGATCTGTGGGCTTCTAAAGAGGAAGGAAATGTTGAGAGAATGTAAGTAAGGCAGTCTCAGTGAAAGAGAACAAAGTGGGAAAACTGCAGGCCACAGGGCAGGAAGGAGGGATAAATACAGGAAAGGAGTACAGAAAAATCCCTGGGAAAGAGAGATGAAAGAAAAGGTCAACCAAATTTCAAAACGGAAGTCCAGAGGGGTAAAGAAAAGTCAGGAAATGTGGTTCATGAACGTGTTCTAACTCTCCCCTTGGTATTTTGGGGAGTCCTATGGAGTGAATAAGCTATACCCAGTTGTGAATTTAGGTTTTGGGGAAACTTTCAGACAAAATGGGGCCTTCTGGAACGTTGGCCTAGGAGTCTGCCTCTCTTTCCCTCAGAAGGTACCGGGGCGGGCAGATTGCATCTGTCACAGCAAGGCTGAACACACTGTTAAAAGAGAGTTAAAATGATAATTACAGGAATACTGAAGTTCGATTGATTAAGAGCTTACTACATTCCAGACACTGTGCAAAAGGTTTTTAATAAGTAAAATAAAACTGATTTCTCCCCTGAACCCTGTGAAGTAGGTACTACAATATCAACATTGCATGAGGGCTGACCTGATGGTTCGGTGGTATGAACTGGCCTACCGATACGGAGGACACGGGTGTGATCCCCGGTCTGGGAGGATCCCACGTGACGCAGAGCAGCCGGACCCACGCGCCACACCTCCTGAGCCCGCGCTCTGGAGCCTGGGAGCTGCCACGACTAAGCCCACACGCCACAAGCGAAGTCTGTGCGCTCTAGAGCCCTCGCTCCACAACCAAAGAAGCCATTGCAATGAGGAGCCTGAGCACAACTAGAGAGAAGCCAGTGTGGCAGTGAAGACCCAGCACGGCCAAAAATACGTAGACGAATGAAAGTGACTTTAAAAACTCACAGCTTCCTGCTCTTTATTTAAAAAGCAAAAGTGTGCTGATGAGAAAACTAAGTCTCAGAGAGTATACAGAGAAGGAAATTTTAACTGAAAATAATACATTTCACTTGTATTTTCATTATATAAAAACATTATACCCAACAATATTGATGTAAATGTTATCACATGTAATCTAAAAAGTACAGGGTCCTGAATTTAAAACACCAACAAACACACAGATTTGAAGTTGATTTTTCTTGAGACTTGGTTATTGTTCTGTCAGTGTGCTGTGGGAAGTGAGCTTCTCTTTCCATCTATAAAATGAAAAGCAGCAACTAATCCAGGCCAGACTTTTGACTGCCAACACTCAGTTTTTTTCCTACTCCTCTTGTATTTTCTACTCATCTTCTACTGTCTAAAGTTTTTGTCTAAAAAAAAAAAATCAGTAAATAATTTTTCTATTCTTCTTAATCATATGTTTAAGACTGTAAGTTGGAACTTCAGGTTAATAAGCTATAATCAGAGCTATTAAAGTAACTCAAAGAAATTCCAGCCAAAATAAAGAAAATGAATTCCAATCACTGTAGATGGAACTGCAGTTCCCATGCGGTAATGCCCATTGTAGTGTGCATACGATCGCACTGTGATATGAACAATGTATTCAGGCCTTGAAATACAAACTGCAATGAGATTCTATTGGCTGAAGCAAATATAAATTGCTCTTGGAGGAAAACGTGATAGCATAATTCAAAATATTAATATGTATCCTCTCTGAGCCAGCAACTCTAACTCTAGGAATTTGCCCTACAGGAATATTCACAGATAAGCACAATGATCTAGGTACTAAAATATTAACTATAGTGTTGTCCATACTGGTAAAAAATTGAAAAAAATTAAATGATAATAATGTCACCAAGAAGAATAAATATTTATAGTCAAAACCAGGTAGTCTGATTACAGAATCTTTGTTCTGTAACAGTGAGCTAGATATGTGAAAATGAGAAAGAAATTAAAGCCATATACTGAGAAACACTCTACAGATATTAAAAGGAATGAAGTAAAAGATTATTTTTTTAAAAAAGGTAGATCTCTATGTATCGACATGGAAAGATCTCCAAGATAAATTAAGTGAAAAAAGCAAAACACATAATAAAAGAAGGTATGATCTCCTTTATGTTTCAAAAACACTATATACAAGTAAATGTATGCATTTTTAGATGCATAGAAAACCACTGGAAGTGGTTACATCTGGAGAGAGCAGATGTAAGGTGAAGGGGAACTTTCATATAAGAACTCCATAAGTTCTTTATAGCTTAAAATAACCAGAAAATTTATAATTATTTGTACAATTGAAAAAGGAAAAAGCAATTATAAAGCTGCATTTCCATTTTATAATTTGACCATTATTATTATCAGTCATCTAACAGTTAACTTGCACATGAGCAAATTAAAATTCTAGGACCACCTTGGACGCTTTTTAAAAAATACCTATGGCTGGGTCCTATTCCAGACCAATAAATTAGAATCTTTGAGGGCACACCCCAGGCATCAATACTTTTTAAAAAACTTCCCTGTTGATAGTGAGCAGCTACTTGAGAACCATGGCTATATACAAACCTGAGTTTACCACTGACAGCTTTAACCAAGAGATCACCTCGTAATCCCAAACACAAGAAATGTGGTTCAAAACTGAATACTGAATATTCCCCAAACACTGTTTCAACAGTTCACTAATTCCTGGAAAGGAAGAAGGCAGAAAGCAGGAGGGTAGAGAGGAAAAAGGTTATGTATGGATCTTGTTTCTTTACTATGAACTAAAAATGATTCTCTGGACCTTCTGATTCTAACAGCACAAAAACCTCCATCTTTTTTATCATCACTATGTGTGTCAGTCACTCAGTCATATCCAACTCTTTGCAACCCCACGGACTGTAGCCCACCAGGCTCCCTGCTGTCCATGGAATTCTCCAGGGAAGAATACTGGAGTGGGTGGCCGTTTCCTTCTCCAGAGGATCTTTCCAATCCAGGGATCAAACCTGGGTCTTCTGCATTGCAGGCAGATTCTTTATCATCTGAACCACCAGGGAAGTCTCCTGCTTATTTCGGGAGGAAAAGACTGCAAAAATCTATGGAGTCTAGGTTCCAAAGTAGTTTTCCTGTTTCTGAGGCCTTTACTCAATTCTTAGTTCATCCTTATGGGTTCAATGTGTATGCACCCATATCATCAAAACAGGTGATAATTTACAGCCACTGAATCAACTGCTCCTTTCTCTAAATTTCACTATTATCACCAAATAATATTTATTGACTTCTCATAATAATTACTTTAATTCTCCATTTCTGTTGCCTCCATCTATAATAATTCTCAAAACCATATAAACTTGTTTCCTGTAGAGATATTCCTGCAAATATGTCTAATGGCCAAATTCTGTTGGCTATTACATATAAAATTAATATAAACATAATAAAAAGATCTCTGCTTTTTATAAAATATGTTAGCCATGGAATTTTTAAAACCTCTAAAATTTAAACTACATTTCACCTAAGAGACTGCCACTGATAAAATTACTCCTGCCTACTGTTTTTTTTTTTAACTTAGAGATAAATAAAATGTATAATAGATGGTATTGTTGTTAGTCGCTAACTTGTGTCTGACTCTTTGTGACCCCACGGACTGCAGCACACTAGCCTTCACTGTCCTTCACTATCTCCCAGAGTTTGCTCAAACTCATGTCCATTGAATTGGTGATGCTGTCTAATCATCTCATTCTCTGCTGCCCTCTTCTCCTTTTGATGTCAATCTTTCCTAGCATCAGGGTCTTTTCCAATGAGTCGGCTCTTTGCATCAGGTGGCCAAAGTATTGAGGCTTCAACTTCAGTATCAGCCCTTCCAATGAATATTCAGGATTGATTTCCTTTAGGATTGACTGGTTTGATCTCCTTGTAGTCCAAGGGACTCTAAAGAGTATTTTCCAGCACCACAATTAGAAAGTATCAATTCTTCATTGCTCAGCCTTCTTTACGATCCAACTCTCACATCCGTACATGACTACTGGAAAAATCATAGCTTTGACTAGATGGACCTTTGTCAGCAAAGTGATGTCTCTGCTTTTTAATATGCTGTCTAGGTTTGTCATAGCTTTCCTTCGAAGGAGCAAGCATCTTTTAATTTCACGGCTGCAGTCTCTGTCCGCAGTGATTTTGGAGCCCAAGAAAATATGGTCTGTCACTGTTTCCATTGTTTTCCCATCTATTTGCCATGAAGTGATGGGACCAGATGCCATGATCTTAAGTGTTTTAAATGCTGAGTTTTAAGCCAGCTTTTTCACTCTCCTCTTTCACCTTCATCAAGAGGCTTTTTAGTTCCTCTTCACCTTCTGCCATAGAGTGGTATCATTTGCATATCTGAGGTTATTGATATTTCTCCCGGCAATCCTGATTCCAGCTTGTGATTCAACCAGCCTGGCATTTCGCATGATGTACTCTGCATGTAAGTTAAATAAACAGGGGACAACATACAACCTTGTCATACTCCTTTCCTGATTTTGAACCAGTCCATCATTCCATGTCCGGTTCTAACTGTTGCTTCTTGACCTGCATGCAGGTTAGACTACCCTAAGGATTGGTTTTCAATGCTATTTTTAAAAAGCGTAACTGAGTCTAACCGCCATTCAATACTTTCTGGTGAATAAATGCTAGATGTTTGGATGGCTCTGTATTGCTTAGTGTTAGCATGGGTCAATCTTATGAAGACAAAACTAACGTGAACTCTAAACTTTAAAACTACTGGCAGAGGAAATGAATATGCCTCTTCCAAACCTCAGTATCCAGACCATTTACTAAAGCTGAGTTCCAAGGGTACTTTTTACTTACCAACTGCTAACCTCTTTTTACCACCTAATTCTACAAAGTGCAATTATCTAGATACCTTTCCTGTCAGTGGATTCAACTGCTTACAATACCCAAGCAATAACTTTCATAAATACATATGAAAAATAGAAAAAAACAAACACCTAAGAATATCTACGATGAGTATGACTTCATACTAGATACTAATGAAATGTATGTGAATAGTTAGCTAGATGGTAATATATACATACGTGTGTGTGTGTGTGTAAAATCTTGTTTGATGTCTTCGCCTGACTGCTTTTTGGATTGCTTATGTTTATTAGTTTTTGGACACTCTCTCTGATTAATGCCATGGTCTGTCATCTGTATCATAACACCAGCTAAAAATGTACCACAGTATCTTGACAACCAGCTAAAATATAGTAATAGCTCTATTCGCAAACCTTTCATCATCTTATAAAAACAAGAAGATAAGACGGAAAATGTGTGGGACAGACATGTGATGAATGATCGTGCAGGGTCAAGAGAAGTAGGGACGGAACAGACAGCAGATTCTAAAGAGGTGAGGACATGAAAAGGGGAGAGAAAAATCACTGGAAAAATTGGGGCAAAGGGAGCCTTTTTCATGTAAGGGCCCTTCCATCACTTTAAGTATAAGCCAGGCATTTTTGTATTTCATTCCATTATGCTTAAAAATACTTGGAAGTCATGCGGCAATTCCACGGAACAATAATTGTTTGTTGAGAACTGGCTACTTTGTACCATAACTTGAGAGGGAGCATTATAATGAATTCTAGGTCATAAGTTAAATCTGTATTTGGAATAGAAATGTTATCTCTCTTTTAGGTGGCAAACAACATGCTGCCCAGGTAATCTCTTCTGGCTAATGGAAAAGCTGAAAAAACAAGGAGAAAGATAGACTCAAACATAGATAACCTAATGCTTTCCAATTTCTGGGGAAGTCAAAACAGTCCGTTATAAAATAGGACCCAATCTCCCATGCAGCGGGCACTCTGACAGCACAGCTTGCATGATCCCATCACAGCAGTGTCCAGGTCAGGACAACACGCAGACACACACACACAAACACACACACAAAAGTCACTGTATTTTTGAAGTGGCAGCGTTGCAACTATCCAAACTGCTGGTTTAAATTCGTTCTAGTTGGAACCAAGGTCAATTTATCTACCATTTTTGGTCACACTGAACTTTAGGTATAACATGTTTTTAGAAGGTTAGTGCAGGTATTAAAGTGAAAGAAAGACATTCAATATTTATCTTGAGTGGTTAAAATTAGGTATTTACTTTGATGAAAGAAATCAGATTATAGTAATCTGATTACAGCAATGTGAAAATGTTGGTTCATTTATCTATTATAGCAATCCTGCTGAAAACTTAAAACCCCAGTGCTGCTTGCTTTCCACCAGACCATTTCACATTCACCAGTGTCAGAGGTATGACACCTGCTGTAAATAAACACTGGTTTGCCCCGAGGAAAGACAATTCCACCACTGCTTTTATATCAACTTTAATAAATTTTTTTCTTTTTTGCTCATCACATGATTTCTTTTAGGCATTGTCTCAGAAAACCAGCTTTATTTTTATGGTTGCCATATTTCAAAAATCACTCTAAAGTGGTATCTTTCTCTTTAGGTGTACATTGAATTTTTTATTAAAAATTTGACCCAAAGCACAAGAAATTTAAGAGGGATTTCATTATGATTACTTGATAGGTGAAACAATAATTTGGTATCTAGAGAAGTAGATATAAATATCAAAACAATTTATGAGATAATTTAAACACATGATAAAAATACTTAAAGATTAAAACACCTTAGGTATTCAAATAAGGACTGTAAAATTAAAAAGTGACTAGCTTCTGTTTTGTCACACACACCTCTTCAGTTAAAGCATAAAAGGAAGAGACAGCATGAGAAATTTCAAAGGAAAGAATGATGTATAGAGGTCAAGAATCAATTTTAGTGGCATGACTGATGAACTGCACAGAATAAGGTTAAATAACAGTTCCAGATTTATGCTGGTTATCTGCAAGCTGGAAGCAAAAAAGAGGGCTCGATTAAGATGCAATCCTACTTTTAGCCAACTGAGGTACTGTTCTTGTTTTATTTAGCCAAATTGACTATTTAAAGCTTTTAAGTTACCACGGCTTAATTACCTTTGATGCCAATAATAATGTTGGTAGTGTTTGAGTTTCTATGAAGATAGTGTTAAAACAACTCCCTATCATTACTGAATCAATGTCTTTCATATTAACACTGAATTGTTGCTATATTCCTGAATTAATAAGAACTACTTGTAAGCTTTCCACATTGACAATATTTATATGAGTCATATTAAAAAATATTTTTAAAGGACCTATTGCCCTAGAGCATGTTGCTTGCTGTGATCTACCCAAAATGTATTCTCAGGATTAATTCATGTGAAAGATGCAAAAGAAGATTGTGCCAAACCATCTTCCATCACTACAGCTACTCAAGAATCAGAAGGAGTTAAAAACTATTCTGCTGAAATCACCAAAGAAAGGCTTCTACTGATCAATAAGTTTGATCTCCTCCTGTTCCAGCACCAGCTACTGCTGAGGAAAATAATGAAGTACAGATGAGATGTAAATGACCTCTGTCCATTTCTCCCTCCAGCCCAATCGGTCTTCCTGTGACTGGTTATATAATATTGCGCTTTGTCAAGAATCAGCAGTTCTTATATCATTTACCATGTCGGTATGTAGGTAAGTGCAAGCTGAACAAAGAAAACCACTACTATGTTCAGACAACCTTCATAAATTGTGATACTGTCTCCTCTCTGTAGGTCTCATTCTGAAAATTAAAGCTTAAAGTCATGTAGGGCTTCTCTGGTAGCTCAGCTGGTAAAGAGTCCGCCTGCAATGCAAGAGATCCCAGTTTGATTCCTGGGTTGGAGACATCTGCTGGAGAAGGGATAGGCTACTCACTCCAGTATTCTGGCCTGGAGTAGTCCATGGGGTTGCCAAGAGTCGGACACAACTGAGCGACTTGGCTGCTTCTTGTTTTCCTCCTTACTGGTTGCTGCTGCCCTTCAAGTCATCCCACCTTTTTGTATGACTAAAGATTGATGGCCAAGCTGCTAAGGTATTCTTACAGATCTTCACTGATCCCTTAAGAAATTGCGATTCCCTATTTGAGCATTTTAAGGCTGTGATTCTGTGAATACACAGCCACTATTACAAAGATAGACAACTGAGGAGCCAAGGATGGAGGTAAAATATGAAGTATGAGAAGGGCAGGTCGATCCATGGACACAGCTAAGCCAGGACTGCTTACCCACATCCAGATACTTTTTTAAAAAGTATTTATTTATTTGGCTGCACTGGGTCTTAGGCGTGGCATGTGGGGTCTTTAGTTGCACCATGTGAACTCTTGGTTGCAGCATGTGGGATTTAGTTCCAAGACCAAGGATTGCACCCAGGTCCCCTGCATTGGGAACACGGAGACTTAAGTCACTGGATGACCAGGAACATCCCCCAATACTCTTAATAAGTATAAACCATTAGGACTAGACTCTGACCATTAACAAATTTATGCTTGCAAATTCTATAAGCCAAACTATGGCTTGCCTTGGAAACAATTCCTTTAACATTTGAGTGATAGAGTTTTCATCTCCTTTGGTCATCCTTTAAATTTGGCTGATAAAGTTTACATGAAGAATCTCGTTTATCTTCTCAGTGGGACAAAAGAAATAAAAGCCACTGAAGAATTTTTCTATTTTTCTCTAGCAAAAAACTCCTTTTTTTCCCCGCTGTGCCACACAGCTTGCAGGATTTCAGTTCCCCAACTTGGGACTGAAACTGGGTCACAGCAGTAGAAGTCCAGGATCCTAACCACAAGGACACCAGGGAATTCCCTAACAAAAAAATTCTTGAAAAATATCCTGGTGGAAGTGGTAAAAGGAGGTGGGTGACCTTCTTTGGATAATCCTTGATCTTTTCACTATAAAAATGTATGTATTTCAGAGAACAAACAAACACTGAAAAATACAACAGCTGCAAGTGGCAAAGTGCTATTTAACACACTGAGTGTGAAGTTCTCTTTATTATGTTTTATTTTTATAATTAATTGAATACACGTGTTCCTGTGTGCTCAATCGCTTCAGTCATGTTTGACTCTTTGCAACCCCACGGACTGTAGCCCACCAGGCTCCTTGTCCATGGGATTTTCCAGGCAAGAATACTGGAGCGGGTTGTCATGCCCTCTTCCAGGGGATCTTCCCAACCCAGGGATCGAACCCCCATCTGCCTGCATCTCCTGCATTGCAGGCAGATTCTTTCTTTACCCGTTGAGCTACCTGGGAAGCCTGAATACAACATATGTGTAAGGAAAAAGCAGTGCTTCAGTGGAAAACTGCATTGTCTAGACCCAGCACTTACAATTATGGATTATCTGATTCTGATTCTATGGGAGTTATCTTACAGCTCTTTAAATTGCCGATAACTGCAAAGTTATTCTTGCCCACACAGCGGCAAATTCTGCCCTGTCAGGTTCAATTAACTTTCCTTTCCCATGTGGAAAAAGCTAGTGTTGCCTCTATTTGCATGCTAGTCTCAATATTTCTCATCTACACATGTGTCTGTTCTTTGGCTTCTCCTTTGAAAAGTTTGTAACATCTGCTTGCTTCCTTCGTTTGACTTAAAAAAAAATCTTTAACACTTGTTTATTTTATATCTTTATGAAAATCATGATGTCACCCTTTTTGAAAACTATCCTGTAATTCTCACACAGTAAATCTATATAGAAGCCACTGCATGAGATGCAAAGATCATTATGACATCATGATGACCTTGTTCTTTAAGCACACAGAATCTAGAAAAGATATCAGATACATAAATGCACAACTAACTTTAACCCTCAGGTTTTGTGTGCTGTTGTTACTGTTTTGGTTGTGCTAAATCTTCATTGCTGTGCAAGGGCTTTCTCTACTTGCAGCGAGTGGGGGCTATTCTTTGTTGCAGCACACGGGCAATAGTTGCTCCACAACATGTGAAATCTGCCTGGACCAGGGACTGAACCTGTGTCCCCTGCACTGGTAGGCAGATTCTTATCCACTGCACCAGCAGGGAAGTCCTAACCCTCAGGGTTAATGGACCCCATTTAAGTTTTTGTGTTTCTCTTCAGTATGTTATTTTTCCTATACCTTGAAACATTTTGCTCTTTCATAATCCTGAGAAGTATATCCAACTATTGTAAGGAGTTGAAAAAAATAAGAAAATTTAAATTTTTCCACAGAAGACATACAAACAGCCAATAGGTACAAGAAAAGGTGCTCAACATCATTAATCAGGGAAAGCAAATTAAAACCACAATGAGAGTATCATCTTAACCTGTTAGAACGGCTGTCATCAAAAAGACAAGAGATAACAAGTGTAGATGAAGATGTGAAAAATAGAGAAAGCTTGTGCACTGCTGGTGAGAATGTACATTGGTACAGCTATTATGGAAAACAGCATAGAGATGCTTAAAAAAAAATGAAAAACAGAACTACCATAGGATCCAGCAATTCCACTTTGGGTACAGACCTAAGGGAAACGAAATCCTTACCTTGAAAAGATATCCACTCTAACATTACTTACAATAGCTAAGACATAGAGACAACCTAAGCATTCACTGATGGATGAATGGATAAAGAAAATGTGGTATTTTTATACACACAATGGAATATTATTTAGCCATAAGAAAGACAGATCCTGCCGTTTGCAAAAACATGAATGAACCCCAAAGGGATTACACTAAATGTAAGTCGGACATTGAAAGACAAGCACTTACACGTGGAACCTAAAAAAAAAATGGTCAAACTCATAGAAAGAACGGAGAAGGAAATGGCAACCCACTCCAGTGTTCTTGCCTGGAGAATCCCAGGGACGGAGGAGCCTGGTGGGCTGCCATCTATGGGGTCGCACAGAGTTGGACACAACTGAAGTGACTTGGCAGCAGCAGCATAGAAAGAAAACAGAAAAGTGGTTGCCAGGTGTTGGGAGGGTGGGAGAAATAGGGAGAGATTGGTAAAAGGATACAAACTCTCAGCTATAAGTTCCGAAGATGTAATGTATAACATGGTGACCACACATGATAATGCTGTATTGTATAACTGAAAAATGCCAAGAGAGTAGAACTTAAATGTTCTTAGAAGAAAAAAAAAAAAAAAAAAGATAAATATGTGAGATGATGGACATGTTAATTAACTAGATGGGAAGAATTCTTTAGTAATGTATACATGTATCAAATGGTCACAATGTACATTTTTAAAACCTCACAATTTTACTTGTTAACTACACTTCAATAAAGCTAGGGTGGGGAGAGGACTTAGAATGTTTCCTTTTCAGGACTTCATGCCACTTAATGCTTTTTCTCTTCTCTCTTAATTTATATAACTTTCCTATTCGCAATTCACTGTGTTGGAAACTCACTGAGACAAATATCAGGAGACTTCCACTTTTGTTTTTAGCTCTACTATTAACTAACTCTCTATTACTCTCCATGCACTTGCTGGGCTTCCCAGGGGGGCAAGTGGAAAAGAACCTGCCTGCCAATACAGGAGACATAAGAGACGCAGGTTCGGTCCCTAGGTCAGCACATCCCCTGGAGGAGGGCATGGCAGCCCACTCCAGTATATTTGCCTGGAGAATCCCACGGACAGAGAAGCCTGGTGGGATTTGGTCCAAAGGGTTGCAAAGAGTTGGATACAGCTGAAGCCCCTTAGCATGCACACACATCTCCCGAGCTAGGACTTGACTTCTTGTGATTCTTTCCCAACTTAAGCTGTGTGTATGTCTCTACTCTCATAATGCACAACTCAGTCTGATACTGAGAAATATCTGCCAGACCCATAGTGGGCAACGGTTGGTAGAAGAGACTCAAATTTATCTCAAGTTGCGGTTGGGAGGGGACCAAAGGATAAGGGGGACTAGTTTGCTCAAAAAAGCATTATTGAAATGAGTCCATCCGAGCTGGGAGGAGAGGCACCTGAGACCAGAAGCAACTC
The DNA here is from genome assembly GCF_019320065.1 of Cervus canadensis. Classification (NCBI taxonomy): domain Eukaryota; kingdom Metazoa; phylum Chordata; class Mammalia; order Artiodactyla; family Cervidae; genus Cervus; species Cervus canadensis. The sequence continues at coordinate 53,857,990 of NC_057405.1, read as the reverse complement.
AGAGGATGAAAAAAGGAGGTGGGGGTGGGGGTGGGGGTGGGAGGGAGGATTTTAAATACCTAGACTCAAAGAGTCTCAATCTTCCCTAATTTCATAACCCTAATATCAATTGTACTAAATTATCACTCAACTGCCTTGCACAACCCTGGCATCCAAAACTGTTGGCAGAGCATCTGTTTAATATTATTGTGATCTGCCTCCAGAATAGTCTATTAGTTATACAATTAAATAACTTTCTGATAACTGGCAAATAACCATATTGAACTTAAAATTTTCACAGAAAATAAAGGAGAAAATTTAAAAATGATGTGATCATCTAGAGGGATGATAAAATAATGAAATAATTGCTATTTCCTCATCCTTGTTATTGCATTGTCCAAAGTATTGTCCGATCTTTCCAGAAGCTATAAAAGACACCAGAAGACAGGACTTTTGTTGTCTTTTTAACTCTTCACTGAACACAGTTGAGAATTCAAAAATTTTCACCTTTTGCATAATGGCAAAGGGAAGAAAACTGACAGAAGATATTTTGCAGTTGTTAGACAAAAAAGAACACAAATACAAAAAGACAGACAGTAACACTCCAGACGGTAATGATGATGATGAAATTAATCATATAAGATAAAGCTCAAAAAAAAAAAAAAAAAAAGATAAAGCTCAGATCATGAGTACTCGCATAATAGATCCTAGAAATATATTTTAGCAAACTTATGAATCAATGAGTGAAAAATACACTTCTATAGACAGAAAGGAAATTTGTTACTCAGTCTTTCAGGGAAGATGTCATCAGGTAATATTTTTTGAAAAGACATATTTGCTACAAGGACATGCAACAGCATTCTTTCACCTTTTATCAAGTTTGTGCTAGGGAATTTACTTGATATGGTCCATAAGTGGACGAATGATGAAGGCACTGACTGTAAGGAAATAAACAGCACAGAAATGAAAAATCTCATTGAACTGATCATTCTAATCAGCACCTGAAATGAGAATATTTTGTTGCTATTGGCCGAGGAAAATTACCACTCTCTTCCACAAAACTATGAACCGTAAAAGTTTTTAAAGCACTGTATTTTGACGATACAAGTACAAGAAGAACCAGAGGTAATAAAAAGCTCGAATTCTTAGAAATATATTTGAAATCTGGATCACTATTTGTAAGATGGCTATGTTCCAAGCTCATCCATGAGCCAGTTACTTTCATTCAAAGGATACTGCCCACTTTGGGTGTGTATATCTTTACACCAGAAAAAGATGGAATAAAATTTGAGTTTGTTACATTTAAATTCTTATTAATTTCCAATCCAGTTGTTTTTCACAACATCCCTTCATTTTTGTATCTGTAAATTATTTATAAAATGATTTTTAAAATATGTTTTACAAGAGGCCACTGAACTCAGAGAGTAACTGGCGATGACTATTCTTCCTGGTATGCTGGTGGCCAATAAAATGTAGAGTTTGATAAATGGCGTAAGAGATAGAAAATGTTGTATCTTTTCAAGATTAGACATGGTCACAATTATTAGTAGCAATAAGAATGGTTTTGTAAGGGAGCTGACCTGGCTACAACAAGTTAGTCAAAAGCTACTTAAAATAAGTAAGATTTATATAGATGGAAGAGAAAACACGCCAGGTGAATCTATGGCTTGAATTAGAAAATGGAAGTGGAAAACTGGAGGATGTATCTAGGAAGGCAACTGGTTAGCTTGCAAAAGCAAATGGAAACCAAGATTACTGAGCAGAATATTAAATATATTTTATAATTTAATATTTTTAAATCTTTCATCTTAAGAGTTGGGAAAAAACTCGAGTTTCAAAGCTGATACATGCATTGCTCATGACCACAAACTTAATAATGGACAGTCTAGGATTTCCCTCTACAACTCTAGTGATGCATGATAAATCACTTAATATCTCTGGGTTTCCTCATCTAAAATAAGTTTCAGCATTTAGGAATCCTTTTATAAAGATGATAATGATTCCCACTTACTTTTCATGGTCACTGTTGGTCTCAAGTGAGATAAATATTTTAAAATGTTTTGCAAACTACAAAGCTCTATATAAATGGTAGGTACAATTTCTCTCCCTTATCTTGGATATTATATTCCTGAAGCACTTCCACTTTACTGGTGGTGAGATAATGGTAGAACTGAAGTTCTTATGAGTTAGGGTAAGAGAATGCAAAAATGAATAACAAGAGAAGCTTAAAATATCTTTCCCTTTTCAAGAATAGTGAAGAAAACAAACTAAATAGCCTAATAATAATATTTTGCTTATCTTATAATGCTCTATATTTAATTTGCATTTACCATTCCTTGTCCCCTGGGATTTTCTTTACTATCTCTTACTCTGAACTTTGATGAGCTACTGGCAAATTTATTTGGTTTGTTGCAGATGCCAAACATTTTTTCTTGTATATAGATAGATGAAGAAAATTATAAAGACATTAATCTGTGTATACTGCAGTTTTATGTATAGGCAAATTGGCTTACTATTTGCATATTCTAGAAACTATTTTTTTCATCTAGCTCTTAGGATACTGTCATAAAGGCTTTCTTTCTACCATTCTGACATTATTTTCCTAACTTATTCTCAGCATCTTCTTGGATTCACCAAGATCTAAATGTATGCTTATCTATTATCATCTCTCCTTTGAACAACTGATCCATTTCCTTAAGCAATTTTATTTATGCTGATCACTCACAAATTATTTCCACTTTGATGTCTTTCTGTAATCTCAAACTCAATTCATCTCTTCAAGGCCATTTGACCCCTTGTTTCCAGATGTCTTCCAATATTGATTAATTTTCCTGTTAGTTCCTTCATTTATCACTGCATTTCATAGTGTCTAGGGTCATATTAGTTGGTTGCCTCAAAGAAGGAAAAGTTATTATTAAAATCTACACTAACTTTTTGTCCTTTAGAAGCACAATGGAAACATAAAGCTTACTCTGGGGTCAACTTTCCTAAACTTATAAACAGTCTTCTCAAGTACCTTGCCCATTTGGGGATAGATTTCTGGTCTTCCATCTTGATGTCATACCAAAGACTGGTTATTCTAAGTGATATTCCAGGTACATCTATCAACCCACCTGGTCCACTCAATTACCAACCAGCAATGACCATGTTAGTATTATCTTAAATATTATAAGTGAAATAAAAACTTTTTAAGTTAGTCACCCTGTATTATTTTTAATAGCATGATAAAAAACTAACAGTGAAAAGGAAAATTACTATAAGCTGCTGGAACCTGAAGGTGGGAAGAGAGAAATTAGTACCAAAACGGCATTATTATGAAAGTGAGTGAGGTATAGAGTAACTAATGTCAAAAAAAAGAAAGAAATAAAGGCATGCATTCCCACCTACTTTACTTTCTGTACTGTCGTTACATGTAGTCTGCAGAGTATCACAATACTGCAGAGGAAGAGGCACCTACTAGGCTGTCAGATAACCGGAGGCAGCAGCCTCATCTCCTGGGCAAAAACTACCAACTCAGCTCAATTTCCTCATCTTTTGACAAGTCTTTAGGACTTCTGACTAAGCTTCAGTAAAAACTACATAAGGAGTTTGCAGAGACTTCCCTGGTGGTCCAGTGGTTAAGAATCCACCTTCCAATGCAGGGGATTCAGGTTTGATCCCTGGTTGGGGAACTAAGATCCTACATGCTGGGGGGTAACTAAGCATGTGTGCCAGAATGAAAGATCCCATGTGCTGCAACTAAGACCCAATGCAGCAAAATAAATCAGTAATTTTTAAAAAGGAGTTTCCAAAGAAGTTGTAATGGAAGAACTAAAAGTTATCTGTCAGCTGACATGCATTCTGGAGGTACTGCTATTCTGAAACTTGAGGAGGTGCTAAGGTTGAAGTCATCGATTTGGCAGACACCATCGAAAGGACAGATGGTAGTTTAAACTATAGGACAGAGGTCAACCAGCAAAATGTGAAGAGTGAGAATAGATCTGCAGACAAAGTTTTCAGAGATACTTCTATTTATAATTTTCAGGTGGAAGAACCAGTGAAGTGTCTAAGAAGAAACTGTTAAAGGGGTAGCAGTGTTGACTGAAAAAAATTGCACAACCTAAAACTTCAGAGTTATGTGCAATTTTTTTTCTGTTGATAGCAGGAAGGCAAGAAAAGAAGGGTTTCCCCAGTTAAAAATGAAAATAGTTTTGCAGTGGAGAAAGTGGCTAATAAAATGAGGTATTAAAATAATAGGTTGATGGATTTAGCAATCAGGCAATAGTGAGAAGCCTCAGATAGAATACACAATAAAAATAAAAGAATTAAGGATCTAAAATTGAACTGCAGTGCCAGTATCAAACTTAACTTCCTGAGAGTCAAACATGTATATATCTTAGGAAGTAGAAGTCTGTCAGAGAGTGGAGAAAAAGCCCTTTCCAAAGCTGTACACACTTTTTTGGAAAATCACCAGAATCTAATAGAAAAGCAGGGGGAAAAAAAAAGAAAGAAAACACAATCACACACAAACAGGAAATTCACAAAAAGAGAAAGAAAAATGACATAAAATTTTTTAAATACATTAGCAATAATAAAATTTTTTGAATCAACCATACCAAAAACCCCATAACGAATTATATTCCCCTCAAAGGAAAGCATATAAAAATACTCTGACCATGCCACCAAAAATGACTAAAAATACTGGACAAAATATTTTTAAAACATCTTTTGAGATGCATTACTGATCAGGCAAGAAAATAAGGAATGCTTAGAAGTCAAAAAGGAAGTGAAAACAGGAAACCAGGGCAGTAAGTGGAGCATTGAAACACTCTCACCCTGGAGGCATCCACAGAACCCTGCCAACCTTAAGCTTTGACCTTGTACGGGGGATGATGAAGCAGAGGGCCAGGAAACAAACTCCAGGATCTGCCCGGAAGTTGGGGCTGTCAGAGGAGATCCTGTCCCAAGAGCCGGAACCCCCTCAAAACTAAACCCACAACGAAAAGATATAGGAAAAGTAAATTTGCCCTGAAGAAGGGGATGGCATGGAAACTTTTCCTATCCCCCTACATGATGCTGGGAGGAAGAGAAATACATCTCCCTTGAGAAGTGATAACCACAACCCAGACTGCAGCTCATGTGGAGATGTGGCATGAGCTGAGCATGTCTTATAAAATGGTTCCCAGTTGGTACAAACGTCTCCAGGCAAACACAAAAAATTCCCGGGAAAAAATGCATTTTTCAAGCCAAGAGCCAAAGAATTCCTATAGGTAAAAGTCCAAGAAATATGATTGGTTAAAAAAATAATGAAAAACAAAAGGGAAATGGGGTACCATGAACCAGCCAGTAGAATCAGACCCAGACAGCTCAGATATTGCATTGGTTAGATTCAAACTGTAAAATAAATACATTCTGATATGTTTAAAGCAATGGTTTTTATCAGGCCCATATCTACTTTTTATAATAAATATTTTTGTAATGCCCCTATTCTTTTCATGAAAGAAATGTAATATAATCTACATATACATTATGTACCATATATTTATAAATACATATATGCAAAGTATAAAATATAGGAGAAAAAGAAATTAATAGTAAAGTAATATGTATTTCAATAAAAAATGCAGTAACAAAACCACACTAGATGACATAGTAAAATTGTCAGTGGATGATACTTGTTTATGAGAAATAAATCTGAACTTAAGAGAAGTCATTCTGTACAAGCAAAGAAAAATGAGAAAAAAGAGGTACAGAGGAATACTAGAAAAAAATTAGTGTAAATATACTATACACAATGAGAAAGGGAATGACAGTAATTGAAGTAACGTAACATATCAAGGCAAGTGTGAAAAAAATCAACATATAAAATATGAGAAAATAACACTCTTTAAATGAGCTACACCTTACTTATAATTGCAGTATCCCATTCCCCATACTGTAACATGGTAGACAATTGTGCTGAAGTACAGCAGAAAACATACATCTTTCAACTCTACCTCATAAATTCAAGACATAAATTCAGTGTCAAGTATATAAAAAGACCTTGGAAACCATGCCTTTTAACAGGTGACAAGAAACAGGTGATAAACTGGAAAATAAGATGATAATACAAGAGTTTATAGAAAAATTGTTTCTGGAGACAGTATCACAGTAGGTCTGATAACAACCTGCAACTCCCAAATAAATAATTTCTATGTGCAATTTTTAAATCTCTGTGTTACAGAAAAACTAAGATTATACAGATTCAGTAGGCTTCTGACCATGACAGACTCACTAGACTTGCTCTTCTTCAGTAAAAAACTAAACAAGTGAAAAAGATATATGAAGTACCTGTTTACAGGCACTGGATGGGACAATAGGCAGTGAAAACCTGATGCTTTATGGAAAGGTAACATTCAGTGTAAGCATCATGTGTGATCCGGCTTCTCAAGTGGACTTGGGACTAAGAGTCAGAGAGACAGAACCCAGGCATAGCATAGTAATGTCAATGAGCAGAAGAATTAAGGATCTGAGTTAAAGGTTTACAGAGCAGTTGAAATTGTGGAACAGACCACTGGATAGAAGAAATCTATGCGAAAGAGCATCCCCTACCCCCATATACAGAGTGAGTCTACTAAGCACAGCAGAAAGAGGCTGTTATTTGGTGGAAATATAAGCAGATCCCCAAGGTGCTTTAAGACAGGAGTTCCACATAGACAAAGCAGTAAGGCCACACTGGATTCTTAATCCAGTACCTTGGGCATTCAATTGAGATCCCAGTAACTAACACATTAGGAATAAGGAGCATACCCCAGAGGAAGGGCTGCATCCTAGGACTAAACACAAAACCAAAATAGACCTACACTAAGTTAGAATAAAAACAAGGCTGGCAGAATAAAAAAAAAAAACTAACAGTAATTCAATTGCCCAGAAGAAAACTCAACATCTCCTGAAGCAGGTTAAAAACCCAGACTCCCTACAACTATCAGCAGCAACATTCTGCATTAAAAAAAAAAAAAAATTACTACACATATAAAGAAGCAGGGGGAAAAAAGGCAGACAAAAGACGCTGAAAAGACCTAAATGTTGGAAATAAAAGAGTTCAACACAACTATGAGAAATATGTTCAACAACATAAAGGGAAAGAAAGACATGCTGAATTTTAAAAAAATGGGGGATCTTGGCAAGAAGATAAACAAAATAAACTGACTGGAAATTCTAGAACTGAAAACTGTAGCTAGAACAAAAATTGCACTGACTGGAAATTTCAGAAAAAGAATCAGTGACTTGAAAAACAGACTGCAAAATAACATGAACTGGATTTCAGATAAAATAAAGGACCGAAAAATATGAACAGAGCCTCTGTGACATGTGAGATAATATGAAATAGTATGTTATATATGTAAGCTGTCCCGGAAAAAAAGGAGAGACTGGAGCAGGAAAAAAAAATACTTGAAGAAATAATGGCTAAACATTTCCTAAATTTTATGAAAAACACCTTGGATCAACAGATTAAAAATGCTCAAGAGAACCCCAAACATGATAAATGCAAAGAAAACATACCTTTCCACATGATACTTACTACTAAAAATCCAAATACAGAGGCAAGGGGAACAAAAGGACATATTTCACATCATGGAACAAAGACATGAATGACATTTAATGCCTTTTCAGAACTAACGGAGGCCAGATAACAAACATCTTCAAAGTAGTAAGATAAAAAATATACACTTTCAATTGAATATTTTGAATCTATTAAAAATATCCTTCACAATTGAGGATAAAATAAAGATACCTGAGAGAACTTGTGGCCAGCAGACCTCCATAAGAAGAAATGCTAAAAAAAAAAAGGAAAAAAATTTCTTCAGGCTCAAGGGAAATGCTACCACATGAAAATTTCGATCTATACAAAGAAATGAAGGGAAATGGAAATGGGCAGTGTGTACATAAACATAAAATGCTATTTTCTAGTCTCACTTATTTCTAACATAAATATCAATTTAAAGCAAATGTAATAACACTAAATTGTGGAATTTACAAGTTATATTAAAGTAAATATATGACATAATAGGACAAAGAATGACCTAATAGCACAAAGGGTGACATAGGAGTGAATGAAATTACCCTTTTCTAAGTGCTTACATTTTACAGCATATTAAACAATATAAAGCAAAAAAAAAAAAAAAGGACAGGGAAAGAATAAAGAGGAAAACAGCAAACAAATAGCGAAGTTGTAGACTTACATCTAACTATATTAATAATTAAATACAAACAGTCTCAGTTCTCCAAATAAAAAGCAGATTGTCAGGTTTGATTAAAAAAAAAAAGTTTTTAAAATCAGCTTTTATTTTAAAAAATCTGTCTGTGTCCTTGGAGCTCTCTATTATACCTTCTATCTATTAAAGAAGTTGAATTAGTAGTAAAAAAATTTTTAACAAGTCTGATAGTTTTACTGGTGAATTCTATCAAACATTTAAAGAAAAAAATCTTAAATTATACAATGTTACAAAATCTTTTTCATTATAAGGAGGGAAATTGTTTATAAAATCTATATAATCCTAATACCAAAGCCTTACAAATACATTATAAGAAAATAAAATTATATACCCATGTCCTTCATGAATACACAAATTATTAACAAAATATTAGCAAAAAGAATCCAGTAATATAAAAAAGGCTATGTATCATGACCAACTGAGGTTTATCCCAGAAATACATTATCTGTTGGTATTATCATTGAAAAGTCAATTAATTGACTTAAAAGTCATGTTAATAAAGGAGATAAAAACAGCTGATCATTTCAGTACATGCACAGAAAAGCACTTGAGAAAATCCAACATTCATTCCCAATTAAAGATTTTCAGAAATTAGAAAGAGAAGCAAACTTCCTCAAGCTAGCAAAGGATTATCACAAAATAATTAACTGAACACTTTCCTCCAAAGAATGAGAAGGTAATAATGATGTCCATCACTCCTAAGGAGAAAAAAAAAAAATCAAAAATCAAACCAAGAAAAAGGAAAGAAATAAAAGGCATAAAGATGGGAAAATGGTTATCTTCATTGTAGACAATATGACTGTTAACACATAAAATCCTAAGGAAATCTACAAAAGATGACAGAATTAATAGATAAATACAGTACTTAAGAAATCAATTATGTTGTTATATACTAGCAGCAAACTGTAAACAAAATTTAAGGAAAGCATATATAATGGCACCCAAATACATAAAATACTCAAGAAAAAATTTAACAAAAGATATGGAAGGCTTTTAATACTAAAAACTGTAAAACATTCCTAAGAGACATAAAAGAAAGCTTAAATGGTTATACAGATGAATGATTCCAAAAACTCATAATGGTTAAGATATAAATTCTCACTGAATTCATCTATAGATTAAATGTAATCCCAACCAAATTTTCAGTTTATAAGTTTATTTGTAATTTCTATAAAATGCAGAGGACCTTAAATATCCAAGGCAATTTTCAAAAAGATAAACAAGGTTGAAGGACTGATACCACTTGATTTCAAGAGTTACTGTAAAGATACAGTTTTCCCAACCCAAGGACTAAATCCGCATCACCTGGGTCTCCTGCATTGTAGGCAGATTTTTCACCCACTGAGCCACCTGGGAAGCCCAAATATACAGTAGGGTTCATCAATCTCAGCACTGTAACAATAAGCCAGAAAATTCTTATTGTGGGGGCTGTCCTATGTACCCTAAGATTTTTATCAGTGTCCCTAGCCTCTAAGCACTAGATGCCAGGAGCAACTCGCCTCCTCAATTGTAACAACCAAACATGTCTCCAGGCATTGCCAAATGTCCCTGCCAGGGCAAAATCAACCCCAACTCTCCTACAATAAACAAGACAGGGTGATACTGGCACTAGGATGGACAACTAGCTTAGTATAAAAGAAAAGAATCCATAAACATGCTACTTTTGTGCAACCAGTTGATTTTCAACAAAAATTGAAGGTAAATCAATGAAACAAAGAAACTCTTTATCAAGAAGACAATACTAAAATGTAGGTAAGACAATGTGTGGGTCCCCTGAGACTGCCACACACACTGAAATCATCTAACATTCCTACACAATAGCTAACTACCTCTTCCCGTTACTGTCCAAAGTGGAGGAGATAATAAAAAAAACCCTTTCCCATCACTGACTACAATTTGTAGAGAAAATAACCAAATCTCCCCCACAAATTTCCAAACATCTTCTGTGTGATAGAACTGTGCTCAGAAAGAACCTCTGATCTACAGAAATAACAAAGGACTGAAAACATGATCATGAGCAAAACGCAAACAGATTCAAAAAATAAACAGAATACCTAGAAATTTTTGAATATGTAATTGGAACTAAAAATTAATGGATGTTTTAAAAAGTAGATCAGAAACAGCTGAAGAGAACATTAAGGACTTCTGCTTCCAGCAACATGACCAACCAGGTTTTCTAAACAATGCACAGATTTAAAAAAACATATATACTGGGCTTGCAGAAAATAAAGGTAACAGCCTCTGCAAATAAAAAGGTAAAGTTAGAGCAAGGAGCAGTGAGCTGTAAGAAAGCTGGAAACGCAGCGCTTCCCTAAGGATGAATAATAATAGCAATTGGTGACTAGACTGAGTCATAGGCCCTGCAGCACCTAACTGTCTTCTATACCAAGGCAAAGATTTTTGAAATTAGCTGTTACTGACCAAGGCTATGGAAAGCCATAGTTCCAGGCAGAAGCAAACACAATTCCTTCTAGAAGAAAGTTTTCTCACTTTAAGCCTGTACTATTTCCATAGATTATAATCAAACACATATGCCCTTATAATCAAAGATGATGAGACACAAGGAAATAAATCACCATGAGGTAAGGGTCAGTAGAAACAACAAACCACCAAGTTAGATTTCTAAAATACTTAAATTGTAAAGAACAGCTTATAAAATAGCTAGAGACAAAGTTTATAAAGAAATAAAAGATGAAGGTATAAAAAAGAATAATCAACAAGAGACTAGCAAAAATAACCAGGTATATTTGAAAATACAAAGTTCAATAGAACTGTTAAGATAGCAAACCAATACTACTGACAATTCAACCTTAGTGGAGTTGAAAAACAGCACTTAGACACAGCTTAAGGTTAGATTAGTAAACTGGAAAATAAATATGAAGAAATTGCATGGAATATACCATAGACAGGTAAGATTAAAAATTTAAAAGAGAGTTTAAGAGATATTGAGAAAAGAGTAAGAATGTCTAAAGTCCATCATAAACATGTGTAAGGAAGAGAAAGAGAGCATAGAGAAAATAAAAGAAAGCAATATTTGAAGAAATAATGGTTGAAAATTTTCCAGAAGGGATGAAAAACTTGGAATATACAGGTTAAGGGACTATTACTTATACTAACCAAGACAAAGAGAAATAAATCTACATCTATACATAATACACTGAAACTGTAAAAACCTCGGACAAAAAGATTTCACAAACAGCTAGACAGAAAAATCATCTGCAAAGAAACAGCAACTACAATGATGGCAGATATCTTAACTACATTAATGGAAACCAAGAATCAGTATCATAATATTTTATAATGCTGACAGAAAATATCAATTAGTGAGAAATGCATACCCTGTGAAACTAGTTTTTAGGAATCAGAGTAAAATAAGGATATACTGAGATAAAAATAGAGTTTACTACAAACAGGTGTACTTATGAAAAATTCTGAAAGATATATATTGAGAAAAATTATCCCAGAAGGAAAGTCAGAGATGAAAAAAAAAAAAACGAGTATACAATTCATTAAGCATGTATGTAACAATGACTGATAAAATATAAAAAATTATAATAATGATAACAATTATTTATAAAGTTAAAAAGTAAAAATTGAAACATAACCTAAAGGTTTGCAGCCAATTCCGAGGCTTTACTCTAGTATTATTGTTTGATGGAAAGGAATCAAAAGCAGAAATAATACTAAAAATATTTAACAACTATTACATCATGGATACTAGTCAATCAGAATGATCAATAAAATAAACAGTATGATGACTACACCAGTGCATTACTGATGAACATCAGCCTTAGTTAAGCTGTGGACTAACTTTAGACTTTGATAACCATGTTAAGCATGGTAGAATTTCAAGGGAATCATAAAAGACTAGAAATACATTGTATAACTTCTATACAACTGAGAGGGAAAGGTGAAAGAAACAAAAAGTAAATGATTGAAACTTCAATCAATCAAAGGAGAAAGGAAAACAACATAAAAAAAAAAATTCAGAGTGAACAGACAGCACAAAACCTATAGTAAAAATATATCAATAACAGCATTAAATGTATACAGACTATATGTGCAAGTTTAAATACTGATTGTTAGACTAGATTTAAAAATATAAAAATCAGATATGTTTATAAGGAACATATAAAACAAAATAATATAAATAGATTGAAAATAAAGAGATGGAAGAAATTATATTAGATCTTCTGTATCCCCTCCAACTGCAGATAGTGACTGCAGCAATGAAATTAAAAGACACCTGCTCCTTGGAAGAAAAGTTATGACCAACCTAGAGAGCATATTAAAAAGCAGAGACATTACTTTGCCAACAAAGGTCCGTTTAATCAAAGCTATGGTTTTTCCAGTAATCATGTATGGATGTGAGAGTTGGACTAGAAAGAAAGGTGAGCGCCAAAGAACTGATGGTTTTGAACTGTGGTGCTGGAGAAGACTCTTGAGAGTCCCTTGGACTGCAAGGAGATCTAACCAGTCCCTACTAAAGGAAATCAGTTCTGAATATTCATCGGAAGGACTGATGCTGAAGTTGAAACTCCAATATTTTGGCCACCTGATGTGAAGAACTGACTCATCTGAAAAGACTCTGATGCTGGGAAAGATTGAAGGCAGGAGGAGAAGGGGACAAGAGAGGATGAGATGGTTGGATGGCATCACCGACTCACTGGACATGAGTTTGAGTAAACTCCAGGAGTTGGTGATGGACAGGGAGGCCTGACGTGCTGCAGTCCATGGAGTTGCAAAGAGTCGGGGACACGACTTAGCAACTGAATCGAACTGAACTGATCCCCTCCAAGGGGCTTCCCCGATGGCTCAGTGGTAAAGAATTCACCTGCCAATGAAGGAGACATGGGTTCCATGCCTGGTCTGGGAGGATCCCCACATGCCACAGGGCAACTAAGCCCATGCACCTGTGCTCTAGAGCCTGTGAGGGCCAACTACTAAGCCCACGTGCCACAACTACTGAAACCTGTGCTTCCAGGAACCCACGCTCTCCAACAAGAGAAGCCACCACAATGAGGTGCCCATGCAACTCAACTTTAGAAAGTAACCCCTGCTTGTTGCAACTAGAGAAAAGAGCATGCAGCATTGACGGCCCAGCAGAGTCAAAAATAAAAATAATAAATAAATAAAATTACACACACACACACACACACACGTAGTGAAAATGAAAGTGAAGTCACTCAGTGGTGTCCGACTCTTTGAGACCCCATGGACTGTAGCCCACCAGGCTCCTCCATCCATGGGATTCTCCAGGCAAGAATACTGGAGTGGGTTGTCATTTCCTTCTCCAGGGGATCTTCCGATCCAGGGATCGAACCCAGGTCTCCCGCATTGCAGGCAGACGCTCTAACATCTGAGCCACCATAGTCAAGGTTAAATAAAGTCTTAAGGGTGATACTGTAATCCAAAATAACTAGTACCCTTATAAGAAGAGGAAGAAACACCAGAATGTGAGGACATAGTGAAGAAAGGCACCATCTGCAAGTCAAGGACAGAGGCCTCAGGAGAAACCAAACCTGCCCTGATCTTTACACCTTGACCTTAAGACTTTCAGCCTCTAGAACTGTGAGAAATAACTTGCTATTTGAACCGCCCATCTCTGTATCTGGTTATGGCAGTTTTAGCAGACTAGAACATCAGACAAATATTAACCAAAGAATGTTGATTTTATTGACATTTACAGTAAAAATATCTTACTCCTTGGAATAAGCTTGGAATAGATTACTCCTTGGAAGGAAAGTTATGACCAACCTAGACAGCATATTAAAAAGCAGAGACATTACTTTGTCAACAAAGGTCTGTCTAGTCAAGGCAATGGTTTTTCCAGTGGTCATGTATGGATGTGAGAGTTGGACTAGAAAGAAAGCCGAGCACAAAAGAATTGATGCTTTTGAACTGTGGTGTTGGAGAAGACTCTTGAGAGTCCCTTGGACTGCAAGGAGATCCAACCAGTCTGTTCTAGAGGAGATCAGTCATGGGTGTTCATTGGAAGGACTGATGTTGAAGCTGAAACTCCAATAATTCAGCCACCTGATGCGAAGAGCTGACTCATTGGAAAAGACCCTGATGCCGAGAAAGATTGAGGGCAGGAGGAGAAGGGGACGACAGAGGATGAGATGGCTGGATGGCATCACCAACTCGATGGACATGGGTTTGGGTGGACTTCAGGAGTTGGTGATGGACAGGGAGGCCCCTGGCGTGCTGCGGTTCAAGGGGTCGCAAAGAGTCGGACATGACTGAGCAACTGAACTGAACTGAACAGTAAAATATATTCTTAGGAATAGAGGAGGATGCTACATAATGAAAAATAGTTCAATTTATAAATGCTTCTATACATACATACAAAAATGGACAAATATAGAGGGAAAAATTCACAAATTTACCACTTTGATACTAATTATGTAAACCACCTGAAGAGGACATTTTGCAATTATTTAGAGGAAATTTGAATATGGTATGGGTTTCACTTAAGATGAAAATGTGTAACAATGGAAAATAGGTTAATGACTAAAAATTATCAGGTTATGAAAGAACCATATATTTAGGCAAATATGGATACATACATATGTAGACGAACACCCACACACAGACATTGGAAATATTTACCAACTACTAGCTATACACCACACTAGATATACAATAAGAAATAAGGAATATCAGATCCTATTCTCATGGATTTTATACATCAAAGTAACTCAGATTGTAGGTCTCATGGCCTTCTGATCTTTCCATGACACACGCTTCTCTGAAACTTTTAAAACAGTCCTTTGAGAAAACTAAACACAAAGCTAGAACAAAATATTCTTTAAGAATTCAATTATAATTAGGTGTCCCCTGATTATCTATTTCTTAAAAATTGAGTTATAATTTACACACAACATTACAGTAGTTTCAGGTATATAACATAATGATTCAACATTTTATATATTGTGAAATGACAACCACAAAAGGCTAGTTAATATCTGTTACAGAGTTACAAAATATTTTTCCTGTGGTGAGAATTTTAAGATTTACTCTTGTAACAACTTCCTATTATAAGTGCATTTTTTTTTCATTTAGATATACCTACTTACCCTAGATGAGTCCTACATACCTTTTACATTATTTGTAAAACACAGCCTTACATTTTATACCATGTATTGAATTTCCTAATAAAACAAAGTGGTTAATCAACATTTCTCAGATATTTTGGTGATCTATATCTGACTTAAGAAACAAATTTTTAAAAAATTAATGAGGCCTATAATTGACCTGATAATATAAAAACAGTAATTTTAAAACATTAGAATCCACTTAGTATTGATCAAAATTATAACTATAAAAAAATGCCAAATAGAAGGAAAACAGTTCATGAATGAAAGAATATAGAAGCTTCAGATTTTTTAAACAGCAGTATTAGATAGCAAGGACATTGTATACTGACCATTTGGAGGCATGTGGTAAAGTTTACAGATCTGAGTTCTGGCCAGGTTTTGCTTAGCATCCAACCAACTGGACTTTGAAAAGGAGCCTGGCCATGCACGACAAGACTTCAGACTTCCTTCCTGAGCCAAAAAATGAGTGATTTTTAAAAAGCATGGCTCAAGTGTTTGCCCCTGGCTCGGGAAGATCCCCTGGAGAAGGAAATGGCAACCCACTCCAGTATGCTTGCCCAGAAAATTCCACGGGCAGAGGAGCCTGGCAGGCTACAGTCCATGGGGCCACAAACAATTGGACATGACTGAGCATACAAGTGTTTGCAGACGTGATAACTTTTTAATTTTTTAAGAAAATACAATTTAAAATGAGCGGGTAAAGGATCACTCAGTATTTAATTAAACAGATCTACCTATATAAAATATACCTAGAATAGACAAACAAACGAAGCCTTCAGTTACTCCCATAATTTTCAGTCTTTGATGGGATTATTTATCCGCTTTTCCTGTTTCTACTTTTAACAGTTTAACTGCTATACATAAACATGTACTTATAGAATTATTGTTCCCTTTATTTAAAAAAGTCTGTTTATTTATTTGGCTGTGTTGTGGCACATGGGATTTTATATCTTCGTTGCAGCACGGGAGCTTCTTGGTTGCAGCATATGTGGGATCTAGTTCCTTGATTAGGGATCAAAGCCAGGCCCTCTGCATTGAAAGTAGGGAGTCTTAGCCATGGGACCACAAGGAAGTCCCTTCCCTTCCGTCTTTAACATCTTTCTAATACACCAGAGATCCAAATTCACTTATTACATAGAGGTACATTATTTTTAACAAATAGAAAGATTAAACTGTTGCTATTAAAGTAATATCCAATAACTGTATTAATACAATTCTTAGTGTGAAAAAAACAGATCAAGGTATATAAAGCAATAGTTTACAGCTATGATCAGACTTATGAGTCTATTATGAAAATTTAAATTTCTATTTATAGTATTGTTCCTCAGATTTATCAGTTGTAAAGCTGGGATTCCTGTACCTCAGGAATGAATAAAATGACTTGAATTCCTATCAAAATACCAGTGGCATTCTCTTGGTAGTGA
Organism: Cervus canadensis; assembly: GCF_019320065.1. Classification (NCBI taxonomy): domain Eukaryota; kingdom Metazoa; phylum Chordata; class Mammalia; order Artiodactyla; family Cervidae; genus Cervus; species Cervus canadensis. Next base: position 53,841,253 of record NC_057405.1, on the reverse strand, counting down.
CAGGAAGACCTGACAAAGAGATTTAAAGTTCATCCAAGAGCTACAAGAATATTTTAGAACAGTAATAAAGGAGATTTGCTTTCTAGGTATTAAAAGGTATTAAAAATACAGAGAAATAAAGACAACTGGTTGAAGAAAAATCAAGACAAACAATACAAAACTAGAGTCCTAAAACATACACACCAGAAATAATAATAGAAGAAATCATTATGTAACAAAAGAGACTTCATAAATTAATGGAAAGAGTTCAAACAAGAGATGCTGAGTATGGGGAAATTTAGAATGAAGCTTTATTTTAGGTAAATTTCCAAATCAAATTTTAGATGGATTTAAGAGTTAAAAGAAATAAACCAGAAAAAAAAATGTAGATCAGTATTTATCTGATATATGTAGATCAGTATTTATCTGATATATAGGAAACAAAGGCAGAAACAAAATGTAGGAACTCAACAAATGAAAGAGCAATAAAATTAGATACGCCAAAAATTACAAGATGAAGTAGAATTATTATTTGTAGGTGAAAACATTTCATACATGGGAAACCATAAATACTTTGAAAAATTATTAAAATCAATTCTATTTAGAAAAAAAATGATAAAAATAAAAGAAGGAAAAACTATCACTTTTAATAGTAGCCAAACACGTACACAATGATAATATAATCCAGGATAGATTTTAGACATGTTTACTTTTCTTTTATGCTAACAAAGTATTCATTTTCTCTATTTAGGTCCTGCATATTTCTCATTAAAATTTGTTGCTAAGTGTTTTCATGTTTTGTTCCTTTGGTAAATTAAATATATTCTTCAGTAAGCAGAGGAAGATACAGCTTCTCTCCTCTGCCCTCCATCCCCTCATCTCCCTATCTCCCTTAGCAGAAGGGCCATGTTTTCAGTCTACTGACAGCTCAGAAGAGCAGAAACTACACCTTTCACAGCTCAGAGATTTGCCTCTACACAAGAAATGCTAAAAGGCAGCTCTGGATTCTTGTTGAGAGAAGAAAAACCTGAGAAATAAATAATAGGGAGAAAAACATACGGACAATGTAATCTGTAGAAGAAACACATACCTTTAGAAAACGCGCCCCCTGAAATTTCTCTGAAGAAAATTTTAACCTAAACCTGTTAGTTTAGAACAGAGGGGAAAAGTCTGTCTGGAACTAAAAGCATGATTTTAAATTTTAAATTTAAATAGAAAGTACCGTGAAGGGAGCAAGTAACACCTCAGAACTCAATATTCTGGAAGTTCAAGAGGGACAATCTTACAACAAAAAGACAGGAGATGGAAATGGTAAGGAAAGAAGATAAGAAACTTTAAAGGCCGATTTTGGAACTAATGGTTGAATAAAAGGGCTCTAAAAAGAGAAAAAGGAAACAAGAAAAGAAATATGTGAACAAATTACAGTAGTAAATTTCTAAACACATAAAGAAAAGGATATTTAGCACAGGCAACCTTGTTTTGGCACTATGACTTTATCAGTGAAGGAAGTAGCATGTTTTACATTATGGCACAAGTCCCTAGTGTTGTTGAAGAACAGAAGCAAACACTTTGCAGACCTGCTTCTCTGGATAGCACTGTTTTATGGATATCACTTGTTTTTGCCTAACTCATCCAACATTTCTTTTCATAATAGCACTTTGATTTTCTTTCGGAGACTTCTCTTTCCTCTACTTTAAATCCTTATGGTTCAGATGGGGCTCACCTCACTCCTCAACTCAAAGGTAGGCAAATGACTTCTGTCTAACAAATTGGAGTCCCATATTACAGGTTGGCCATAGACTCAATCCTGGGCTTCTGCTAGAACTGCTGTTAATTCTGTCCCTCCTGGCATGTGAATTGAGCACTTCAATTCAGATGTGTCTAAAGCTATTCTAAGTCTTGGAATTATAAAATTAAGTTAATACCTTTCCTCTTTTCCTCCTTAAGGAGGAAACAGTGGTTTGCAAACTTCAGAGCACATCAAAATTACCTGGAGGGTTTGTTAAAAAACAAAAGACAGATTCCTGAGATCCACATCCTGAGGTAAATCTTGATGAGGGCTGAGAATCTGCATTTCTAACAACATTTCCATGTAATGCTGGTACAGCGAACACTGCCTTTATGAGTTGGTTCGTATTACTTACACCAGAAAGGTTAGTAACCAACATATCTTCAGCCAGATGAAAAACAATGAAATAATCCTTGAAGCAAAAATGAAAGTGTTAGTCACTCAGGCGAGTCCCATGCTTTGCGACCCCATGGATTGTAGCTCACCAGGTTTCTCTCTCCATGGAATTCTCTAGGCAAGAATACTGGAGTGAGTAGCCATTCCCGTCCCTAGGGGATCTTCTTGATCCAAGGATCAAGCCACAGTCTCTAGCACTGCAGAAAGATTCTTTACCCTCTAAACCACAAGAAAGCAAAATGAAGACTAAAATGAAAATTTCAAGTTATCTAGAAAATAATTAGAAATTCATACCAAAAACTATGCAACACAGTGAAGGTTCTCTTAAAGGAATACTTAAGTGAAATCTTTATTGTTAAGAAAAATAATGACTAAAAATAAGTTAAATACTCAACTTCAGAAAATAGAAAAATACAATAAAATTAACAAAAGCTGAAGACTTTTTACTGTAAGATCTGAAAGTAAAGAAGTAGAGAAAACCAACAAAAGCAGCAGAAACTATAAACAAGATAAAAGCTAATTCCTTGAAAAGGTAAATCCTCAAGAAGCCTGAACAGGAAGAGAGAAAATAAAAATGTAAAATCCTAGAGATTATTAAATAATGCAAAATGGAAGAGACTCAAATAATTAAGAGACTCTTATTGCAACTTCATGGCTATATATACTGGTGGCACTAGTGGTAAAAAATCCATCTGCCAATGCAGGAGATGCAAAAGTCGAGTTCAATCACTGGTCAGAAAGACCCCCTGTAGGAGGAAAGGGCACATCACTCACTTATTCTTGCCTGGAAAACTCCATGGGCAGGGGAGCCTGGTAAGCTATACTCTATGGGGGCACCAAAAGTCAGACGGGACTGAGCACATGAGAAAACATGAAGGAAGTAAATAATTCCCCAGCAAGATATACCAAATTTGACCAATAGGAAGCACAAACACCTAATACAAAAGACTCTGAAAATTAAATTTTTTAAACGACAAAAGGCAAAGAAGGGGCTTAGATGTTTTGTAGCTCCGTTCTATAACCTTCTAAGCTGCAGGTTCCAAGTCATTTTGATTACACACACTTATCAGTAAAATATTTTTGAATTTCCATCCCAATATACATATATTTGTATTCATAAAGTAGATGCATATCAAAGTTGCTCAGTTGTGTCCGACTCTTTGCAACCCCATGGACTATATAATCCATGGAACTCTACTGGCCAGAATACTGTAGTGGGTAGCCTTTCCCTTCTCCAGGGGATCTTCCCAACCCAGGGATCGAACCCAGGTCTCCTGCATTGCAGGCGGATTCTTTACCAGCTGAGCCACAAGGGAAGCCCAAAGTAGATGCATGCTACTATACATAATAAAACAAAAAATAAAGTAAATAAAACAGTATCAAGACATAGTCATTCCATGTCTGAAGAAAATGAAACTATTATCTTGTCTATCTATTAGAGTGTAGATTTTCCAATTTGGAGACCAGTACTTTAGTTCTTGGGGCTTCCCTGACAGCTCAGTGGTAAAGAATCCACCTGCCAATATAGGAGGCCTGGGTTTGATCCCTGGGTAGGGAAGTTCCCCTGAAGAAGAAAATGGCAACCCACTCCAGTACGCTTGACTGGGAAATCCCATGGACAGAAGACTGGCAGGCTATAGTCCACAGGGTCACAAAAGAGTTGGACACAACTTAGTGATTAAACAGTAACAACTTTAGTTCTTATGTATATTAAAATCCCTCACAACATAGAAATAGACAGAAACCTCCCTAAAACATGAAACAAAGTAATCTTAATAATAAAATATGATGAGGAAAACATATTTTAAAGCCCAAGTTCATGAAGACAAATAAACATTATGAAACTGAATACGTTAGCATGTCATGACTAAGATGGGTTTCTCTGCTACCAGGAATATAGGAATTATTCAACTTCACAGATTTTGTAGATGTAATTCATTTTATCAATAACTTAAAGTAAAAAATTACAGAATTATGTTAACAGATGAAGTCTTTTGATATAATCCAATGCTATTCACAATAAACGGAAGCAATTAAAATGATGATTAACTGAAAAAATTAACAGATTATATCTGAAATTTAATAAAATTAAATTTTAATTTTTAAATTAAATTTGAATTATCAGTATTTTAAAAGTAATCCAGATTGATAAAGGTAGCTGTTTATTTGCTCATTTTCTGTTGGGCTTTTACTTCTTTTTGATTTGTAGTCCTTTATACATTAAGGATATTAGTTCTTTCACACTACATGCATTGCAAGTTATCTTTTCCCACCCTATATTGTATTTTCTGACTTGGTTTACACTGTTGGTGCTGGACTATTTTATGTCAATTTGGTTGTGTGGTAACTATACTTCCCAGAGTCTTTTTCCTGGATGATTCCAAGTTGAACAATATTGTATGGATCACTCTGCAACTTGCTTTATTATTCAACATTATAGTGAGATTTTTAAAAGCAATCCAGATTGATAAAGGTAGCTGGAGTCAGCCAAAAGAGAAACTGGTATCCTCCAAGAAAGCAAAACTAAAGCAGAAGCCACAGTTCTTGGAAGGGTATCGTGGTGAGACACAGTAGCCCACACAGGTCCGCCCAGCAGGTCCAAGTGTGTCCTCTGTACCTAGCTTGTCTTCCCAAATTTGGTCCTGCTGACCATCAGCCTGACACCATCACTTGCTTGCAAACCCAGAGCATGTGCATGCTCAGCGGCTTAAATCATGGCCGACTCAGATCCCATGAGCTCTTTGCAAACCCAGAGAGGTGGTGGCAACACAGAGGGAGCAGATTCCACAGCTCTCCCCAGTTCCTCTGCGATACCACATACGCTTGGCTTTTCGGATTTCCCTGCAAGCTGATTTGTCTATCTAGTTCAGGGCTTCTGAAGACTGGTTAGTGAATAGTTCTCTAATGTGCTGACTCTTCCCTTCCCCACCAACTCTCCCACATTTGTCTAAGTTCTAAATCTTCGGTTTTCATAACCCTTAAAGTGATACAACCTCCCTGACTGAAATCTTTGCCAGGTAGAAGTTTTGAATTCTGAAGTAGTCAATTTAACCTTATCCCTTACAGTTTGTGTGTTCTGGGTCTTGTTTAAGAAAATTAAAATCTTTCCCAAATCTAAGAGCTGTAAGTTTGGCTTTACACTTTTAGATCCTTAAATATCAGAGTTTAAACACATCATTTCTACTTGTTATGAGTTGCTTCTGGACCTTTTTTTTCCCCAATAGGCATTACTTTACTATTTATTTTGATTAGAATAAAACAGCAATCAGAAAATCGACCTAAAATTGTGATTATTTGCCACTTGGCTTCTGACCATTTTTATCAGTCGTCTTGGGAGACCTATGCAGCGCCAAATGAAACTCAGCCCACACAATGTCTTGTGGAGGGTGATGAGAACGGCACATTGTCTGCCTGGTCTGAACAGAGGTCACAGCAGGGAGAGCATCTGCTAAGATACTGTGAATGAAGGAAACAACCATAATTGCCTCATTAAGAGATCTCTAGCCAAGTAATCACAAGAAGAAAGGAAACACCCTAAAATTAAGTATGTAATAAGGAAAATTTGGGGGAGAATAAAAAATGCAGGAGAATTAAGGAGACGTGGGTATTCCATTGGTGTTACTAATTTCCTTAGTCACTGTATGAATGAATGGAAATGTGGACTCAACAGTTCAGTTATTCAACTCTAGTCCTTGCCAGTTATTAGTGGGGAAGCCCGAGATGCAAATTCACAGCTGTCCAGGCTACAAACAAATGTCAAAGGGTGGTGGGAATCGCTTACTACAGACCAAAACTTAGGAATTAAGATTTAAAGTCTATTTTGAAATTACAATGAAAAGCATACAATTAAAGACATAAGCAGGAAAGAGGTAAATATAAAATATAAAAGAGCAAAGTCTAGGAACAAGGGAGAAAAAAAGGGAAACTGTCTCTGTTTGACCAGTTTACTTTCTTCTATTTTCTATCTCTACTTTTTAAAAAGCGATTTTTCTTAAAAGTCAATAGCATATAATTACAACTAAAGCCTTGGTCACTTTAAATTATATACAACTGAACATATATTCTATTCAACATGCTGATAAAATTATTTCACATTCAAAGCTAAGGTATATATGTTCCCAATTTTAATTTAAATTAAGCATCTAAGCTGAATGAAAAACTAAAATGTATTCAAATTGTGACATTTCCACATTTCCTGATATTCCAAAGATTAAGCTTTATTAATTTGTATTATACAGTTAATAATACATAAATAGAATCTTGAGAATTATGATTATTAATATATCTGATTCCAAAAAACAGTAAAATTAGCTTGTTACAACCACAAGCCAGGTTTAAAATAAGCAAACTATGTGATGACTTTGATGTTTTGCACCCAAAATGTGCTGGCTAATTTTTCCATTCCATTTACCATTCCAGTCTTTAAACTGCCTTAATCTCCTGCCCTCAGATGTTGACCCTGTAAGAATAGGGGTCATAGGTCAGACTAGACAGACCTCAAAGGATCTGGACTATCAATTCATGCCTGAGAGATTTCTCTTCCACAATAGGAACCTACTAAACAGCAAATTCCTAAATCTAATCACACAAGGATCAGGGTGAAACAGTTATTTATTGGAATTTGTTGATTTACATTTTTCAAACATCTTCAGCATCTTTATTTTTCTTTTGGGAGCAGGTTCTGGGACATAATAAATATGAAAAAAAAAAAATCACTGAAAGAACTTCTAATATAAAACAGATATCCTTAATAAAATAGCACCATAAACCCAGGTATAGCTTCATTATTTCTGGAAATGCTATGTGGATTTCAAAAATATAGCACTAGAATTCCTAACTATAAAGTACCTGGAAATTTTCAAATTATACCACAGAGATAACAGGACGAGATTATTTTGCCATAGAGGCTTGTGGGGAGAGGTGTGGAGGGATACCACCAGTCAGTTTTGATCCTCCTTGCTCTAAAGGTGAATGAGGGCATTAAATAAATATATTTTTCTTTTTAATAGACAAGTGAAAATATACAGTCCTTCAATGAGGACAAAGTAAATAGATTAAAAACAAAATAAAAAAAAAATCATTAAGACTTCAAAACCTTGCAAATTTAAAGAATTTGAAACCACAAAACTAGGACTCTGTAAAAATAACTGTTCTATCATACCACTTTAATTTTTTTTAAAAGCCAAGTAAGCTCTTCTGAACAGAGAATAATTCAGACATATATAATGAGTTTCTATTTACATCCACCTTGTTCTGGCCATAAATGGTAAATAAAACATAATGTACCATTCTAACACCATTTTAATACTGAACTATAAGGATTTTCAAATTTCATAATCAATTTTTAAGTCTAAATGAAAAAATCTTAAAAATGATAAATTAATAAGTATTTCTAACATGAAAAAATGACAGGAATTTCCTGCACTTCCATGTCAAAAGCAGTAATACTGAACATCATAACAATTAGCCTTCTTTCTAAACAAAAAACATTTAAACTTCAACTCATGTAGAAAATCAGGAAGCTTACTCATGTGCCAATGCAGTGATGCAAACGCATTACTGCCTGAAATAGAATAAAAGCAACACAATGTTGACATTATTTTCTAAGTTATTTTGTAAATCTCAAGTCAACATTGTTGAAAAGGAACTTGCATTATTATTATGAATAGCACTTCTTGGACTGTGTGGTTGGGTCAAAAGATGTGGAAGGTTCAGGAGAACAAAGAAGATAGTCACGCTGCTAGAAAAAAATCGGAATAAAAGAGGAGGTTTAAAAAAAAACATAAATTAAAAAAACACAGTTTTGTGTATACACTCAATGTATATATACCTATCATATATATATGCATTTCAAGTATTTTTAAAATTACACATATTTTTGTTCTTTAAGGATTAAAATCATTTAACCTACATATAGAAACATTATCATACCATTTGTTTCAGTTCACATCCTTTTAACTAATGTAACACATTCATTAATAGGAACTAAAATTTTATTATATAAAATATTTAATTCTATATGATAGGTTTCTACATGATTATTTCATATAAATAGGAAAGATGGTGACAAAAAAATCATTCTCCTATCTTCTCCCACAATTTTATTCTGTTAGAGGTCACTTTTCTTTCCTCAGAGTAAACTGCAGCTCTTCAAAGAATAAAAAGATACCAAATATAGGTCAGTTTTTGAGAATAAGTTTTTAAATCTTTAATTAAAAACAATTTTTGTTTTATCCGTAGTATAAAGAGAGCTTTTATAAGATCATTAAATCTCTTTACTCTCTGACAATGAACATAAGAAAAAAGTAAACAGCAAATATAAATAAAAAATTATTCCATTTAAAATTTCAAGAGAATATTTTAAACAAGGAGGATTTAAAATAAAACAAGTTAACATGTACTGCTGTTACATAGCTGGACACGACTATCAGCATACTAAATGGCATTCAGCAGAATTAAGACAGAATTAAAAAGTAAACCCATTTTCTTCTGTTAATAGTTTACTTAAAATTGACAGAATCTTTAAAATTATTTTTATTTCTTGCCACAGAAAATAGATCTTCACAAAATATAATTCTATTATATGTATATACATATATAGAACAAATAAGTTCTGAGTGATGAAACCAAATTTGAATGTGTTAAACATATTAATACTATATAATAAAACTTCAAAGTTTAATCTTTTAACCTGAAATGATAGAAATTAAACTTATTAATTTAAAAACATTTCAAGAGAAAAGATATAGTTTTCAACAGATGGTGTTTCAACAACTCATTTTATTCAAAGGTGAAAAATAAACCTAGACTTCAACCTCACACCTCACACAGGGGAAAAAACTTTGTAATTAATCAAATCTGGGGTTAATCAAAGATTTTTTTTAAACATGACATAGAGTAAAAGATTGATAAGTATCTTTACCAAAATTTAAAACATCTTACTTTTGCTCTGTAAGAGATTAGAAAGATAAACTATAAACTCAGAGGTAAAAATATCTGCAAATCATGTATCTAAGGACTTGTATCCACATTTTCTATAAAGAACTCTCAAAATGCAACAATAAGAAAAGAATCCAGTATGAAATGGGCAAAAAGTATGAACAGACACTTCACTAATGAGGATATAAGGATGACACAAAAACATAAAAGGAGCTAAATATCAGTAAATATCAGTAGCTACTTGGGAAATGGATATTCCATGATTAAATATCACCATAGATTAGAATGCTTAAAATTCTGTAAGAAGTACTGACAAAACCTAATCCTGGTCAAGATGCAGAGCAACTGGAATGCTCATATGTTGTTGGGAGGGAATTCAAAATGGTACAATCAGTCTGGAGAAAAATCTGGCAGGTTCTTATAAAGTTAAACATAAACTTACAACCAGATTATCCAGCAGTCTCACTCTTAGATAAATGAAAACTTATGTTCACACAGAAATCTGTACACAAATGTTTGCCAGCAGCTCTATTCATAATTGTCAAACTGAAACTACCTAAATGCCTTTCAGTAGATAAGTGGTAAAACAGTGCTATGTTCCTACAATGGAATACTACTAAACAATAACATTTCCTCATTCCTTCATTAGCCCCCATTGTCTGTGGGGGATATTAACACATTGCAGGATCCTGAGTAAATGCCTGAAACCATGAACACCACCAAAACCTATACATAAGATGTTTTTCTGTATACACACCTATGATAAAGTTTAATTTATAAATTAGGCAGGTGTGCTTAGTCACTCAGTCCTGTCTGACCCTGCAACCCCATGGACTGCAGCCTACCAGGCTCCTCTCTCCATGGATATTCTCCAGGCAAGAATACTGGAGTGGTTGCCATGTCCTTCTCCAGGTCATCTTCCCAACTCAAGAATCAAACCCAGGTCTCCCACATTGCAGGCAGATTCTTTACCTTCTGAGCCACCAGGATATTAACAACAACTAATAAGAGAAACAGTATAACAATATAGTATAATAAAAGCTATATGAAAGTCTCTCTCACTCAAAACATCTTACTGTATAAATTTAATGCCTTTCTCATCTTAACCATGGACTTATCATGCACTGTGACCAAGACTTTTGCAGTTTGGTGTGCAACAGCAGAATTACCACAAACTTCCTTTTCCTTCTCACAATTTCACACACAGAACACTTCTTCACATCATATATTAGCATATGATTTTTTTTTCATTAAGTCAAGAACTTTCTCCTGTTCACTTAAAAGAAGCACTTCGTGCATGTTCTTTGTCAAATCCAAATTGCCTGCATCGCTCCTCCTCTGCTTCAGAGCCATTAATAAGTTAAAAAAAGGGTTATGTGAACACAAGCACTGCAATATCATGACAGTCAACCTAGTATACAAGATGGCCACCAAGTGACCAGCGACAGTATATGCTGGACAAAGGGATGATACAGATCCCTGGTAGGACAAAGAAAATGTGGCCAGATTTCATCACACTACTCAGAAGAGTGCGTTTAAAACTCATGAATTGTTTATTTCTGGAATTTTCCATTTAATGTTTTTGACAGTTGTTGACCATGGATAACTTGGGGTTTCATGAAGCCCCAGAAAGCAAAACTGCAGATAAGAGGGAAATACTGAATTGATATATTCAAAAACTTGGATAAATTTCAAAACCATTATGTTGAGTAAAATAAGTCAGTTTCAAAAGGTTGCAAACGAACTAAGTCCAAATTAGTAGAAAGAAGAAAATAAAGACCACTAAATAGACAATAGAAAAGATAAATGAAACTGATATTTCAAAAAGATAAACAAAACAGACAAAGCTTGAGCCAAACTTAAGAGAACTCAAATAAAATTGGAAACGAAAGAAAAGACATTACAAGTGATACAACAGAAATACAAAGATTATAAAAGACTGCTATGAGCAATTATACACAAACAAACAAATTGGCTTCCCTGGTGGCTGAGATGGTAAAGAATCCTCCTGCGAAGGCAAGAGACATGGGTTCGATCCATGCGTTGGGAAGATCCTCTGGAGAAGGAAAGGGCAACCCACTCCAGTATTCTTGCCTGGGAAATCCCATGAAGAAAGGAGCCTGACGGGCTATAGTCCATGAGGTCGCAAAAGAACTGGACACAAGTTAGTGACTAACTAACAACAACAAATTGAAGAAACTAAAATAAATAGATAAATTCCAAGAAACTTGCAACCTACCAAGCCTGGATCAGGAAGAAAGAAAATCTAAGCATATGTTACTAGTAAGAGTCAGTAATCAAAACAGACTGTATCAGTAATCAAAAAATCACACCTTATCATTCCCATCAAAATAAACAATTTTTTAATAGAACTCTAATATAAATTCATATGAAAGGTCCCCAAGTCTCCCCTGGCAACCACCAATCTGTTTTCTGTTTACAAAACCTTGGTTTTTGTTTTTAGATTCTATACATAAGGGAGATTATATAGTATTTGCAAGGTAAATCATATCATATTTGATCATATACTATTTGATCATATGGTATTTTACTTATATGTATATTATGTAAAAAATACACACAAACACACATACATATGTATATTTCACAAGTTGAAACAGATATTTCCTATCTATTTGAGAAAAAAGATTAATATGGTAAATATACAAAGAGAATGTGAGATAACAAGAAAAATATTGGTCTCTGCCCCTAGTTCCTGGCACAGAGCTCCTAAAACCCTTGTAATTTCATAAGTGATAAGAACACTACGAGTACCTCTTTTTCTGGTATCAGTTTTTGACCTCTGTTCCTGACAGAGGGCTCTTAAAACTCTTGTAATTTCCTACATGATAGGAAGGTCTTCTATTTAATGAGGTGACAGACAGTGAGTGGGCTCCTAGATGGCTCATGAGTGAGGCTGGTCACTGGAAAGACCAAGCTATGATCAGAAGCTTGGAATTTTTAGCCCTATCCCAATTTTCTTGAGAGAAGTGAAAGGGGCTGAAAATCAAGTCTATGTGATGAAATCTCCATAAAATTCCAAAAGTAAAGATCCAGAGAACTCCCAGGTTGGCATACACATCCACACTGGGAGGATGAAGCACCCAAACCCCTGGGAACAGAATCTCCTATGCTTGGGACCCTTCTCGACCTCACCCTGTGTAAAATATCTCTATCTGTATCCTTTATCTGCTGCTACCATAATCTTTAATAAACTGGTAAATGTAAGGGTTTCTCTAAGTTCTGTGAGCTGCGGTAGCAAATTAATCAAACCTGAAGAGGGGGTCTTGGAAATCTCTGATTTATAGCCAACTCAGAAAGAAGTTGCAAGGCAATCAGCATCTGAAATATGGTAGGATGGTCCAGTAGGACAGAGCCCTTAACCTGTGGGACCTGACACTATCTCTAGGTAGATGTTGTCAGAACTGAGTTCAACTGTAGAATATCCAGCTGGATTGTCAAGAATTGCTTGGTGTGGGGAAAAACCGCCGCATATTTGGTGATCAGAAGTTAAATGTTCTGTGTAAAAGTAACGGAGACAGGAAGGAGGGAAGCACAACATGGAAGAACTGAGTTTTTTCAGCAGAGGAAAGAGGAAAACTGAGATTTTTTTTTTCTAAAGAGAGAACTTATAAATCAACAATAACAAATGAGCATCTCAGAAGAAATAAGCAAAGGACAAAGAACATGCAATTCATAGAAGAAAAAAATAAAAATGAAAATTAACATATGAAAATATATGTAACCTTAGTCAAAGCATGCAAAGGAAAAAAATGACCTGCATTTCTTAACCTATGTAATTGGAAAAAATTTAAAAGATGACATTGTTCAATGAACAGTCTAAAAGGGGTTATCCATTGACCTTATTTCTAAAGAACAGTTTGGAAATAGATATCAGAATTTTTAAGGGCATAGTCTCTGATCCAGATTTTTCAGTATTAGAGATGTATCCCTTAATGACAGAATCAGACAATTTTTTAAATGTACATATAAGCATTCTTACTACAGTGCTATTGGTAAATTAAAAAATATTGGAAATAGCCTAAATTTAACAATTACATTAATTTATCAGAGCCTTGTTTAAATTTTGTTACATTCACACAGTGGGAATTTATGTAGATGATAAAGACTGACATGAAATGTTCCACAATACACTGTTAAGTGAAAAAATTGCAAAATCAAAAATATTGCACATATATGATTCCCACCCACCTGTAGTTAAGATATTTGGTGATTTTTTTATATTTGAATTTTCAGTAGTGAATTATCTTTCAAAACAGTCAAAACAATAAATGTATTCTCATTTGAAAAAAACAGGTGAAGTGTCAGGATGTACTGAAGGGCACCTACCTCCGTCTATTGGGAACTTCACCTCTCTGAACAGTCTGGTGGAAACAGTGGTTAAGGGACTGCCCAGGGCCTAATGCGGCAGGCTCAGTTAAATATATTCTGCAGAGAGTTCAAATCTTGCAAATTGCAAGATAGCCTATATTTCTGATAAATTCTATTCAAACACTCAGTGGTGGCATTTTATTTTATTGTGGCTACATTCAATAGCATGATAAAAATATAAATTGAGATTTTAGAAATCTTTTCCAAATAAAATAAACTCACAGGCTAACAAAGTAGAATGGTTACCTGTCTCCCTTTGGTTTTCTTTTCTGTAGTGTCTTCCCTTTGGGTCTTCTTTCGCTTCCTAAACAGGGACTCCCACCAGGTCCTGTTACCCGTATTGATTCAAGGCCTTTGGAAGATTTTTTAAATGTGAATTCCACTGGTTCTCCTTCTTTTAGGCTTCTAAATCCTTCCATGAATAATTTGCTCTGAGAAGAGCAGAAGAGGAAGAGAGAAAAACAGATTATGATTATTATTAATGCTTTATAAATTATCTCGTGATTTTAAGATCAACATAGCAAGACATCTCCAGTTATTCATTATTAAATATAAAATCATTTTTTTTTCAAGTTCAGTGAAAGGCATACCATTTAAAAGTTTCCTGTTGTAATAATGCTGGCAGTGAAAACAATAAACTCATACCATTTCATAAAGAATCTGCCTGCTTCTGCTAATGCAGGAGATGTAAGAGACAAGGGTTGAATCAGTGGGTTGGGGAGATCCCTTGGAGGAGGAAATGGCAACCCACTCCAGTATTCTTGCCTGGGAAATCCCATGGTCAGAGGAGCCTGGAGGGCTACAGTCCATGGGGTCGCAAAGAGTCTAAAAGGGACACAGAGACTAAACAACAATCACCCTAAAGTCTACCAATGGGAAACTGATTAAATACATTATAATAAAGCTATATAATATAATACCACTGAGTAATTAAAAGATCTACATGTATTAATGTGGGCAAGATAAATATGTAATACTGCTGAGTAAAAACATTAAGGGGAAAAACAGTGTATCTACCATAATATTGTCTATACAGAGAAGTTTTTAAAAGGTTCACGTTTACTTATATAGTTATGGGGTCTGGAATAACTGATAGCAAATTATAAAGTCATTTTCTCCAATCTTTTTTGGGGGGAAAGTGGGGAAGCTCTTGGATACACACATTATTGGACTGTTATAGCTTTTCTTTTTTTTAATTTGAAAGATAACTTGATTTTTTTTTAAATTTCCTGATTGGAAAAATGTAACTTAGGTTACAAATAATAATCAGCTCTTTGACCCGATGTGCCAATTCAAACAATACTAAAGTAATTAAATCATTCTAATTTTATTTATTTTTTCGAATTCCCTTGTGTGCATTTAACAGATCTAGTTTCAAGTACCATGCAGCAGTTCTTAAAGAATTTTTTGAATTGGGGGGGGGGGGGGAAGGAAGTCAATCTGAATATGGTAAGTAGGAGACCGTGATTCAAGTCCAATTATTTAAGTCAACATTATGCAGCTTTGAATGAGTCAATGATCTCTTTATCGAATTTATCTGTAAATTTAAGGAACAGTGTTCTGAGGAACAATGGTTCGGAAAAAGATTTCATGAGAAAGGATGGTGGTAAAATACGTTTGTGAATTGCTGCGAAATGTAGTTTCCTCTTGGCTGGATCATGTATGTGTGCATGTGTGTGCTCAGTTGCTCAGTCACGTCCAACTCTTCTCAACCCCGTGGACTGTAGCCCACCAGGCTCCTCTGTCCATGGGATTCTCCAGGCAAGAATATTGGAGTAGGTTGCCATTTCCTCCGCCAGGAGAACTTCCCAACCCAGGGACTGAACCCAGGTCGCCTGAATCTCCAGCACTGTAGGCAGATTCTTTACTGCTATTAGCCTATTTAAGTCTCTGATATTTCATACCCTCCCCCACCTCCACTTAAAAATCTTGTTTAACGATGTTTAACCCAGCAAATTCTCAACCTAATTGTTCCTAGAGACCTTTCTTAGATGTAACTACAGATGACTAACATACTTAGAGAAATGCTGAATTAGAGAACTCTCTTCAGTTTCCCAAGTTATGAATCTAAAGGCAGCTAAATAATTACATGGAAAAGATAAAACCAATACTTCAAACTCCAATGCAAAAGGAGAATACTCATTGTGAAGGTAATACAACACACAAAACAGGGTTTTTTATTGCCACTTAATTTTTTTAATTGAAGGATATTTGCTCTACAGAAATTTGTGATTTTCTGTTATACATCAACAAGAATCAGTCACAACAACACCCATGTCTCCTCCCTCCCCATCCCACCCTTTTAGGTTGTCATAGAGCCCCCAAAACAGGTTGTTTTTTTTTTAAACAAGTTTCTCATGCAGGTAATCTGACACTGAGAAGTCCTTCATGTGGAAGTATAATTTGGCATCACTTTTTCTGCTCTCTGATGCTATGTAGCAATCAGAAGAAAAAAAAAATCACCACTGCCTATACACTATACAACTGTTTAAAAATTGTTTTTAGAGCTTTATATAGTATTTCCAAATCTTCTATTTTTTTCTCCTAAGCTCCCTCCTCACTAATTATAAATAGTCCTTTACTTTCATTCCCTTCCCCGCCCCCCCCATAAAGTGCAGATTATCAACTCAGATGAAGTGGAGCATAGGTCAACTACTACAATTGAGAAGGAAGAAATAGCAATTTTAATTAGAGCTATCATATGTTCATGCTTTGTTTGTGTAATCAAAATTCTGTCACTTATTTCCTCATAGTTCCTAGTATATGGGTGCACTTAATTTGATTTCATTTTCTACTATTACAATTCTTGATACGGATCATTTGTAATTGAACTGCTTTTCCAAATCTAAACTAAAATCCTGCTCTTACTTCTATTCTTCATGATATTCTGAAAGAAAACTTTTTTCCATTCTATCCTATACTCCCATCCTTCCCCAAATGAGCACAGAAGGCAATTTGGATTCACAATAAGTGACCAAAAAAAAATCCCTAAGAAACTAGAATGGCTTTGCAAGAGAAGGATGAGAATTCACAAAGAATATTCTATCTTTGCTATTATACCAAAATTGCTGCTACATAAGTGGGAAGGATTTGTTGGAAGATGGGGAATTAGCTCATTTTATTTCTTCAAAAAAATCAACTTCTTGTCTCAGCAATTTTTATTAAAGGTGCCTCCATTTTTCCAGTCACACTAGTTCCAATCTTACATTTATCCAGTCATTTATTGAATTGCGTGCATCCTTTCTTTCACCTGCCCCAACCATTTCTCTGGATTGCCAGTGCCCTACTTCTGGTCCTAACTACCTTCTACCTGGCTGAGTATAATAGCTTCCTTATTGGGATTTCAGCATCAGGTCTCCTCTCTTATCCTTAGCTACTTCTACACCTGTGTATGTTCTCTGAATCAACTGTAACCGGTTGGTCTCCCTGTCTCAAAAATTTACAATACTTGTCTTAAATTGTAGGTGAGACTACTCACAATGTTACCTCTAGGTATATTTTCTACTTCCTTTCCCATTACTCTAAGAAAGCTGGCTGACTTAGCTTCCCTGGTGGCTAAGTGGTAAAGAATCCACCTGCCCATGCAGGAGAAGCAGGTTTGATCCCTGGGTCAGAAAGATCCCCTGTAAGAGGAAATGGCAACTCACTGCAGTATTATTGCCTAGAAAATTCCATGGACAGAGGAGCCTGGTGAGCTACAGTCCATGAGGTTGCAAAGAGTCAGACATGACTGAGCAACTGAGCACACATGTGCAACTTGCACTTTCTTAAACACACTTCATGTTTTCTCATCTCTATATCACAACTTAGGCTGATGGGGGTATATTATTCTCTTCATTGCTGCTGTCTATCAAAATCTTACTCAAGAGTGAAGTATCATAACTCATATGATCCTTTATGCATTCATTCTCAATTGCCCAGGTCATAAATTCTCTTCTCTTTCACCTAATTGATTCTCTTATCTAGTTTTTACAATATACACCTACATAATGTGGTATTTGTGTACGCCTTTATTTGCACTTTTGGATTTATCTTCTCCTGAAAGCCAGGGGTTGTGACATATATATCTTAGTATTTCCCAAAGGACTTAGCCTAATACCTGCAAACAACTATCATTCAGTAAGTACTTAAAGAATCCCAGATTTAGTATCAATAAGATCATTAATGATTATTTAGTCCAAACCTCACTTGAAAAAAAGGTGGACTGAATTATAAAGAGTTAAGTGAATTGCTCATGCCAAGTCAAATTTCTCAGCTGCTATTTCTGCTATTTAAAATAACTTCTACTTTTAGTGTCAAGGTTACACCACACATGGTACCTTTGGAATAAAATGCTGATAGGATTACAATGACTCATGGTAATACATTATTCTCTGACTCCTTTCAGAGGTTTAAAGTGCAAGTGTTAGTCGCTCAGTCATGTCCAACTCTTTGGGACCCCATGGACTGGAGACCGCCAGGCTCCTCTGTCCCTGGGACTCTCCAGGCAAGAATACTACAGTGGGTAGCCATTCCCTTCTCCAGGGGATCTTCCCAACCCAGGGATCGAACCTGGATGTCCTGCATTGCAGGTGGATTCTTTACCATCTGAGCCACCAGGGAAGGCATTCAGAGATTAATATGGATCTATTTTTCTTGTTCTTCCTTCTTCGAATATCCTCTAATCACTCTCATTGATATGCTTCACAATACATGATATTCTGCCTGTAAGAACCAAGAAATGCAGATTTATGTAGATTTTTATTCAATCTACATGTAAGACTTGCTTAAGGAGAAACATTTGGTGTTTGGGCTTACACTGTCATATGTGACATCTGTTTGGACAGAATAGGCATTTATTTTTTATAGGAAGGAATCACAATTGTTGAATAAATAAATGAACAAAGGAATGACCACAAAAATATAGAAGCATTTAGAAGCTGCAGACATGCCTGCTAAAGATATCAGGCACTTATAAAGGGGATAGGCTGATTTTGAATGTGCTCATATTAAGTTAACCATCTAACACCTCTAAGACTCCCCTTTCTCCCACTTCGCTTTATTCCACATTTTAAAATTCATCTTGGAAAAAAAATTATTTCAGAATTATAAAAATACTGATGCTCAATTGTCTTGCTATGTTCCTTTTCTTCCTCTCAATTGTTTTTAATTGATTTTCAAATGATAGAAACATGGAGTCAAATCAGAGTGGTCCAAATACTATACTTTGCCAAGTATTCTACCTATGGTTCTAGTTAGTAATGAGATTCCTTATCTCTTTTGGCATATGCATTTTCTCTCCAACTAGACTGGGAAGGCAATGAAGTGTTGCCACAGTTTTATACTTGATTCTCCTTAGAGAAGCGTAAGCTGACTTCCAATTTAAGATGGCAGGCTGAATAAACATGTCTCATATTACTCTTTAAAAGCCATGAAAACTAACAATAAAATAATAAAAAGAAATTCACAATAAGGAAGAGAATAAGAGGAGTGCCATCAAGAAATAGCAGACTTAAAGAAATTTCTGGAAATAGGAAAGATTGCTGACTGATCAACCAAGTTGAAGGAGCCGTACTCTAGGGAAACTCATAAAAGGACCTGCAGCAGAAGTAGGAACCAGCATTCCTAACAGAACTCAAAGAGACTGTGCTAAGACACTACATGTACTATGAAAACAGAAGGGTTAATGGAAAGTTTGTATATAGACTAGATGCCCATTTAATTCTCTCACCCTTCTCCCCACCTACACATGTGGAAACAGGCAAACAATATCCCAGTGCAAGTAATGTGAGACTCTTAAGAAACTAAAGGAAATATCTGGATAACTTGTGAAATACTGGATACTGCACACAAATCTCTATTCATTCTGACAGTTAGGAAGCTGTTGGTA
Organism: Cervus canadensis; assembly: GCF_019320065.1. Lineage (NCBI taxonomy): Eukaryota > Metazoa > Chordata > Mammalia > Artiodactyla > Cervidae > Cervus > Cervus canadensis. The sequence goes on along the minus strand of NC_057405.1, from coordinate 53,821,889 downwards.
AATGAGTTGTCTCCCTACCTACCCACTCAACTTTAAATCATTCCTATCCCTTATTCTTATATGTCCCCCATTCATACATCTGAAGGATCAACCAAGAACCACCAAACATGCAGCATAATGAAGAAAAGTCAAGATAAATGAAGAAACAAAAGAAAATTTATCCACCATCTAATTAATATCTCCAGATATTTGAGACAATATACTATCAATAAAACAAGAACAAACACAATCAGAGAAATTTAAAAATACTCAGATAGTTAAAAATGACTGTTGAAATTATGAGTTGGAAATAAACATTTAAGAAAATCTCTCAGCACATAGAATAAACATAAATAGATCCCCAAAATATATAAAAGAAAGAAGAAACAAAGGATGAATCCAAAAGGGCAAATATCCAAATCTTGGACTAGGGGGTCCAGGAAAAAGAATACAAAAGATGGAGGAAGATAAACTATGAAATGAATAGTATGAGAAAATTTCCCAGTGCTAAGGGGAATGCCAAGGAGAAGCTTATAGTGGGTAAAGCATATTTTATGGAATATATATCATGGAAGCTTTTACATGTCAGCTACATTTTTGCATGCATGGAGAGTAAGATTTCAATGGGGAGTGAAGACAGTAATCCAAAGTGAGCTAATGGTTTAACCACGTGCGTGTACAGCAAGAATAATTAATAGATATCTGGGGAAGGCAAGAAGCTTACTTTAAGTATATTAGTGTGAAAAGGGTGACCAAAATGAGGCTGGAAAATGCAAGTTAAAGCTAGAAAATGGAAAACTTTGACTGATATCCTAAGCATTTTACTCTGTGTAACATAAACAACGATACTTTTTTGCTTTCACAAGTTGCAAGGTCAAATCTGTGTTTTAAAAAATATGTAAATTTTTCGGCAATACCATGGATGCACGGAGACATGAGCAATGTATGCCAGTTACAGGTGGATACCTGTTATAAGGTAACAGTCACAGTCTTAGCAAGAGAGGGTTACAACTAAACTGAAAAATTAAAAGAGGAACTGGTTTTGCAAAACACATTCTGAGTCATACATATCACCTGGTATAAATTGTCACTTGCCCCATAAACAAATAATTGGTAAATGGATAGTTATGTTATAGGAGTAACACAAACATCTTTGCAAGACTGCTCCAAGTGTTTCATCACAGGAAACACAGTGTTATCTGTTGATAACACTGTCCACTGGAAGACAATAACTCTAAAAATCAAAATTTGGCATTTTTTAAAACCACCACTCCCTGAACAGGCCAATTAATACCTTCTTGATAGTTGGCTTACCCTAATAACAACAGACTTAAGTGATTCACTTCATTGTTAGATAGTATAATAAGAATATAATTAAAAATCAAGTTGTAGAAAAATTTCAGTTCAATAAAGCTGGGTGATAACAGGTTTGTTAGAAAAAAAATTCTTGAATATCTGATAATATTAGGAGGTAAAAGTGCTGAGAAGTCCAATATATTGTTTCTTTCAATATTTTTATATATTTTTAAAGGCAAAGACTATTTTTTCTAAGGTATCAGTGGAAAACTAAACAATTAATGAAGGGCAAATATACAGTAGAGATACTACACAATATGCATGAGTAATAGTCAAGATTCTTAACTTGATTCTTAACTTAATTCTTAAAGACTATATGCTTTTGATCTGCAGCCAAGATACTCCAAGAATCATTAAGTCTGAAGTCTGAACAATAACGCAACGAAAATATCATCAGACTAAGTATTAGGAGATCTGGTATCTAGCCTTAGCACAATCTTGCACAATGGACAAATTGCTTACGACTGAGTGGATCTCTTTCTTTTCTTTCTGTTATAGGACACAGGTCTCTATCCTTTGTTAAAATATATTTTTTAAATTCTATAACTTCACTCTGTCTATGTGGACATAAATTAAAATGAATGAGTATATATTTTTTAGTCAATGCACAGATTTCCCTTTATGCTTTCTTATTATTTCCCAATTTACTAAAGAGGAACAAGACTTTAGCTCTTAAACTTAAGTCAAATCCCTTAACAAAAGAGAAGCTAAAAGAAGTATGGTGGCGCTGCAGAAGTGAATGTTTACTGAGCTTTATCTAAACAGATAAAATTCAGCTTAGCCCGAGTCAGATCATTCAATTTCACATAAATAGGATTAAAAATAATGAGTTTTATACTTTTCTTGATATTAAAGTGAATCTTAACTAAGTTCCTTCACCTGATCTGTACTTCAAAACTGAGAAGGTTACACTAAAACTGACGACATTGCTAGTCCAGTGGTTAAGAATCCACCTTCCAGTGCAAGGAACATGGGTTCAGTCTCTGGTCTGGGAAGATTCCACATGCCACAGGGCAGCTAGGTCCATGCACTGCAGTTACTGAAGACCACACGCCCTAGAGGCCATGCTCGCAATCAAGAGCAGCCACTGCAATGAGAAACCCAAGCACTGCAATGAAGAATTGCCCCTGCTGGCTGTAACTAAAGAAAGCCCACATGCAACAACAAATAGCACAGACAATAAATAAGTAAAAATATAAAATAAATATATATATATTTTAAGTTTTTTAAAAAGAGACATAATGGAAAGCAGGCAGAGGTTAAAGTTGGATTTGAATACTGGTTTAAATCCTAATTCTACTACTTACAACCTCACATTGCATGACCAGAGACATGTTAAAAACTCCTATGCCTAAGTTTCTTTATCTACCAACTGGGGATAATATTATCAAGAAATAAAAAACATCTACTACTCAGTGGACATGATTTTGAGCAAACCCTGGGAGATAGTGAAGGACAGGGAAGCCTGGCATGCTATATAGTCCACGGCAGCAGAAAGAGTCAGACAGGACAGAGTGAACAACACCAGTTATTATTAGATTCTAGGTAATTAATGTAATAAAATGCCTAGCACAGTGCTTAGCAGGCTGAATAGCAGCTCAATAAATGGTTTATACTATTTCTGTAAGCATTCACTCTGCATATGGGAGAGAGGTAAGAGAAAACAAACAGGTTCAAGAATCTATTCAAAAACAAGCACTGTCTCCACTACAGTAAAGCAGCATGGTACTGGCACAAAAACAGATATATGGATCAATGGAACAGAATAGAGAATCCAGAAATAAACCTACACACCCATGGTCAGTTAATCTTGACAAAGGAGGAAAGAATATACAATGGAGAAAAGACAGTTTGTTCAGCAGGCAGTATTGAAAGAGATGGACAGTCAGTGCAAATCAATGAAGTCAGAACACACCCTCACACGATACACAAAGATAAAGTCAATGCCTTAAAGACTTAAATATAAGAAATGACATCACAGAACTCCTAGAAGAGAATACAGACAAAATAGTCTCTGACATTAGTCATACCAATATTTTCTTAGTCTGAGACAATAAAAATAAAAGCAAAAATTAACAAATGGGATCTAAACAAATTTATTAACTTTTGCACAGCCAAGGAAACCATAAAAAAAATGAAGACAACTTACAAAGTGGGAGAAAATATTTGCAAGCAATGCAATTGACAAGGGCTTAATTTCCAAAATATACATTAGCTCATACAACTCAAAAACAAAAATACAAACAAGTCAATAAAAAAATAGGCAGAAGACTTAAATAGACAGTTCCCCAAAAAAGACGTGTAGATGACCAATTAAGACACTCAACATTACTAATGATTAGAGAAATGTAAACCAAACGTACAATGATGTATTGCCTCATACCAGTCAAATGGTCATCATTAAGAAGCCTACAAATAATAAAGGCTAGAAAGGGTGTGGAGAAAAGGAAAGCATACTACCGTGTTGGTGGGAATGTAAACTGGTACAGCCACAGTGGAAAACAGTACGGCAGTTCCTTAAAAAAGCTAAGAATAGAGCTGCCATGCAATCCAGCAATCCCACTCCAGAAAAACTCTAATTCAAAAAGATACATGCACCCCTTTATTCAAAGCAGCACTACTTGTAACAGCCAAGACATTGGAACAACCCTAAATGTTGGTCAACAGGTGGATAAAGAAGACGTGGTATATATATATATATATATATATATATATATATATATATATAGAATACTAATCGGGCATAAAAAAGAATACAATAATGTCATTTGCAGCAACATGGATGGAACTAGAAATTAACTGAAGACAGATCTCTTCAGATTCTTCATTAACTGAAAACAGACGAAGACAGGTATCGTATGTCACTTATATGTGGAATGTAAAATATGACAGAAATGAATTTATTCATGAAATAGAAACTCACAGACATAGAAAACAAACTAAAGGTTACCAAAGAGGAAAGAGGGTGGGGGAGGGATAAATTAGGAGTCTGGAATTAGCAGATACAAACTGCCATATACAAAATAGATAAATAAGGTCCCACTGTATAGCACATGAAACTATATTCAATACTCTGTCATAAATCATAACGGAAAACAAAAACAAAAACACAAGTACTTTCTGAATGCTTTCATTTGATCCAACCTACCCTTACCTCTGACCCCCACTTGGCAAATGTCTGTACATTTCCAAGTTTCAGTTTAAACATTATCTCATCTTTAAATTTTTTCATGACATTGTTGAGCAAATACAGGTACTTTTTAATCATATATGGCATATATCACCATTTGAACACCTACCATTTTGTATTATCATGTGTTTTCTTAGAAGGCTACAAACTTCCCCAGAAGAAATACCACAAATTTTCATTTATATCCCCATCCCAAAACCATTTCTGAAACACAGCAGGTGTTTGATATATATTCAAGGCAGAGGAGGACAATCAGGCTGGTAGGGAGCAGAGGAAAGAGGGAGGGAGGAAGGACAAAGTATCTGTGACTTTGTCTCTTTTAGATGAGGACACGGAGAGGTAAAATCTGAATAATGGTAGAGCCATGACTCAAAGTCAGATCTTTTGACACCACAAGCCCTGTATGCCACAATGCCTAATGTAACATTCTCCAGAATATTTCAACTGTCCTTCAATATGAAGGTCAAAACTTTAGGCTTAGAACCTTGATGCTGCAGGCGCTGGCAGGCCTCCCTACTCAACTCCTGCTCTTCTTCTATTCCTTAATTATTTGGTTAAATATTTGCAAAAATTTTCTGAAAAACTTCCTAGCTGATACATTGAATTATAAGACATCCCCTGGAGGAGGGCATGGCAACCTACTCCAGTATTCTTGCCTGGAGAATTCTATGGACAAAGAAGCCTGGCAGGCTACAGTTCAAGAGGTCGCAAAGAGTTGGACATGACTGAACAAGTCACACTTCACTTCATCCATATATAATCTATGTCTATTAGGACAAAGTGATTAATTGTATTTTTTAAGATGTTCTTTTGGTCCTAAGTGATTTTTGTTCCAGTTCTATCAATTGCTGTGAATAACATATTTAAAAACCTCCAACTATGATTGGGCTTTGTCTGTTTCTCTTTATAATTCTGTCAATGTTTGATTTATACCTTTCAGAGCTCTATTACCAGATACATATTTATGATTGTTATGATTTATTGCATGCATGTATGCTAAGTCACTCCAGTCATATCTGACTCTTTGTGAACCTATGAACTGTAGCCTTCCAGGCTCCTCTGTCCATGGGATTCTTCAGACATGAATACTGGAGTGGGTTGCCATGCCCTCCTGCATGGGATCTTCCCCACCCAGGGATCAAATCTGTGTCTCCTGTAGCTCCTGGACTTCATTAAAATTTAAAATTTCTGTTCTGCAGAAGACAACGTCAAGAAAATAAGATATGCCACAGACAGAGAAAATTATGTGCAAAAGACACATCTGATAAAGGACTGTTATTCAAATATAAAAAGAACTCTGAAGACTGATCAGTAAGAAAATAAACACTCTGATTTTAAAATGGGCCAAAGATCTTAACAAATATCTCACTAAAAGATATACAGATAGCAAATGAACACATGAGAAGACACTCCATATTATATATCATCAGGGAAATGTAAATTAAAATGAAATATCATTATATATCTATTAGAATGCCCCAAATCTGGAACACTGACAATGCCAAATGCTGTCAAGGATATTAGGAACTTTTATTCATTGCTGGTGGGAAGACAATTTGGCAATTATTTAAAAACAACTAAACATACTCTTACCACCAAATCCAGCAACTGCATGACACTCCTTGGTGTCTACTCAAAGAAGCTGAAAATTTAAGTCTACACAAGAACCTTCACACAGACGTTTAATGCAGCTTTACTCATAACTGTCAAAACCTGGAAGCAACCAAGATGTCCTTCAGTAAGTGAATGGATAAATACAGACAATGGAACATCTAGACAACCAAATACTATTCACCATTGAAAAGAAATCAGCTATCAAGCCATGAAAAGACATGGCAGAACCTTAAATGCATATTATTAAGTAAAAGAAGCCAATCTAAAAAGGCTGTATATTGGCTGATTCCAATTACATAATTTTGTGGGAATAGTAAAAAGATCATTATTTTCCAGGGGTCTGTGGAAGCATGGCCGATTGAACAGCTAGAACACAGAAGACTTTTAGGACAGTGCAAACACTCTGTATGATACTATAACAATGGTATATATCATTATACATTTGACCAAACCCACAGAATATAAAACAGCCAAGAGTGAATCCTAAGGTAGATTATGGACTTTGTGCTATTATAATGTGTCACGCTAACACACAGCTGTAACAAATGTGCGACTCAAGCAGGAAATGTTGATAATGGGGGAGGCTAAGCATGTGTAGGAGCAGAGGGTATACAGAAAATCTCTATAGTTTTATCTCAGTTTTGCTATGAATCTAAAGCTACCTTAAAAAAACAAAGTCATAAAGGATATAACTTCAGTTCAGTTCAGTTGCTCAGTCGTGTCCGACTCTTTGTGACCCCATGAACCGCATCATGCCAAGCCTCCCTGTCCATCACCAATGCCGGGAGTTCACCCAAACCCATGTCCATTGAGTCAGTGATGCCATCCAACCATCTTATCCTCTATCGTCCCCTTCTCCTCCTGCCCTCAATCTTTCCCAGCATCAGGGTCTTCTCAAATGAGTCAGCTCTTCACATCAGGTGGCCAAAGTACTGGAGTTTCAGTTTCAGCATCAGTCCTTCCAATGAACACCCAGGACTGATCTCCTTTAGGATGGACTGGTTGGATCTCCTTGCAGTCCAAGGGACTCTCAAGAGTCCTCTCCAATACCACAGTTCAAAAGTATCAATTCTTCAGTGCTCAGCTTTCTTTACAGTCCAACTCTCACATCCATACATGACCACTGGAAAAACCATAGCCTTGACTAGATGAACCTTTGTTGGCAAAGTAATGTCTCTGCTTTTTAATGTGCTGTCTAGATTGGTCATACCTTTCCTTCCAAGGAGTAAGTGTCTTTGAATTTCATGGCTGCAATCACCATCTGCAGTGATTTTGGAGCCCAGAAAAATAAAGTCAACCACTGTTTCCCCATCTCTTTGCCATGAAGTAATGGGACTGGATGCCATGATCTTAGTTTTCTGAATGTTGAGCTTTAAGCCAACGTTTTCACCCTCCTCTTTCACTTTCATCAAGAGGCTCTTTAGTTCTTCTTCACTTTCTGCCATAAGGGTGGGGTCTTCTGCATATCTGAGGTTATTGATATTTCTCCCAACAATCCTGATTCCAGCTTGTGCTTCCTCCAGCCCAGCGTTTCTCATGGTGTACTCTGCATATAAGTTAAATAAGCAGGGTGACAATATACAGCCTTGCTCCTTTTCCTATCTGGAACCAGTCTGTTGTTCCACGTCCAGTTCTAACTGTTGCTTCCTGACCTGCATACAGATTTTTCAAGAGGCAGGTCAGATGGTCTAATATTCCCATCTCTTTCAGAATTTTCCACAGTTCATTGTGATCCACACAAAGGCTCTGGCATAGTCAATAAAGCAGAAATAGACATTTTTCTGGAACTCTCTTGGTTTTTCGATGATCCAGCGGATGTTGGCAATTTGATCTCTGGCTCCTTTGCCTTTTCTAAAACCAGCCTGGACATCTGGATATAACTTAAGATGTCATAAAAATAACTTTTTTAATTCAAAAAATATAACTCTGATTTTACTCAAAGTGTGGCAACATATTAAGTCTATGTATATCATGAAAAGTTTAAGAATGTACACTTTGAGACAAGTATTTCTCAACCTGTTCATCATCCCCTCATAGAAGCCTTTTTTCTTCTTTGTCTCTCCTATGAAATTTTAATAACACAGACATACTGAATATTAACTTATGTACTGTGGCTCTTTGCAGGCCCACAAACTAACACAATATCCAGGATTTTTTTCTTGCTCCTACCCCTAAAACCAATTTACACAATCTTGAGAATCAAGAAGATCATCCTATTTGAGAATGCAAGTCTTAGAGCAACCACTAAAAATAATGCCAAAAGGTATAATCAAAAGTCAATGGGTGAATTAAAACAGAACTTTAAAAATATCATACCAAGACAAAAGAAGGCAGAAATAGAATATAGGTACCAAAAAAAACAAGATAAGGTAAACAAAAATAGCATAGTGAGAGATCTAAATCAAAGTATATAAAAAATACATTATATATACATGAACTTAACACTCCAACTAAAGCACAAAGGTTGATAGAATGGATAAAAAGGCAAGATCTGACTATTGGTTGTTTACAAAAGATACAGAACACACAAAAAACTGTAGAGGATGGAAAAGACATGATATGAAAGCAATAAGCAGTAAGAAGGCTACAGCCATGTTAATAACAGTAAATGTGACTTTAAGATAGAGTAGTACCAGAAATAAAAAAGGACATTTCAAAATGAAATAACACACAACTTAATAAGAAATCAGGGCTTCCAAGATGGTGCTAGTGGTAGAGAACATGCCTGCAATGTTGGGAAGATCCTCTGGAGCAGGGCATGGCAATCCCCTCCTGTATTCTTGTCTGAAGAACCCCACGGACAGAGGAGCCAAGCAGTCTACAGTCCATAGGGTCACAAAGAGCTGGACAGGACTGAAGGGACTTAACACACACGCACGCAATAAATCGTAACGATCATAAATAGGTATCTGATAATAGAGCTCTGGAACGTATAAATCAAACATTGACAGAATTACAAAGAGAAACAGACAAAGCCCAATCATAGTTGGAGGCTTTTTAATATGCTATTCACAGCAATTGACAGAACTAGAACAAAAATAACTTAGGACAAAGAGAAAATCTTAAAAAATACAATTAATCACTTTGTCCTAATAGACATAGATATAAATATGGATGAAGTGAAGTATGAGTCACTCAGTCGTGTGCATCTCTTTGCAACCACATGAACTGTAGCCTGCCAGGCTCGTTTGTCCATGGAATTCTCCAGGCAAGAATACGGGAATGGGTAGCCATTCCCTTCTCCAGGGGATCTTCCCAATTCAGGGATCGAACCCAGGTCTTCTGCATTTTGGGCAGATTCTTTACCATCTGAACCACCAGGGAAACCCATAAATATGGATATACAGATATTATATAGATAAAGATAGATCACATACATACATAAACTACATCCATTGACTACAAGATACAATTCTTTACAATTCCATATGGCCCATTCACCAAAAAAGAGTCTCAATTCATTTCAGATGATCTTACAGAGTATATTCTCACATCAAAACAATTAAAATAGAAAACAATACTAATTAAGAAATAGAAAAGTAAATAAATGTAAATTTTGGTAAGTAAACAAGATACTTTTGATTAAACTGGTAAAGAAGAAATCCCCCCAAATTAGGAAAATGTTTTATGTGAATGATAATGAAAAATACAACATAGCAAAATTTGTAGAATGTGGTTAAAACCATCCATAAAGAAAAACCTATAGATTTAAGTGCTTATATCAGAAATAAAAGAGAGGTCTCAAATCAGTGTCACAGAGTTTCACCTAAGAATCAAGGAAACAAGAAAATTAGTTAGTAAATGAAAAAAATACTAAAAGCATAAATCAATGTAATAGGAAAAATAGAGAAAACTAAAAAACTCAAAAGCCAGGGCTTTCAACAAAACTGATAAACTGATAAACCCTTAAGTAGACTAATAAGAAAAAATAAGAACAAAATTACTCAAAGAAGGAACCAAAGAACTAGAGCCTACACTGAAAGAATAATAAAGGATATCATGAATAAAAGATTGCCAATAAAATTGGAGACCCAGGAAAAAAGGACAGTTCTTTGAAAAATAGGAGTTTAGAGTTGAAAAAGAAAGTAGTAACTGAAGATAAAATAAAACTCAACAAAAACTGTCAGCAAACATCCCAATCCATTAAATGACATGTATGAAAAACCTATAGCAAAATCAAGCTGAATAAGTATTGAACACTTTCCTTCTCAGACTGGGGCTAAGCAAGGGTGCTCACTCTCAACATTTCTGTTAGTGCTGGAGGTCCTAGCTACTTCAATAAGAAAGGGGGAGGGAGAGGTAGAAATATATTTGGTCTTCATCCCAATTTCAGACACAGAGCTCCTAAAAACCTTTGATTTTATTTAAAGTATCTTTTGTTATGTTAATAAGGTAACTTTGGGATAGCATCCTAGGGGGGAGGCTGGTTACCAAGGAAACCAACTCTGTGATTAGAGGGTTGGAATTTTCACTTCCCAACCTCTCATCAGCCTCTGGGGATGGGAGAAGGGCTAGAGATTGAGTTCAGTTGCTGGTGGACAATAGTTTAACCAATCATGCCTTTATATTGAAGCCTCTATAAACACCAAAATACTGAGTTCCGATAGCTTCTGGTTTGATAAACACGAAGAGGTGATGGAGAGTGGTGTGCCTGAAGAGGTCAGGGAAGATGTGTCCCTCTTCGCACACACCTTGCCCTATGAATCTCTTCCATTGAGTTGCTCCTTACTGATACTCTTTTATAATAAAACAGAAATCTAATAGGTAAAATGTTTCTCTGAGCTCTGTGAGCTGCTCTAGAAAATTAATCAAAACCAGAGAGAGGGTCATAGGATTTTCTAATCTAACAGTCATTAGGTCAGGAGCACAAGTGACAAGGTGAGCTTGCAACTGTCATCTGAAGGGGGCTGCAGTTAGAGAGGACTAAGCCTTTAACCTGTGGGATGTGATGCTATCTCCAGAAAGACAGTGTCAGAATTGAGCTGAATGTAGTACACCCAGTTGGTATCACAGAATTGCTTGGTAGTGTGGTCAAAAAATCCAGAAATCTAAATTGGAGTCAGAATCTTATGGAACAGTTAAAACTATCATAAACTGTTGGTAGGAGTTTAAAATGGTAGGTCTACTTTGGAAAAAACTTCTGCAATTTTTAATAGACTTAAATATATGCCTGTCATATGGCCCAGTATTTCACTCCTACGTACTTACCCAAGAGAAATGTAAACATGTCCACCCAAAGATTTGTATGCCAATGTTTATAACAGGTTTTACAGCTAAAACCTAGGAATGGTGTCGATATCCTTCAATAAAAGAACAAACAAATAAATTGTGCAATGCATATAAAACAGAATAATACTGAGAAATAAAAAGAAATGAAACACTGGTGTACACAGCACAATACTTGTCAAGAACTATAAAGGGTCTTTGATTTTACCTCAAATGCAAATTAAAAAATTAGCCCACTAAAATTTCAGATTATGGCAGAAGGCATAGTACTACAGATTCACACACAAAGGACAGCTTATTATTCAGATCAATAGTAGTAACCAAGGACTATCAGCCTCTTTATGCTGGTTCAATAAGTCCCTATTCCTACAGGGTGATGTGAAAAAGGTAAAATAAAACATATACACTGTGGGTTGCATTATAAGAATCACTGACCTTAGGGAACCCGAACTTTTATATTAGGCAGTAAGCATTGCCCTTTACCACTGGAAGGAAACATCTATCTCCATGTTCCAAGGCTGTCTGCTATATAAGTATCCTTGAAAATATAGCCGAGAACAAAAGAGTGTCCGTGCCTCACACATAAAACAGGCAGCAACCTAAGAAGCCAGGAGAAAATTGTCTCCCAGTAGCACTGGGTGAAAGCAGGTCTATACAAAGAGTAGAGAACTGACCAGGAAGGACACAAGGGATCCTCCTGGGGCAATAATCACGTTTAATGTCTTAAAAGCGGCTCCGGTTACAAAAGTGTGGTCGTCTGTCAAAGTTATTGAAAGGTGCACTTACAGTTCGTGCATTTCATTGTATATCAATTTTTACTCCAAAAAGACACTGAACTTTAGTTAACGATCTGCATGCTGAAGGATTTAGGGAGTAGTATCTTGATGTTTGCAACTTCTTTCAAAACACATTAAAAAGACAGATTAATAGATCCATATTAAAAGATATAGAGTTAAATGAAAAAACAAATTAGGAAAATGCTAACTATACAATCTAGATGTTGCATATCATGGTTTACTGTTAAAATTCTTTCAACTTTTTTACATGTTTAAAATTTTTCATTTAAAAATATTGTATAAATACATCTTTGATAGGTACTTTGAATGAGAGATATGTTGCCATTCTTAAAACTGTTTTAAAGGATTAAGTTGAAATTAAAGTTATCATTATTATATTTATAAGTCATTTAATAAGACCAGTTTGTATATGGCACTATATTGGTGATTACCCTCTAATTTTAGAAAATTAAATATTCTAGTGATTTTTAACATCTGACATTTTTAGGGACTGCCCTGATGGTCCAGTGGTTAAGAATCCACCTTCCAATCTGCATGGGACTCAGATTTGATCAGGTTGGGGAATTAAGATCGCACATGCCACTAGAGAAAGCACACACACTGCAATGAAGACCCAGCACAGTTCCCCCCAAAACCTGCCACTTTATATTACTTGTAAAACTGGAGAAGGGGAGAGGTGGATGGTGGGGAGAAAGAAAAGATGAGTAAGAAATAATGAATATAAACATGACTGGAACTGAGAATAAATGAATATAAGAACTTTGGAATGAATTAGCAGAATTATTTTCAGACTCTACATTCTGGGCTGCTGCCTGCATTTGAAAGGCAGCAGGAAGGTGATTTAGACAACAGCACAGAAAAGCAAAGATCTTGAACCTGAAGAGGACAACTGAGAGAGGAATACTGCTCTCCATTTTTGCATATATTATGAGAGGAATGACACTTGCTCCTTTCCTCCAAGGCAGCTTCTGCATGGAGCTGATTTGAGTTTGAGAACAATACGCTATTCACCTTTTAGTACAATGATCATTGGCAGGGATGGGTAGCAGAGAAGATGAATCAACAAGAAGCGCATCCAACTTTCCCTTTAGAGCTAAGGAAAAAATCAGGATATTCTCAAGTTGCACAGACGATAACAAAAACCCCGAACATATCTTTCTAGGTTTATCCAATGCAGAAAAAAAATCAATAACTCAGGCTCTCCACAACTCCCCTTACTTACCCCCATCTGAGGCCCTTTGAAAGAATAACTCTTAAACTTTGTTACTGAAAAAACTCTGGAGTTCAGAGAAATGCTTCAGTGATTCTACAATGACTGATTTGAATTTCTATTTTTAGTTACCATTTTTAAGTCTGTAAAGATCTATAACTTGCAACAATCATAATATACACTTAAATTAAGTCAGTAGGACGTCTAACATATTACTCAGTGCCAGTAGCTTTACACATTTGGGTGGAGGGGCGTGCAGATTTCAGAAGTTTCAACTAGGATCTTTCAGTGCATATAGTAAAACTTGGGCTTCTGATTTAAAATAGTACAGCCTTGTATTGCTCTTTCATTAAAGCTTCTGACTTGTTCAAGGCTACTCACAAAAAAAATAAGAGCAATTACTTCTAGAGCACATGTGGCATATACAAGTGTGGCAAGACCCAGCCACATAATGTAAATTGTCAGCTGTTCATTAGCAAGTGAACACATAACAAGCTTTGTTGTAATATCTTAAGTGTTCCTCTGAGCTGAATATCAATGCGATGTGAGCTGAAAATAACTACTTTTAAAGCTAAAAAGAATTTTCTATTTCTTCCCTAAAAGTAGGACATTTAAAAATAAATGTGTCGAAAAAGTATATACATAAATAATGTATCTGAATCACTCTGCTGTACACCTAAAACTAACACAATATTGCAAATCAACTATACTAGAATAAAAAATGATAATTAAAAAATACGTTGCATCTTTAGAATTAGGGCAAAACACATTTCCCTTATACTGATAACAAACTGGTCAATCGTTTCCACTATGTGAACAGTGTCCAAATCTCTCACATAAAAATCATCATGTAAAGGCAATAAAATATTATAACATTATTTCATGTTGCCATATTCCTTTTTGAAAATAACATTTGTTCAAAGATACATATATTTCAAATAATGAGGCTGAACAAAGTGTTTGTACGGTCACTGTCAAGATACAATATCATTTTCTAAAACTTATTTTTAAGGGAAATTAAACAACTTAGTGGTTTGGAAAACAAGATTATATCATTTCTTTAAGAAGTACTAAATGGAGTATTTTGGGAAAACAGTCATGGACAAGGAAAAACCTTACTGGGTTAGCATGCAGTGTTGCAATGTCCCTGGGCTTACAAAGATAACACCAGCAGTAAAATTGCAACAAAGTGTGAACATAAAGCACAAAGTAAATGAAAGTTAGATTTTAAAAAATTTATCTAACTGAAAGGGTAGTAAAATATTTGAAGTGTTTTTTTTAATGACAAGATAGAATAAGAATAATATAATTTTTAACAAGATATATTTTTTTAAAATACATGTTTATTTTCAACCAGGACCATTTAAGTTAACCAAGGTATCTGGTTGTTTAAAACCCCCAACTGGATGTTTATTATTCAAGAATCAAGGCAGCTGTTAAATACTGCCAGTCATTCTTCACAAAAACAAAAATGTCCTACCATTCTCTTAAGAGTCTGAATCTTTCTTGAAAAAAATAAACTGCTTTTGAGGAAAATAATTCCTATCTTCGACAGAATATTAGTGGGTTTATTTTTACAATATTTTTTGAACACAGTAATTTTCAACAAGTTGTCAGGGGTGAGTGGCAGTTTGCAAGTCATATACCCATAGACTGTGAAGCTATAAGGGAACTTAAGACATATTATTCTTTTTTGTGTGTCTTTTCATACTGAGCTATTTCAAATTCTAAAAGATGGTGCTATTAAAGTGCTGCACTCAACATCCCAGCAAATTTGGAAAACTCAGCAGTGGCCACAGGACTAGAAAAGGTCAATTTTCATTCTAATCCCAAAGAACGGCAATGCCAAAGAATGTTCAAACTACCGCACAATTGTACTCATTTCACATGTTAGCAAGGTAATACTCAAAACCCTTCAAGCTAGGCTTCAACGGTACGGGAATCAAAAACTTCCAGATGTAAAGTTGGATTTAGAAAAGGCAGAGGAACCAGAGATCAAATTGTCAAAATCCATGGATCATAGAAAAAGCAAGGAAATTCCAGAAAAACATCTATTTCTGCTTTATTGACTAGGCTAAAGCTTTTGATCGTGTGGATCACAACAGACTGCAAAATTTGTAAAGAGATGGGAATACCAGACCACCTTACCTACCTCCTAAGAAACCTGTATGCAGGCCAAGAAGTAAAACTTAGAACCGGACATGGAACAACGGACTGGTTCAAAATTGGGAATGGGAGTACATCAAGGTTGTATATTGTCACCCTGCTTATTTAACTTATATACAGAGCACATCATGTGAAATGCCAGGTTGAATGATGCACAAGCTGGAATCAGATTGGTGGGAGAAATATCAATAACCTCAGATATGCAGATGACACCACCCTAATGACAGAAAGCAAAAGGGAACTAAACAGCCCCTTGATGAAGGTGAAAGAGGAGAGTGAAATAAGCTGGCTTAAAACTCAACATTCAAAAAATGAGGATAATGGCATCCGGTCCCATCACTGCACGACAAACATGAGGGAAAAATGGCAACAGTGACAGACTTTATTTTCTTGAGCTCCAAAATCACTGCAGACAGTGACTGCGGTCACGAAATTAAAAGACGCTTGCTCCGTGGCAGAAAAGCTATGACCAACCTAGCCAGCATATTAAAAAGCAGAGACATTACTGTGCCAAGAAAGGTCCATGTAGTCAAAGCTATGGTTTTTCCAGTAGTCATGTATGGATCTGAGAGTTGGACTACAAAGAAAGCTGAACGCTGAAGAATTGATGATTTTGAACCATGGTGTTGGAGAAGACTCGTTAGAGTCCCTTGGACTGCAAGGAGATCCAACCAGTCTATCCTAAAGGAGATCAACCCTGAATATTCACTGGAAGGACTGATGCTGAAGCTGAAGCTATAATCCTTTGGCCACCCGAGACAAACAGCAGACTCACCGGAAAAGACCCTGATGCTGGGAAAGACTGAAGGCAAGAGGAGAAGGGGATGACAGAAGATGAGATGGTTGGATGGCATCATTGATGCAATGGACATGAGTTTGAACAAACTCCAGGAGATAGTGAAGGACAAGAAAGCCTGGAGTGCTGCAGTCCATGGGGTCGCAAATAGCTGGACATGACTGAGTGACCGAACAATTCTCTTTTTTAAAGATTATTTTATTTATTCATTTATTTTTGGCTGTGCTAGGTCCTCCCTGCTGCATGGTTCTTTCTCTAATTGTGGTGACTGGTTGCAGTCTATTCTCTAGTTGCAGTGTGTGGGCTTCTCATTGCCGTGGCTTTTCTTATTGTGGAGCACAGGCTCTAGGTCACTCAGGCTTCAGCAGTTGCAGCCTGTGCACTCGGAAATCACAGCTTGCCAGGCTCTAGGGCATATATTCATCAGTAGTTGTGGCGCATGGGCTTAGCTGTTTTGAGACATATGGGATCTTCCCAGATCAGGGATTGAACCCACATCTCCAGCACTGGCAGGAGGATACTTTATGACTGAGCCACCAGGGAACGCTAGGCATCCCATTCTTGAAAGATACATCTATTGTGCAACCCACGAAAAGGCAAGAGCATAAAGAAATTAAACAACATACGCAAGTGGAATACCATTGTGATAGCCATTATAGCTATTTCAAACATTCTGGTTGTTCTCTCCCTCAGAACAAATCGTAGGCTTGCACTTCACCACTGTCTTTTAAATTAGGCATGGCCACATGACTAGCTTTGGCCAATGAAATCTGAGTAGAAATGACTTCCATAACTTCGGGTAGAACTCTTAAGGGCTAGTGTACAATCTGCTGTATTACCTACTCCTGCCTCATCAATTAGAGAAGGAAGTTGCATGATACAGCCTCCATTAGCCTGAGTCCTAAAGTGAGGATCATGAGTACAAGGTCCTGCAGACCACACTGTACATGTAAGAGAAAAAAACTTTAATTGTATATGTCACTAAATATTTGAGGTTGTCTGTTATCAAAACATAGATTCTCCTATGTGGTACAGAAAAAGGAATCTAGAGCTAAGCTGTAACTATACCCCAAACCTAAATGTATCTGCCATTATCTCAGGCTGGCAAGGGGGAGAAACAAAATTATACCAGAAGGCAAACCATGCCATGTGGTGTCAAGGCATTCGGTGAAACTGTCGCATAACAAAACATCTTGGTCATTCTTAAGAATGGACAGCCAAGAATCACTGTGCTTTCAACATGGGAGAAAGAAGTCAACGTAGGCAAACAGACAAAAAAGTTCTGAAGGAAACATGGCAAATAGGGAGAAGAAAGCTTTAAAAATTTGCAATTAGCATCCTTAGATACACGAAAGATTATATTGCATTCATAAAACAAGTTAGGGTTCTCCTGAAAACAAGAGCTCTTAGAAATTGAATATATGATTAGAGACACTGAAAATTCAACAGAAGTGTTAGAAATCTGATTAAATACTCCAAAAGTGCATAAAGACAAAAAATGATGGGCAATAATAGTGAAAAAATTTAAATTCAGCATCCACCTGCAGGAATTACAGAAAGAGAGAAATAAGAAAGGAGGCAAGGATTTTGAGGATAGTTTCAATAACAGAAGGACATGTTTCCATATGGAAATAATCAAATCATGTAAAAATTAATTTAAAAACCTGGCACACCACTCTGAAACCTCAGAACAACCCAGGTTGGTGAGAGGGGAGTGGCCTAAAAGTTTCTAGGGAGAAAGAAAAGAAAGGTGGAGTCTCATAAAAAGGGGTAAGTATCAGAATGATATCTGACTTTTCAACAGCAACAACAGACCCTAGAATATGACAGGAAAATATTTGCAAATATGAGGAGAAACTATTCCCGTATGAATTCTATGCCTAGCCAAACTAACAGACACGTGGAGTCTTAAAACATTTACCTCCTTTTTACTCTTTCTTAGGAAGCAGTTTAAGGATGTGCTCCATCCAGGCATGGGATAAAACCAAGAAAGATGATGACATGAGTTCTAGAAATAGTAAAGAGGCAAAAAATTTCACAAAATGAGTTGTTTTTTTTAAAAAAGCATAGGGCCAAGAGCTATCCAGTAGGTCTTCATAGAACAACAGCAAGAGTTCTGGAGCAAGAGTGTGGCAAACTCCAGGAGGGATGCTACAAGAAAAATGAAATGAAATTGGCAAATGATCTGAGATGTCTGAAGCTACAGAGCAGCTTTCCAGTTCTGTTGACTATTTTGGAGACACAGTAATGATGTATACATAAAAAAATAAGAAAAAGGAAAAAGCAATTATTAACTCTAAAAATTGCTTTAAAAAAGGGGGGGGGGGAATCACAGTACACTGTGATTCCTATCTTAACTTTCATGCACTACAATAAAATAATACTAAATACTTCTTTAATCAAACATTGTACTAAACTTTTTTTTGAAGACTGAGGAGGAAAAGGTAATTTTCTGCAGTAGAAAGTCTATAGATAATATCTAAGAGGAAAAAGAAATAGTATGAAACACGGCAGTCAATTCCAGGAGAAACAGTTGGACAATTTTGTTTCATTTCCTCTAGAAAAAGGAAGTGGGATGAGGACCAATAGAACACAGGACTGCTTTTCCTGTTTACCTACTAAGCCTAACAGACCAACTTCATTTTTTAACCATTTGGTTTTTTAACTATTATTTTGATAAAATTAATTTTTTTAAAATCAGTGAAAGAGAGGGGGAGAAAGATGAAAACTCACCACCTCCATTACATCTTCATCCATTTATTCCTCAGGTCTTGGTAAAGTGACCTTTGCCCTAAACTCTACAAAACTGCTCTCACGGTGAATCCAGTGGACTCTTCAATCTTCAGTCTTTATCGTATTTTGTCAGCTTTACAGCATTTGACATCAATCATTCCCTCACCCTTAGTATCCAGGATCTGAAGGCCTAATTTTCTTCTTTATGCCTCCGGTCACTCCCCTTTAGTGACACCGATAAGCCCATCTTCCTTGACTTGTAAATTATCATAGTTCCCTGGAACCATACTGTGGCCTTCTACTCACTATATCTGCTTCCCCTGGAAGAGTTTCTATATTCCACTAATTTCAACTACTACTTATATAACAACTCTCATTTACAAAAAAAAAAAAAGGGAATTCCAGAAAAACATCCACTTCTGCTTTACAGGCTAGGCTGAAGCTTTTTACTGTGTGGATCACAACAAACTATGAAAAATTCTTAAAAAGAGATGAGAATACTAGAACACCTTACTTGTCTCCTGAGAAAGCTGTATGCAGGTCCAGAAGCAAGTTAGAAGTGGACATGGAAAAACGGACTAGTTCAAAATTGGGAAAGGAGTACGCCAAGGCTGCATATTGTCACCCTGCTTATTTAACTTATATGCAGAGTACACCAAGCAAAATGTCAAGCTGGATGAATCACAAACTTGGAATCAAGTTTGCTGGGAGAAATATCAACAACCTCAGATATGCAGATGACACCACTCCAATGGCAGAAAGTGAAGAACTAAATAGCCTCTTGATAAAGGTGAAAGAACAGAGTGAAAAGGCTGACTTAAAACCCAACATTCAGTAAGCCAGAAAGAAAAACACCAATACAGTATACTAACGCATATATATGAAATTTAGAAAGATGGCAATGATAACCCTATATGCAGGACAGAAAAAGAGACACAGATGTATAGAACAGACTTTTGGACTCTATGGGAGAAGGTGAGGATGGGATGATCTGAGAGAACAGCATCAAAACATGTATATTATCAAGTGTGAAACAGATCACCAGTCTAGGCTGGATTCATGAGACAAGTGCTCGGGGCTGGTGTACTGGGATGACCCAGAGGGATGGGATGAGGAGGGAGGTGGGAGGGGGGTTCAGGATGGGGAACACATGTCAATCCATGGCTGATTCATGTCAGTGTATGGCAAAAACCACTACAATATTGTAATTAGCCTCCAACTAGTAAAAATAATTGGGAGAAAAAAAATACAAAAAATAAAACCCAACATTCAAAAAAATTAAGATCATGGCATCGGGTCCCATCACTTCATGGCATACAGATGGGAAAAAAGTAGGAACAATGACAGACTTTCTCTTCTTGGGTTTCAAAATCAATGCATATGGTGACTGCAGCCAGGAAATTAAAATACACTTGCTCCTTGGAAGAAAGGCTATGACAAACCTAGAGAGTATCAAAATCAGAGATATCGCTTTGCCAACAAAAGTCTACAGAGTCAAAGCTATGGTTTTTCCAGCAGTCATGTACAGATGTGATAGTTGGACCATATAGAAGGCTGAGTGCTGAAGAACTGATGTTTTTGAATTGCAGTGCTGGAGGAGACTCTGGAGAGTCACTTAGACAGCAAGGAGATCAAACCAGTCAATCCTAAAGGAAATCAACCGTGAATATACATTGGAAGGACTGATGCTGAAGCTGAAGCTCTAATCCTTTGGCCACCTGATGTGAAGAGTCGACTCATTGGAAAAGACCCTGATGCTGGGAAAGACTGAAGGCAGGAGGAGAAGGGGACAACAGAAGATGAGATGGATGGTATCACTGACTCAACGGACATGAGTTTGAGTAAATTTGGGAAGATAGAGAAGGACTCTGAAGCCTGGCATGCTGCATTCAATGGGGTCACAGAGAGTCAGACATGACTGAGTGACTGAACAACTCCCTACTGTGTCTAAAACTTAACTAATTCCTATCCTCCATGAATAATAACAGCAAATACATACAATGATTACTTGCCAGGCATTATTCTAAGCATTTTACACATAATTACGCATGTGTAAAGGAATCTAATGAAAGAAACAGACAAAGTAACCAGTCCTGCACCACAAAGCTAATCAATGGCAAAGCTACGATTTCAGACCAGGCAGTCTGGTTCTGAGATATAGCCTCCGAGTCACACACTGTATTACCTCACCAGTCACATCACTGTTTTCCTTATCCAGTGAATATTGACCATCATCCATGTAGTTGCTTCACGCAGAGACATCCATCTCCCTCAACCCCACATCAACCAGTCACCAGCTCATACTGATTTTCTTTAACACTTGTAAGCATCAGTTCCTTTCCCCCCATTTCTTAATATGAGTTTTCCTCACATCTCACTTTAACTGGAATAACAGCTTCCTACTTGGTCTCTTTGCTTTTAAGCCATTCTCCACATTGCTTCAAGAATGAACATCTTGGGGGTTTGTTCCTTCTCTCTTCATACTTCACAACGATGCTCACACATCCAGTCTTGAAACTTTCAGTGTACCCCTGCAGGGTTCGGCATGAAGTTTAAACTTCTTGGTCCTTTAAACTTCTAGCCTCTGCTTGTATTCCCAGGCTTAAGTCGTACCACACTCTTCTAACCCTCTTCAATGCCTCACCTACTTTCGCATCCCAGCGTCCACGAGCACTCTCCTCCACCCGGAATACCCTTCCACTGCTCTCTTCCCTACCTTGGCCAGGCCTCAGGTGATAACCTTCCTTTCTGTTTTATAGTACCTGGCACATATGTATAAGAGACTTTCCCATCTGTTACTATAATAACGTGTCTTTCCCTCTGAATTGACTGCAAGTTCCAAGAGATATCACTTCATTTCACCCATCCAACTGGAAATGGAGACAGGTAGGTTATGTAACTTGCTCACAACCACACAGTTGTTGATCAGGGGAAATGCTATCTAAATCCAGATCTGCATGAGAAGGTTTTTAGGAAGTTTGTGATGAACATGTACACACTGCTATACTGAAAATAGATAACCAATGAGGACCTACTGTATAGTGCAGGGAACCCTGCTCAATGTTATGTGGTACCCTGGGTGGATGGGGAGTTTGGGGGAGAATGGATACATGTATATATGTATGGCTGACTCCCTTTGCTGTCCGCCTGAAACTATCATGGCATTGTTAATTGGCTGTACACCAATACAAATTAAAAAGTTTTTTAAAAAGAAGGTTTTTTAAAAAAGAAAGATTTTAGGCAGAAGGAGTGAACATAATGAAAACAATATTTTAGGGTAAACTGCTAAAACTTAAGACCAACAGAGCCCTTCTCATATTCCTGGGCGATGGTTTAGTGGTTTCTAACTGCTCTCTCCTAAGATGATTGTGAACAAGGGCAGGTCCTCTTAGCAGCTTCATCAATACCTCCTTCTCTTTGCACTACCTCTTCCATCTGATGGAACCTAGGGCCCAAAATTTAATATTATACCAAAAAGAGATGTTAAAAATATTTTATTCAAACCTATAATACAGAGATAAAGAAATTAAATTGCAAATTAACTTCGGAAAATTAAATGCCTAAAGTCGTTATAACTAGTTAGTGGCAAAGCTAAGACAAGATTACATTTCCTGTGTTCAAAGTAAGTGTTCTTCTTTCCTACCTACATAATGCTTTTTCCCACAAGCCCAACTTTTTGTTTTACAGCTTAATACTGTAAATCTCCGTTACTGATTAACTTGAATGAAACTCCCCTATAGTAGAGTTAGCTAACTCACAAACCCACTTCCATTGTAATACACCATCAAAGTTACAAGAACAACATCTGCCCAACTCAAAAAAACACAATGGTTTCTCATCAATAAACTTACACTTTAAAAGCTACAGATTAAGCAAAATCAATGACTGCCTCAAAACATATATCCTCTAGAGGAATGTTGACCAATAGAATTTTATGCAATGATAAAAATTCTCTATATTTCAGCCATCCAAGATGGTAGCTGCTAACGAGCCACATGTGGCTACTGAGCACTTAAAATACTGTCAGTGTAACTGGGGAACCGAGTATTTTATAATCTGTACTACTTTCAATTTAAATAGCCACTCAGGTTAGTGACTGCCATCTTTAACAGTGCAGTTTTAGAATTATGTCAGAAATCTGATAGGTACTTTACAAAGGAGGTTTGAAAATTGACCACTCTACTGTTTGATTGAGGTTTCTGTTGCTTCCGGCCGCACAGTGCAGCTTGCGGGTTCTTAGTTCCCTGACCAAGGACTGTACCCAGGCTTTCAGCACTGAGAATTCCCTGGATAACTATACAGATCAGTTCTATTAATCTAAAAGAATGAACATAGGTATGACCATAAGATAGATCATTTTGAAATTTTTTTATAAACTGCATGACCACTTTCATTTTCCAAGCAATCTATCAGATTGTGGGGTATTATGTATCGTGGGAGAAAATCTTTATGGCTGGCGCAAGGTTGGGCAAAAAAATGAACAAACCCTCCTCCTCTAAAAAAATCAGAGGATCTCTTCAAGTGTCCAGCCTGCTCCAATGATCACAGAAGGGTCACAAAGTCCCAGGGCATCTTCCCAGGCATGAAACAAGTTCCACAACTCTGCTCTAATTCTTTCACTGGATAAATCACTGGATATATGTACGGCAATGCCCCAGGTATGCCACAATACAATCTCTACATTGCTACAAATTGTTCCAAATAATCAAGACAGAAAAAGATGTAATTTTAAGATTAATTTATGATGTGCTATGTATTTTATCTTTCCTCCCCTTTTCCTCTATTGTTTAAATACTTGCTTAAAAAATCAACTTCCAGCTAGGAATATGTTCTTTTTTTATTATCAAGAAAATCTTACAGAAGGGCTCATATATCCCTTTTATTCATAGGGATATAATATTGCTACAATTAGCTTATCATCTTTCAGTAATAGTTTCAGTTTCCATGATATTTTCACTAGCATGCTTAACCCAAAATTTATATTCTCCTGTCTTCCGTATCCAATTGTTCTGAACACTTCATTGCCCTACTTAATAATTCTTCCTTTCTCTTACGCATGTCCCATTTTCCCTTAGAATCTTCGTAATTTTTACAATTTTGGAAATGAATTATCTCTTCTTGAGAAAAAGCACATCCATAGAAATGACTGGTGTCTAAATGCACCTGGATCTCTCCCAACTTTTTTTTACCTAGCTTTGTGAAGGCCCACAGGATCACAGATAAGAGAGTATGTGAATGCTCAAGACAATCAGTTACTACCATAAATAAGTCAGGCATAAATCTTACTGACAGTGGGAAGTCTGGACCAGGAAATAATACTAAAAGAAATGCCATCTTCAAATATAAAAAACTGATTTGTGTATGTTCCAAGGACAAATGACTTACACATGTTCCAGAGGCACAGTACATAGACACTACACATTTCTATTTAAGTGTGGTGCTCAACTTACTTTAACGCAAACACAGTAACTCAGGGCCACGCCTACCAAAGACAGGTTTCAAAAATGTTTTAATGAGATTGGGCATTGAATTGACTTAGAAAATCCTCTTAATTTCCTTTCTGCATAAGATAGCAGCAATGAGTGAAGCAACAGCAGCAGCAGGTTTTAAATGTTTCTAACAGGATGAGATAAAAAAACTGAAAATCTTTAGACTTCTCTGAAGGTCCAGTGGCTAGGACTCTGTACTCCCAATGCAGTGGGCTGGATTCCAACCCTGGTTGGGGAGCTGAATCCTACATGCCACAACTAAGACCTGGCACAGCTAAATAAATAAATATTAAAAAACAAACCGAAAATCCGAACAAAATATAAAATATATACACACATGTCAGTATGTTTATATATTTTGACATCTACCATCTGAGAACTACTCCTGAAATTTAAGGCAATTAGCATTATAAACTGGAATTCAAGGAACAGGAATTCTTTGAAAATAAGAGAAGATATACCCATGTAGTCTGAATATGACCTGGGTCATATTAAGCTCTCAGTATATAATAAGAGTACCTAAATTGAGTTATTATAAGAATTCTATGAGTTAATATATGTCAACCGCTTAGAACACTACATGGCATATAGTAGATCTTATAATCAGTTGCTATTATTCTTGGGTAAAGAAACATTTTCTATTTTTTTAGTTTAATACATATTTTTATACAAGTTCTGCTTATTTCCTTTACATATTCTTTAAACTTAAACCATTTTATCAATTAAAAATAGTAATGAAAGAGAAACTCAGTTACAACATACCATCTATTATATAAATAAAGTTCTCATGAACAGCTAGCCAACGAGGCCAAAGCTACTTCTGACCACAAACACATTTAAAGGGAAATTTCTATGTAAATTTAATAACATTATAAAAGTATAAGTAATCGCTATTGCCTTTTCTCTTATCACAAGTAGTACCTGTAAATTTTATAGTTAATAAAATAAAAATTTAATTAGAACATTAATTTTATAAAAATATAAAATCTATAAATACAAAAAACAGAGTAAAAATCACCTGAAATTCCATCATACCACTGCTACCATTTTAAAAATCATTTTGTTACTCATCATCATTAAGGTCCCATTTTTTCATAGGCATAGACAGGTAAGAGATTCGACTTTTTTCAAACACTGAATGTTACTATAACCCAATGTTTCACACAACTATTTTTCATTTAGCAGTAACATGTGGAACTTTTCATTGCATTGAACCTTTTAAAGTTGCACATGGCACTACTCTTTCTTCAGACTCTTATTTGAAACTTTTGTATAAAAACACTGAAATGTAATTCAGAGTATTTCTAAAGAAAACAAAAACACCAATTGATAAAGATATATGTGCCCCTATATACACTGCAGCCTTACTGATAACAGCTAAGATATGGAAGCAACCTAAGTGTCCATCATCAGATAAATGGATAAAAAAAATGTGATGTGTACACACACACACACACACACACACACACACACACACCCCCTAATAAAGTATAGTACCTTGCCATTTGAGACAACATACATGGACCTAGATAGTATTATGCTAAGTGATATAAGCCCAGACACTGAAAAGATGAATTCGGTACCATTTCCCTTACATGTGGAATCAAAAAAACAAAACAAAACAAAGATAACAAAACAGGAACAGTCTCACAGAGAACAAAGTGATGGCTGCCACAGAGGAGAGAAGGATGAGCAAAACAGATGAGTGATTCAGAGGTATAAACTTCCAGTTATAACATAAATAAGCCAGAGGGAAGAAAGTATAGCAAAGGGAATATAGTCAACAATACTGTAATGACTTTAAGGACAGGTGGTGACTAGATGTACTGTGGTGATTATCTTGTAGTATATCATACTGAATCACTATGTTGTACATCTGAAATAAATATAGTATCATAAGTCAATTATACTTTAACAAAAACAAAACCAAAAACAAGTAAGACAAAGCTGATGTGGTTGAAGCAGAACGAAGTCGTGTTCTGCCTCCTCCTCTTCGAGGGTCCTCAAACTTCCTCCAAAGAAATCAAGGGCACTTACACAGTTGAACCATCTAAGTTTGAAAACATCATTTTATAAAACTGGCCACACAGTGTTACATTATGTGGGTGTTCATAATTTAATTACCTAATGAACATTTAATTGCTTCTAATGTTTTGTTATAAAAAGTGTTAGAGGGTCGTCCCCAGTGGCCCAGTGGTTAAGACTCTGCACTTCCAAACCAGGGGCAGGGGTTCAATCCCTGGTCAAGGAACTAAAATCCCCTGAGAAACACTGCATAGCCAAAAATAAAAAGACCCAAAAGATGCTTCCAGTAGAGGGTAAGCATCCCTGGTGGGGGAACTTCAGTCCCTAGTGGGAGAAATAAGATTCCGCATGCCTGGTGGAATAAATAAATAAAATAAAATTTTAAAAGATCCTATGATAAAAACATTTGTGTACATCCATCTTTACAGATTTTTGACAGGTATTGTCCAATTATACCCTAGAAATTGTATCAGTATGTATCTCTGCCAGAGATAAATGATACTGATCATTTCCCTGCAACTTTACTAACATCAGGTATGATCATTAAAATAATAATAAAAATTTGCCAAACTTTAATGCATTAAATGCTGCTTTAAACTTAATTTCTATATATACTTTTATGAATTTCTATGTTCCTGTCCTTTGCCCATTTTTACAAGGATGCTTGTTTTTTCTTACTAAGTCAGAAGACTTCTTTATACTGCAAAGACAGTAAACTTTTGCCTCTGCGTTGCAAAGTTTTCTTATTTTGCAACTTTCCTTTTAATTTCCTAACAAGTTTCTATAAGCTTTTAAAATCTAAGTAAAAGTTAAAATAGACTTAATATGAAAAAGATTCATGGTTTATCCTATTCTATATTGATTTATGCACTTTACTTAAATGTATATGACTCCAATGTGTAACTACACTGTAGTATATGGAATTAAAATATATTTGGAATAAAAGATTGCACTCATTAAATATCTCTCACTACTTTTATAAACAATATGTCATCTAAACTAAAAACTGACTTTAAGTGTCCCTGTCAGTGAATGATTAATAATATTGGATTCTAAGAGGAAATGAATGAGCAAGAAGAAATTAATTTTTTATACATGCAGCTGTAACATGACACACCTGGCACATTTGGAGAAAAACAGGCATTAAATATAAGTGGTGACAGTCAAAAAAGTCTTAAGTCACAAATAATTACTTGGTTATTATTACTATCTATATTTTAAATATAAATTAAACTATTATACTAAGAGTAAAATTAGATAAAGTAAATCATCTAATCCTAAACTATTTTAAGGTATGTTCATTGTTAAGTACCTTTTGAACTAAAGTTTAACATCGAATAATCTAAATAAAATGACAAAATGTTAATTTCATATCCTTCCTCTTCTGAACTTTATGAATGTAGTCTCAGGACTTGAATTATACAATAAATTGTACTGCAGTGAACTTCAATCATTTCCAACTTCTTTACTTATTAATTTTTACAACATGAAACACTTCTTAAAATTATGATCCAGCAATTAGACATATGAACTTCAATATTCTGTTATACTATGGATTGATTTGTGTAACATTACTATATCTAAAACTATTCTATATGTAATTAAAACAAATCAGGTGGATAAAAAACTACTCACATTTTACAGTATAAAAACATTTAAAATAATTCTTTAAACAATCAGACTTCTCCAATACAGGAAACTTTTTCCTCAGTTTATTAGTGTGTTTAAATAAGACAGTTTTTCCAAGGCATCTAAAGAAACCACCTTATCAAATAGGCACCAGGGAATAAATTAAGGATGAAAGGCTAGTGTTCCTTCCGATAAATACTAACACTAATGGGGATGCTACGCATCAAACCCGTTAAGTGTCAGCCTTCACTAAAGCTCTGAGACTAATTTTTATGGGATGTGAACCCAGACACACACAGATTACAAATTCTGAGTTCAGTGTAAGTATGAATTTCGTAGCACTAGCAAATTCTACCACCATCAAAATCTTCTCATTGTCACCAAATGTCAAATCTTTCAACGAAAAACACATTTTGATAATCAGGCATAGCTTGAAATTTTCAAGGTATCTTAACAGAAATACCTTTGGTGGGTATTACTTGCTTTTGTTAATACTGTATTCTTTAACAAAGAAGCTATGTATATAGTGTGCTCAGTTGCTCAGTCACGTCTGACTCTTTGTGACTCCATGGACTACAGCCCACCAGGCTCCTCTGTTCATGGGATTTTATAGGTGAGAATACTGGAGTGGTTGCCATGCCCGCCTCCAGATCTTCCCAACCCAGGGATTGAACCTGCATCTCTTGAGGCTCCTGCATTGGCAGGTGGATTCTTCACCAATAGCGCCACCTGTGAAGCTATACTTCAAGTTTGTCATTGTTTCGTCAAAATCTTTTATTCTTCTCTTCCTTTACTCCATTTATCTGTAATACAGACTTGTTAATTTTTCCTCTAAACTGTTTGCCATTTCATTTATATCACTGTTTTTACTGTCTCTCCCTTTCTGAGAAAACTGACACCCTCACATAAAACTACTGGAATGATCTTCTTCAAAAAAGGTAATCAACCAATCAATCAATCCAGTCACTCACGTCATGTCTGACTCTTTGTGACCCCATGAACCACAGCATGCCAGGCCTCCCTGTCCATCACCAACTCCCAGAGTCCACCCATACCCATGTCCATTGAGTCAGTGATGCCATCCAACCATCTCATCCTCTGTCATCCCCTTCTCCTCCTGCCCTCAATCTTTCCCAGCATCAGGGTCTTTTCAGATGAGTCAGCTCTTCACATCAGGTGGCCAAAGTACTAGAGTTTCAGCTTCAGCATCAGTCCTTCCAATGAACACCCAGGACTGATCTCCTTTAGGATGGCCTGGTTGGTTCTCCTTGCAGTCCAAGGGACTCTCAAGAGTGTTCTCCAACACCACAGTTCAAAAGCATCAATTCTTATGCACTCAGCTTTCTTTACAGTCCAACTCTCACATCCATACATGACCACTGGAAAAACCATAGCCTTGATGAGACGGACCTTTGTTGGCAAAGTAATGTTTTTGCTTTTTAATATGCTGTCTAGGTTGGTTATAACTTTTCTTCCAAGGAGTAAGCGTCTTTTAATTTCATGGCTGCAATCACCATCTGCAGTAATTCTGGAGCCCAGAAAAATAAAGTCAACCACTGTTTCCCCATCTATTGGCCATGAAGTGATGGGACCGGATGCCATGAAAAAAGGTAAAGATGCAGAATAAAGTGTATCATGGTGCACTGAGCAAAAACCTTTTAAAGTTCAAAATACAAAATTATAACTATAAAAGTGTAAGAAAGTACAGGGACAAGTATTTTTAATAAAAATAGACTTAAAGTTACAGGCAAGGTGAAATGTTCATTAAAATCATTTTTAGACATTCAATAATTTCAAAAGCAATTGTACTGTCCACAAACATTCATTTTCATCACACCATGACCTGATTTAGGAATCTACCTGAACTATATTCTAAGCTGATCATTTAAAACATTTCACCAATGGTCTCTCCTTACCCTTCCAACCCTCCTAATTTACTATCTTTATTGTACTCCAACTACAAACTTATTAGAGTAGTTCCTAACGACATCCAACATTTATATTTTCTTCCATGACTCTCTATCTTTTCTACCTGTGTGTGGATCACAACAAACTGTGGAAAATTCTTAAAGAGATGGGGATATCAGACCACCTGACCTGCCTTCTGAGAAAACTGTATGCAGGTCAAGAAGCAACACTTAGAACTGGACATGGAACAACAGACTGGTTCCAAATCAGGAAAGGAGTACGTCAACACTGTAGAGTTGCTTATTTAACTTGTATGCAGAGTACATCATGAGAAATGCTGGGCTGCATGAAGTACAAGCTGGAATCAAGACTGATGGGAGAAATATCAATAACCTCAGATGTGCAGATGACACCACACTTACGGCAGAAAGCGAAGAAGAACTAAAGAGCTTCTTGATGAAAGTGAAAGAGGAGAGTGAAAAAGTTGGCTTAAAACTCAACATTCAGAAAACTAAGATCAAGGCATCTGGTCCCATCACTTCATGGCAAATAGAAGGGGAAACAGTGGAAACAGTGACAGATTTTATCTTTTTGGGCTCCAAAATCACTGCAGATGGTGACTGCAGCCATGAAATTAAAAGGCACTTGCTCCTTGGAATAAAAGTTATGACCAACCTAGACAGCATATTAAAAAGCAGAGACATTACTTTGCCAACAAAGGTCCATCTAATCAAAGCTATGGTTTTTCCAGTGGTGACATATGGATGTGAGAGCTGGACTATAAAGAAAACTGAGCGTGGAAGAATTGATGCTTTTGAACTGTGGTGTTGGAGAAGACTCTTGAGAGTCCCTTGGACTGCACGGAGATCCAGCCAGTCCATCCTAAAGGAGATCAGTCCTGAATATTCATTGGAAGGATTGATGGTAAAGCTGAAATTCCAATACTTTGGCTACCTGATGCGGAAAGCTCACTCATCTGAAAAGACCCTGATGCTGGGAAAGATTGAGGGCAGGAGGAGAAGGGGACGACAGAGGATGAGATGGTTGGATGGCATCACCAACTTGATGGACATGGGTTTGGGTGGACTCCAGGAGTTGGTGTTGGACAGGGAGGCCTGGT
The DNA here is from genome assembly GCF_019320065.1 of Cervus canadensis. Lineage (NCBI taxonomy): Eukaryota > Metazoa > Chordata > Mammalia > Artiodactyla > Cervidae > Cervus > Cervus canadensis. The sequence continues at coordinate 53,790,651 of NC_057405.1, read as the reverse complement.
GTGCTGCGGTTCATGGGGTCACAGGGAGTCGGACACGACTGAGTGACTGAACTGAACTGAAATGAACTGAACTGAAGAAAACAATTTAGCATTTCTGAATCAAGTTGAAAACACACATACCATATGATTCAAAAGTTCTATTTTGAGATAACAGTCTAGAAAAATTCTTACACATGTGTACTGGAAGACTTATAGGACAATGTTCAGTACAGCATCATTAATAATGGCACAAAATATTTAAACATCAATTGATAATAATGATGATAATATGGTATATTCATAGAAGAGAATGATATACAATACCAATTATAGATATGTGAAAATCCATATAAGAATATGGATTAACTACAACTATATATGATGCCTTTAAATATTAAGCACAAAAATAAATTTTAAAATAGTTTTTAAAAAGCCAAAATAAACAATGTCTTAATCAATTTCTAGTCTCCTTCTAATCCCAAAGAAATATAAGTGGGAGAACTATGGTGTAACTAGCAAATTAAAAAAATTCTTAAAATTAAAAGTTAAGCTGACAACCACTAAACAAATTATTTCCTATAAAATAAAAATGAATAATCTAAGTCAGCACTCTCCAACAGAGCTTTCTGTGATGATGGAAATGTTGTATATTTGTACTGTGCAAGACAATAGCTACTAATAATATTAGCTTCTGAGCACTTGAAATGCTACTGCAACAGAGAAACTAAATTTTTAATTTTAATCCATTTCAAGAGTGATTTTTTTATAAGTGACTTTCTTTATAAGTGATTATCACATGAACAGCATAGACTTAAATATTTCCTTCATAGAAACATAGCCTAGAATAATAACTACTCAATGCATAAAATATATAGTTTTGGCATCTTAATAAGTTGTTAATTTTCTTTAATAGTAAGTCTATATAAATTTACAACATTCTTTGCTCTTCAACTTTCACCATTAAATCAAACATCAGATGTTGGATAGTAAGATGTTTCATTAGAAAAAAAGACATTTTACATGTTTTTCTCTAGGTCCTTCCACATCTCAAAATCTCCAGCAAAACTGTATAGCTACTGAAAGCACACAACTAAATTAAATTTCCATTCTCCCACCAAAAATATAATAGGAAAGTCTCTATTGTCACAGATGAGAATACTAGTTAAGGCACTTACTACTCTATGACGTCAGTCAAGTTTATTTAACCTTCTGAGCTTTAATCTTCTCATTTTAAAATGAAATAATCTCTAATCCAAATGAATACCAAGATGAAATGAAATAATATATTTACATTATACATTATGCAGTTCAGTTCAGTTCAGTCACTTAGTTGTGTCCAACCCTTTGTGACCTCAAAAATTGCAGCACGCCAGGCCTCCCTGTCTATCGCCAACTCCCGGAGTCCACCCAAACCCATGTCCATTGAGTCAGTGATGACATCCAACCATCTCATCCTCTGTCATCCCCTTCTCCTCCTGCCCTCAATCTTTCCCAGCATCACGGTCTTTTCCAATGAGTCAGCTCTTCGCATCAGGTGGCCAAAGTATTGGAATTTCAGCTTCAACATCAGTCCCTCCAATGAACACCCAGGACTGATCTCCTCTAGGATGGACTGGTTGGATCTCCTGGCACTCCAAGGGACTCTCAAGAGTCTTCTCCAACACCACAGATCAAAAGCATCAATTCTTAGAAACTTCCTAATTGTGATTTGCTCTTCCTACTCCTTCCCCCTGAGTAGAGTGTTTTTGCTCTCTCCAAAATAAGTAAACCATGCTATTTTTTCTCTCCCTTCTGAGTAAAAAGACTTCTTTCTTTTATCTTCATTTTTTTTTCTATTGAGACATTTGTTTGCTGAATAACTTAGGAAAAAATATGATATTAAACTCTATGGCATCAGAAAAGTATTCCTTGTTACAGATTACATTGTTTTAATATACAGCAGTTTATGATACTAAAACAATTCCGAAAATAATTTATCGGAAAGTCACAAGAGACATGTAATACAGCAGTTACGTGAACTCAGCAATGTTTTATAGATCACCAGAGTGTAAATGTTGGGGTTAAGAAAGAAAGGTGTACAAACTCTTTACAAACATGATTAAGAAAACATAAAGGAAGGACCAATCAAAATTTTTGGGGGGAATTCCCTGGCAGTTCCACAGGTTAAGAGCCTATGCTTTCACTGCCAAGGGCACAGGTTCAATCCCTGGTCAAGGACCTAAGATCCTGCAAGTCACACAGTGTAGCCAAATGCATTAAAAATGTATTTATTTTCAATTTTTCTATGCGTATCAGTAAAAGTACTAAAATTGTACTTAATAAATTTAGCTTTATAACACTTAACAGCTCATAAAGAACATATTCTGAGTCATTAGTTATTCTTCAAATTATTTTTTAATAGCTAACATATTTTATCCAAAGCTGAGCAAAATGAACACATACATGTAGTAGGTATTCAACAAATACTGGATCAATGAATAGGTTAAGTTTTTCCACTGCATGGATATATCATAATTTAAACATATGCTGATTCTTACAGATTTTCTTAATGTCAATATTTGTACTATTATCAATAATGAAATAAATTCTGCCATAAGCTATTGCGTAACTATTTCCTTATAAGCCTGCCACTTTGATGAAGAATAATTTTTTATCTATTTTTTATCTATTTTTCCCTCTACCTTGGTGACACTCCCTTTTCTTGAGAAAGTGTATTAGCTGTGCTACCTGTTCAGGGACAAGAATCTATATTTTATACAAGTGTATTAGCCACCCACATTTAGGTAAGTACCTTTAACTGATTTTATGAACCGACATTTACATGTCAAAAATAAGTTGCCTTTTTAATTAATACATTTTAAGTAATTAATTACTAGTTAGACTTAAGAATTAAATACAATACAATCTTGTCTTCACTATTTTATAAATGTTAATATCTTCACTCCATTATTTTAAGTTGCTCATTCAAGAGATTAAATTGTTATGTATACTAAAAATTAATATCTAATCTGAAGCAAACAGCTATTGGGTTCAGATATAATTTTTAGAGTTTTATCACATGGAAAGTGTTAACATCGCCATCATTATATTTAAGTGAGACATGATGCATTTAGTATTTGCGGTAGACAGAATTCTGTCACTCACAAACAATCATCCCTAACCCTTTAATAATTCCCTCCTTGGTGAAGGTGATGGAATATCACTCCTGTCATTATGTTAAACAGTTGTAATTACAGTTACTAACAGTTGACCCTGAGTTAATCAAAAGAGAGATTATGGGGTGTGTCTTGGGTTCTATTTAACCACATGAGTTTTTTCAAAAACAGAATTTTTTTCTGGCTGGTGACAGAAGGGGAAGGCAGAGAGATTTGAAGCAGGCAAAGAATATGACCCACCATTGCTGACATGGAGATCTTGGGTCCATGATGCCTCTAGGACTCGAGAGTGGTACCTGGCTCATAGCTGATGAGAAAATGGATTCTTCAGCTCTATAGTCACAAAGAAGCATTTTGTACTAGCAACAGGAATGAGCTAGACAGCACTGAGCTAGAGATGAGAACAAGTTGATTGAAACCTTGATTTTAGCCTTGTGATAATCTGAGCACCCAGCACTAGAGAACATGGCCACACTGAGGAGACTTCCAACCTATAGACTGTGAGCTAATAAATGGGTACGGTTTAAGCCACTAAGTTTGTGGTAATAGAAAGCTAATTCAGTATCGAAGTGGGAGGAAGGAAAAAAGGAAGAAGAGAAATATAAAAAAACGTAGACCTCATCAAGAGCAGGAAGCAGTGTACAACGCAGTGCTCAAGGCCTGTCTTACAGCTCAAAGATAACAGCCCTAGAGAAATAATAGCTCTTACACAGCAGCTACCTGCCAGTGCAGTGTGGAAGGTTAAAAAAAAAAAAAAGACTACACAAAATTTTAAGTCTTTGGAGTTTGTTTTCTACATTCTTTCTTATCTGTAAGTGCCTTTCCTCATCCACTGAAGATTACAAAATTCTTAAGACTAACAGTAACTCACTATCTCAACCAAACCAGAAAAATATTTGAGTGATCCCTGGTATGTATTCACTAGCTAATAAAAATTAGCTTCATTCGGATGCTACTTACACTATCCAGGACAGTACTTTCCTTATAGCTGTGCAGAAACTCATATGACATTTTAAACACTGCACTGCAGAAATGTAAAACATAGGGACAATGTCAGAGCTTGCAAGTTGTCTTTTTTGGACTTTTTCCTTTACTCAGAGATGATATCCCTCTTATGAACTGACAGTAATTACAAATACATGCCCTTACGTTGCAAAATAAGAAACAGGCTCTGCAGTGGCATGTCAGAGCTGACTCATACCAGCTAAAGACAGCTCATTGTTAAATTTGTAAGAATTTCATGAGATAGCTGTTAAACATGGCCAGTATTAAAAGTTAACATAAAGATAAAAGTAAATAAATTATATGAAAAAATTGGTTAAAAAAATACTCAAAAGTTATTACTCCCTAATTATTTTACTGCCTTTACTATTACCTACATTGTGAGGTTACTTACATCTTCTGAGTATGTACAGTGGAACCAGTACATAATTGTATGTCACTGTGCATTTCTCCCCAGTTCCACCTCACTGACATTACACTGATAGCTTCCGATTGGCTATGGTGGAAGTACTGATACCATGAAAACTGGCAAGCAGTACAAATCATGGCACATGTATTGTTTTACTGATTGTCTACACACTTAGGAAAGTGATGGAGAAAATGTTAATAATACAGATTAAATATAACAGTGATTCATTTCTATAGCTGTTACACTGTAAATAGCACAAAACTGAGGAAATATTCCAAAATATTCAAAATCTGTTATCCAGTTCAGCAAAAAAGTCACAATAAAATTCGAACATACATCTTTGTCTTTGTTGTTTGACTTATGGGCTAACTCATTAGTGTAAAAATATCACTTAACATTCATGTATGAACTGTATTTGTTCATCAATTGCAAGCACAGTTTGGCTATATATAAAAAACAGTTCAGAAAAAAAGGAAGATATTCTGTGAGAATCAATTGGCCACATAGAATTTATAATAAGAAGTATTACATGTTATTATTTGTAAATTGTATTCTCCATTAGAACTTGTATCAGTAAAACTTATAAGACACAATTTTTTTTAGAAAGCCAATTATTAAACAGAACCACGTCACCCTTTTTTCTTTTTTTTTTTTTTTAGTGTTTACTGGTCCACTAAAGTAACAAAATTACAATCTCTGAAACAGCACCTAAGTTTCTAAACCATTTTTTTCTCTGGTTGTAGAATAGAAGGTTTAGTTCATAATAGGAAGAATTTCTGGCAGTTGTAAGTGGTAAGATATTTACCAGCTGAGAGCAGGGCGGAAGTGGTGATAATCTAGTAATAGTGCTGGTGCAGTCTGAGGATAACTGCTGCTAAGTAAGCGGTTCATTACCGGACCATGACAAGCATACAAACTGAGAAAGGATTTGCACCAAGGTGTATCATCTGCAAGAGATCAGAAATTATTAACACTGAAAAAAAAAAGCTCAGAATCACTACTCTAGGACACCTAGAGTTTGCCAGGAGAGCACACCTGATATAATCCTGGTGAGTAACGGAGGAGGCCGCCTTCAAGCAGACTCTGCTACTACTCTAAAAGAGGGAGACAGCCGTAAAAAAGAATGAAATTTTGCTATTGCAACATGTATGGACTTGGAAGGTGCTATGCTAAGTGAAATAAGTTGTACAGAGAAAGACAAATACTGCACGATAGCACTTATATGTGAATTGGGATTCCCTGGTGCTCAGACAGTAAAGAATCTGCCCGCAATGTAGGTGATCTGGGTTCCATTCCCGGGTCAGGAAGATCCCCTGAAGAAGGGAATGGCAACCCACTCCAGTATTCTTGCCTGGAGAATTCCATGGACAGAGAAGCCTGGTGAGTTATAGTCCATGGGGTCAGAAAGAGTCAGACACGACTGAGCAACTCAAACACACACATATGTGGAATTGAAAAAAATACAACAAACTAAGGCATACAACAAAAAAGGAAACAGACTCATAGATACAGAGAACAAGCCAGTGGGGAGAGGGAACAGAGGAGGGGCAAGATAGGGGTAGGGAATTAAGAGGTATGAACTTATGCTTAAAGTAAGTAAGCTACCAGGATATTTTATACAACGTAAGGAATATAGCCAACATTTTATAATAACTATAAATGCAGTATAACCTTTAAAAATTGTGAATCACTATGTTATACATCTGAAATGTATAATATTGTACCATAACTACTGCTCAATTTTTTAAAAGCAAAAAAAAAAAAGAAAAAGATGTAGGAAGCCAGGTGCCACAGGCCAGAGGCCCACAAGCTGCTAGTGAAAGACAAATGTGTACCATTTTTCTTTTTATTCCACTTAACACAGAACCTTCAGCCAAATTACAACTTTCTTATAATCACCACTAATACCATTCACCAATCTTGAGCTATCTTCACTCTCCTTTAAATGCCCAAATGCATGGCTAATGGTTTTCTAAATGCTTACCTGATTCATCTGTTAGGCTATTTTTATATGATGAACCACCCCCTTCTCCCAGCTTTAATGAATGTCCTAAATATTATTTATATCTCTGGTTTTATAAAATAAAAATATAGCATTAAAATGTTTAGATGTTTAGAAGACCTTTAATTTCTTTCAATTTAAGGATAAATTATAAGCTAAAGATGTTAACATTTATTGATACACAGTATTATTACACAATAATAATTATATGGTAATTATAAAAGGAAATGGCAACCCACTCCAGTATTCTTGCCTGGAAAATCACATGGGCATAGGAGCCTGGGGGGTCACAGTCTATGGGGGTCGCAAAGAGTCAGACACGACTTAGCAACTAAACAACAAATTAATTACTATTGATTAATTCGTGACCGTGCTGCAGTCCATGGGGTCGCAAAGAGTCAGACATGACTGAGCGACTGAACTGAAATTCGTGACCGTCATCCAAGAATTTCTCAGTTTCTCATGGAACCATGCCCCATGAGATGATTCTTTAAAAAAAAAAAAGAGGTACCACCAAGGTGCCAATGTTCAAGTATGAAAAATATCATAATCTGCATCTTTATCTTAGAAGCCGATAGCATACTTATAATATGGCACTGAAAAGTCATATATTAAGTGAATAAACTAGCTGAACTTTGTGTAACCAAGAATTTCCCGAACTTAATGAATAAGGACTTTTTTTCCCTTTCGGGGAACACTTACTAAAACACTATAGAATACTCATTTACAAAACATGCTTTGAAGCATTAGCCATCATTCAATCTCACCACTGGGCCTGAAGTCATTCAAATTAACTCCTTCCTAGGAATAGTCTTGTCTATATCTAATATCACTATGTGTAAACACCTTTATATAATACCTAAGGAATAGTCCAAATACATTTTGGTCATTTTGTAAATTTTCTCATCAGATCTTATAAACCTTATTATCAAGCTAACTGGCAGCTCAAACTTGCCCATGACCTAAAGACAAATTCTTTTAACTCTGTATCTAAGTATAATAGTACTTAACATGTTTAAAGAAATACCTCTATTAAAGAAAAAGCAATATAGTAACTCTCCCTGGTTTTTCTAGATCTCACCACTGTTAGTTTCTAAGACAGCATGATTTTCTTTTAAGTGCGCTGGAAGTGCTTTGCCTTGGTTTTGTAGGAAAGTCAACAAGAGTTAAGAAAGAAATGCACGCATTTTGATTTGCAATCATTCCCTTCTGAATAGGAAGCACATTACAAATTAAATTGTGCAAGTATTAAAATTAGCTGTAATTGTCAAGGATGTATGATTTAAATGAAATTGGCTGTTCATCCTCCAGTATAAATGAGGTAACTGAAAGCCAAGATTTAAAAGTTTATAACAAAAAGCTAAAGTGATAGATAGGAACAGAAGAGCAGATACAAGCTTGGCAGCAATGGGCAAATGATTGAAATTTCAAGCTAGTTTTCTTTTGTTAAAAGCAGCTTCTCCAGTAAAGAAAAATTGATTAATCAGAGAAACTGACAAGGATCACAGGAACCTGGTCAATTTCTCTTAGCAGCCAGCTCCATGTGTTAAAGACTTTGAAGCAGAAAGACACCGATTATCAATTTCCTACAGAAGCTCTTTACACCAGGAAGAGAGTGGGGGTGGAAATTGAGCAAGAGGAGAAACACACACACACACAACACAGTGAGAGGAGCAAAATGAGTGAAAGATTTCAAAACAGCAGTATTTTAGAAGAGATGGGGGAAATAATAGCACAAAGAAAGCAAAGGCTAAGGGGAATTTTGAAATGAGAACGAATATATTCAGGATCCTTTGTGGTGCTTTCTTTTTACTAGCTAAAATATGATGTTCCTGAACCTACTGTGAAGTCCAACCTCCATTCTGATTAGCATTTATCTTGAGAATAGGCCAAATATCCAGGAGACAAGAGAAAATTTCTAGCATGAAATCCATAGCAGAAACTGATAGCAACAGGCGTACCTTTGAATATATGGTAGGAACAAAATTACTGACATTAGACTAAGGATGGACATTAGATTTCTCAGCATAACTGTTCCTTGTGGTTGTGTTGAGAAAATGAGTAGCCTAGCCAATAATTTAAGTGCACACAATATGAAAATGTTAATACAGTCTGAGTGTAGAAGGGGAATCTCAATGATTAAAGATACATGGGTGACAACTAACAAAATATGTGGATGAGCAGATAATGAATCAATCCCTGTTGAGAAACAAACATTCAAAGAGGGTACAATAAAGGCTATCTCCTTTCATATTAAGTGAAAATTAACATAGGTTCCTTTCATATAGGTTTTTAATTTCCTATAGTGCCAGAGAGACCTAAAGTATATTTGCCACTGAAAACTAGGTCAACATGTAATCTTCTGAGCATAAAAAAGGAATATATGCTTTTGTGCATCTTTGAAACCAATTTGGGAATTTCAAGTTGAGAGGGGCTCCAGGGAACTCCCTATGTCATATATAAAAATTTTCAAACTCAAAATAAGGACAGTTTTTACCTTTGACTATCTGCATTAATTTTCCTGCCAAGAATGTTTTTTTACTCTCTGCTCTGTGGCCAAACATCTTCCTTTCTAAAAGAAATAAAAACTCACCTTCTCTCAACTGCATATAACACTAACAAGGTACTTAATACGCTTTCGTTATATATATAGATTCATCAAAGCTCGTACAAACTGATAAATTTTAATAACAATTCTTTCATGGAATTTTACTTAAAAATTTAAGATACTAAATTATAGAATTTTAAATAGTATATTTTAAAATGAAGGTCATCTCTAAATATAATTAGCAGAACTGAATTCCATATCAGCCAGGAGAAAAAAATACTAACTTACCTACAAAACTGAAAACTAGTCAACAATTTAGTAAAGACCTTCTAAATTTTTATACAAAATAAATAGAACATACCAATACTTTCTATATTTAGCATGCAAAAATTAACACATATTAATATCATGCCCTTGATTTTTTATTGAATTTTCCCAGATGACAAAATTTTCTGTATTAGTTTATAAATTTATTTTCCTATTATAGTTTAATTAGTTTAAAATTTCTCTAATTTAAATTGGCAGTAATTTAACAATTGAAAGTTATTTTCCCCATTTGCAAAAAAGAATTTTTTTTTTTTTTGGTAAATAGCATAAAAAAGTAAATGAAAGGTAAGCAGTGGTTAGTTCTGGATGGTGGGATAATGGGTGATTCTTATTATACTTTCTTTTGTCTAAATTTCCCATAGTCAACATATAGGACATTTATCATCAGAATGATACAATATAACATTCTGAAAATAAAATGTTAGAATGTTTCACACTTAGCTTTCAGTTCACACTGTTATTTAAATATGAATTTATTGGTCTTATCCCAAATGTTCAGGCCCTCTAAAATCATTTAGACTAATTTTGTATAAACAAAAGATTACAGATAATAATTATGAAACATTAGATATTTAGTAAAGCACTTAACAAAGTCATTTAATCAGAGGTTCTCAAATAGGGGCAATTTTGTCCTCCAGGGGACATTTGGCAATGATGAGACATGTTTTTGGTTAACGCAACTGGGGAGGTGTGTTCCTGGTATCTAGTGGATAGAGGTCAGAGATATTGCTACATACTCTATAAAGCAAAGGATAACCTCTCACAACGAAGAATTATCTGGCCCAAAAGCTCCAACTTGGCCCAAAGTGCTAAGATTGAGAAATCCTGCTGTGAATCATTAACCTCTACTTCTCTTTATTAAGAATAATACAATATGTACCTCAAAGTATAATTAATTCAGACTTACAGCCATCATCTGTGTTTTTATTTTTTTCTTTTCTCCTAAAATAAAACCTTTTTTAATGCACATGTGCCAATTCTCCTGAGAATGTTTTCCAGAGTTCAAATATCACTATGGAATTTCTTAGAGATACCATATTTTGTACTGAGTATCGTTAGTCTATGTCGCCATCTTTTACAGTGAAAACAGAAGATAAAGAAGAGGTAGGGGAATAAGAGTTAGTGCATGAAAAAGGTATTTTTGTTCATCTTCTGCTCATTGCTATATCTCACATACTAGGTGTTCAATCTATTGAATGAACTGATGGAGTTAAGTCCTGATGAAGACTCCCTACCACCAAGTCTCCTCTGGAAAGCGATCTACTTGCAGAAGCTCTCCAATGGAAGAAAGACCTCAACATCATATCTTACGCCTGCCTAATTCCAAAACTTCTTTCTCTGATTTGCCTAACTTTCAGGTCTTTGCTCTTTTAGGTATGGAACCTAGGTAGCTAATCAAGACTGGGTTCTGATCATTAAGATCTCAAGTACAGATGATAGGAAGTTGTGTGACATTTTGAGATTATAAAAACAGCAACAACAATTACTGGTTGGACATGAAGGATAAAGAAGAGACATGAGTCAGAAATGACACTAACTTTTCTTAGCCAACTAGAGCACTTTGGTGAATGTTTGAGATAGGGAGAAGTGAGAAAGGCATGTCCTCCAGACTGGAAATCAGTATATATGAAAGGAATTGTCACCGGTGGAAGTTTTATCCAAGGAAAAAGAATAAAGTTCAAGCTCTTTGGACTTAAATAGAGAATGAGACACATAGGTCCTTCCCCTCCAATATACTGCAGACATTTTAGACTTAGCAATAAACTGTGGCAATAAATGCAGCACAGAAGCCACCATCTTTTCTGCTAAAAAAAAAAAAAAAAAGAGGGAGGCAGAAGCCCAAAAGTGTTCTGGGCCCACAAAAGCAGAGTTTACTATGTATAAATTGATGCATAATGAACATATAAGAGTGATATTAAAAGGGAAGCAAATATAAGTTGAACACTAGGTTTTCTTAAAAAAGAGTTTACATATGCTCTCTTGAATAACATCCATATCTTTTATTCAATGGAAGATAGGGGAAATGTTCCTAATGTATTATACTTTTTTAATGTTCAAGAAATATTTTTGTGTATGAATTATGAAAAGCATTATACTGCACAAAATACAAAATTTGGTAAGACAATTCCACTCGAGTTTACAATTTAGTTGGAGACACAACAAAATTTAACAGAAGACAATCTGTGACAGAGTTTTGAAGTTTATAAGAAGTAAGCAAGCAATTCTAGCTAGAATGATGAGGAAAGACTTCAGCAAAAGGATCTGAATTTGGGGCTGGATTTTCAAAGATGGCAAGAATTTCCAGAGGCAAATGTAGAAAGGAATTTAGGGGAAAGACAGTATTGTCTGTGCCAAGAAGAAGAGGCAAAGACATATAGGCTACATTGTGACTTGACAAAGATAACAATTTAAATAAGTATGACACGAAAGACTGTAAAGTAGATTCAATCAGGTCATGAAGAGCTGGAATGCCCGGCTAAAAAATCTAAATTCTATTTAAAAACAAATAGCAAATGAAGCTTTTGGGGGCAGGAGTACTTTAAAGAAATTCATAAATAGCAATGTTTAAGGTGGGGACCAATGGATAAACCTGCCTAATCTCTAGCTGGCCCACCCAGGCCTGAGAGTTTCATCCTCCAGCACAGTTCCAACGTGCCCTTTGCCTTCCACCCAGCAAGCATCTGGCACTCTACCTACACACTGGTTCGTAGAGGGTCTTTTCACTTCTCATCTCTGCACAAGTGTGATGCGAAATGCCCTCCCAGGCTACCAAGTTCCTAGGTATTTCCACAGCAAATCTCAAATGGCCTCTCCTTTCATCAAGCTTTTCTCCCTACTAAAAGCACAGGCAATGCCTTAATGCTCTTATCCTAGCACTTATCACTCTGTGGTAACCACTGGTCACACACACATACACACACACGCCACTAACTGCAAGCTTCTTAAAGACAGGGACAGGATATTACTGATCTTTTAATCCTAACACATTGTAAAGCTAACGTTCATTTTCCCTCCTGCCTCTCAACATTCTCCCTTCCTCTGTTGGAATATTCTTTTCCTTATTCATTATCTACTAATTTTTCTACTCTCATCACAAATTTACTACCCCAAAGTAGTCATCCTGATCCTGAAACTAGGTTAGAGCCCTCACAATTATATACTCACAGGACCATGTACCTTTTCTTCAAGGCGCTCATTGTGGTTTTTATTTTCATTTATGTGGTCTGATTGTCTGTCTCCCCTATTGTTCTTTAAATTTGTGAAGTCAGAATCAGAATCCCTGTCTGCTTGTGGCTCACAGTTGAAACTGAAGCACTCAGCATAAGATAAGCACATCAATATAAAATTAAAACAGCTAAAAATGTAGCTGGAACCCAGAGAGTCAAGAGCACTGCTCTGGAGTCATACTGCTGGCTCAATTGGGTCAATTAGGCAATTCTAATTCTAAGATCATTTTTTCCATCTGTAAATATGAGACAATAATAGTAACTATCTTTCAGACTTGCGAAAACTTAATGGATGTAATATGCTTAGCATGGTACCTTGCACATGCAAACACTATAAAATTACAGGACACTATTATCATTCTGTTGTTACTGATGTCATAATCACTGTCATTGCTACAATATTGATTGGCTGTAGCTGAACGGTCTCTTGGTTGGCCGAATAGAAACCTTGATACAGGGGAGTCTGGATGATGGGAAGACAGGATCAAATGATGGTAAACTGGGGTCTGTCCCCAGGGAATGGTAGTAGTGGGAACTTAGCATCAGCAGTGGCTGTAACAAACCAAACACACATGTCTGTTGATCTGGAGAGGGGCTAGACTAACAGAAAGGAATATATGATTATATTCTTTTTCAAGTTATTCTACCAAAATTTTACTTATACTCATCATTTTTACATTATTTGAAATATGCATGAAATTTTATTTTATATTTGCCCTTTCAGTAAACAACATTCAAAAATTTCAAAACATCTTTGATTTACTCTATAAAACATAAGTATTACACAATATTATTTATTATATTATTTATATTTATCTTTCAGACATGAACTATAACTTCTGAAATCCTCTTTAGGTTCATTGTGAGATTCCATGGCCATGCTGCTTAATTTTTCCAAAGGATCAAAAGTATGAGAGACTTAAACACAAGTGGAGCTAAGAAAAGGGATTGCCCTTTAAGATGAAGAAATGGGGGCCCAAACATCTATAGCACAAAGAAACTTGGGCCTTTCAGCAAGCTTGTGCCAAAATTTAGTGTTTACCCTACTAAATCTGCATTTCCTTACTCATCCTGAAACCAACAAAAAAAGCACTTTATGAACAATCTAAGGAAGTAAATAATTAAAACGTTTCTAGATCTATCAGTATCGGTTTATTTTCTCTGTTAGCCTACCTTATGAGTCAGTTTGTGGTTTAAAAAGCCTTCTAGGCAAAAATGTGCTAGACATACAAACATTATCTTTAGATGACAACTGACATTGAGTGAAACAGTTCATATATACTTTCTTTTGGAAATCTAGGAAAATACCTCAAATAATAAGTAAATGTTGAGAAATGCTAAAATTACCTAACCACTCATGATTTTCATTCAGAACTCACTCTCCTCTTCAAAGTTAGGAAAGCCACTGGCAACACCCTTTAGGAACAGTATAAAATATTTAATCGAAGCTAAGAAAGAAAAGTGGTGAAGGACTAAATTGACTTTGCTAATGCCTAAAACAGACAAAGTTGACTTCTTTTTTCGTAACACCACAATATCCAGCTGTACCAAAAATGTATTCTAAATGAATGTAAAGTAAATTTGATAAACTCTAATTAATCTATTGTTAACCTCCTCAACCACACGCTTCTCCAAGGGATGATACTTCTGCTAAAGACAGACACTTTCTGCTGAGTGATTGCTTTTCCTGGTATCTCTAGAGCCAGGGCCCCAGGCTTCCTTCCCGAAGGGGAGTGGGGGAGGGGAAAAGGGGGAGGCGGACACTAAAGAGACACCACTTAAGGCAGTAATAATTCCTGGTGGCAGATCAAATGATAATGTTAGGGCAGGGAATCATTTTGGGACAACATAATGCTTTAATAATTGGGGTAATTTCTTTTTTCAATTTACAGCTAAAAATGGAAATCTAAACATGTATATCAAAATAATGAATTCTGTTCTGTCAAAATCTTACTGAAGACATTATCCTATGCCTTAGGAGATATTCAAAAAAATCGTTTGAATTTTGTGAATTTGAATAATTAAATACATGTTCAACACTGAATCTCATAGGGCATTATAGATTACCTTTAGGAATATTAATGACTTAATAGTGACCAGATACTTTAAAAATAAAGGCAGAAAATCAGGAAAAGTGGTCAATAACTAATAAGACAACTTTCCAAAGGTTACATATTAAGACTTTTTTATATTAGAATATCTTTTTTTTTTTTTAGAATACCTTTAAAAGAAAATACCATAAAGAAAGTGTACTGAAACAAATGTCCCTTTGTACTTAGACCTTCAGATATGTCAACAATTTGAAAAATCATTTCCCATTTACTATAAAGTTTATTTTAGGAGAAAGAAGTCCAGAAATCAAGTGATTCATCAATCATATATTTACAATTACCCTCATGAAAACAAGTAGCAATATCCCAGGTGGTATTACTCCCCACAAATAAACCTTGTATTAATACTTCTGACTGAACATGAAGAGACTTAGAGTCATCTAAATTCATTTAAAAATGACATTTTTCCACACAAGTTAAAGAAAACTTTAGCAGGAGGAAAATAAATGATAAAGGGAAGAGCAACCAACTTTTCACTTTCTGATATCCAAGTTTAAAAAAAGCATGTTACACAGAAAAACCTGGTAGTAATCTTTTTTAACTAGTCTTTATTTCTTAATCTGTTATGTTAAATTCAGAGGGACACTAAGATACTAAATGGGTTATTTCAACCAAAAAATGCCTGTACTAATTCAAATACTTAAAAATAGATTGTTGGTGTTTTAAGAATACTTTGTTATCCAAATGGTAAATAAAGGAGTATCACAAATTTGAAATATTTAGTATCTTAAATCTTTTCTCAAAGGAAAATTTTAGTGGCAATTTATAAACATTAAATATCAATAAATATTTAAAAGTAATATTAATGAAATAATTGGAAGTTCAAATATTCAATTGTAAAGCACATGCAAAATAAATCACTCACTATGAATTTTAATGCCAATGAAAACATGGACTAGCACATTACTGACTTCAAACCAGATTCTGGTTATTTACAAATTGATAACCCAGTATTATTAAACTTAAGTAGCTTTTCTACGTAACTTCACAAAATTTTCATATTAAAAAATCTTAACTAACCAAATAACTTTGGATAATAGCAAAATCATAGCATTAAATATCATTGCCTTTTTTTAATCTATTAGACTATGGCAAGATGTAAGAAAAAATGCTTTTATGTAAGAATGTATTTCATTGAAACACATTTTAAATAAAAATGCATACAGGATTTTAAAACACAGAAGCATTCTTCTTAGAAGCCTTAAAAATACTTATTTGCAGGGAAATATCACTCTCAAAGAACATTATATTTTAAAAATCAACAGGATACTTCTCTTAGAACTACTGTTTTTAAAAATATTTTATTTATTATTTGAGGAAAGGTCTACTATTTACTAAAATAGATTTTAAAGGTTTGGGAAAACAGCTTAAAAACAGATTAAAATAATTTTAAAGATTAAAAATTTAATAGTAAATTGTAACATCATGACTAAATCACCAAATTGAGACTAACCATCAGTGTAAATATTCTAAGAGCTGGATAGCATTTTCCAACAGCTAGCTATACTGCTGCTTACTATTACAGAGAGGTGAGAGAAAAGAGGAGCAAAAAGAAATATACCCAATTAGTTCCTTCTTGTATTTACATGCAGCCCTGTAACACACTTCTTTTTTGCTATCAGCAAATTTTCCTTGCTAAAATCATCTCAAATACCACTCCTTTTTTTTACACTGTGAGTTCTGAGAAATAAGCTACAGTTTAGAAACCTCAAATGATGCTACAAGATAACTGAGAGAAAAATGAGTAAACTAAGCAATTACCATGATATAGATAAAAAGATCGGTATTATTTTTTAAATCTCTTTAGTTATCTTTTTGGCTTCCTAAAAAACTGCATGGATGTAAAATAAGGTATAGTTATTCAAAACAAATATTTTAATGCATAAAACACAGGAATTAAATAAGGGGCACATTTCAATAAATACTTCACATAACCTTTGATATCTTATGTATTTTGAGATTCATTTCAACTCTGTAACTAACATAGGGAAGTCACATGACTTACACAATGAGAAAGAAAGAACAGTTTTCTTTCCTTTCCTTTCTACAGGAAGAAACAAAAGCTCGGTATTAGCTATCCAAGGCCAATGGGTGGGGCTTGCCAGCCAAAAAGCTGTAATGGATTGAGGTTAATCTTAATGGACGCCCACTCTAACCTTCTGAAAGCATCAAAAATGTGAAAACTGCAACCAGCACTTGCGTAAAATAACACATATTTAATGTAAATTAGGTTTTTACAACTAGAAAATTCTACAGATACTGAAAAGTAATTCAGTTTATAAACAACGGTGCTGTTTTGTTGGGCTAAAATCACCTAACTATGATTCCCTACACAGATATACACACCATCCCCCCACTGACACACAGATACTTCACAAGCTTCTTGAATAAATAGGAGTATCCAGTGTCCAGGGTGATGGGTGGTCCTGAGGGCTTGAACCAGAGCTGTATACTTTTAAGGGATGCTGAGATAAGAACAAAGTGTTTTGTGTTTGTTTAAACCTGGGTCTATATTTAAAGTCTTTACACCATTATTGATACAGTTCATAAACTTGTGCTATAATTGATTCAGGCAAATTTTAAGTGTCAGCATACATGCTAGAAATTAAGCACTTCAAATCAAAATACTTTGGGGCTTTTTACAGATCTAATTCAAATTAACTAATTTAATTTACTTAACAGTAATTACTACATTTCAAGGATGTTAAATCTCAACCTGAGGTATAAAATTATATATCATACTTTCACTACCAAGAGGATACTTTACTGGTGTCTAATGAAATAGCATGCATTTAAACAAAATTATGTACATCAAATAAGCTGTAATGCCATGAAAAACTTCAAAAAAAAGTGAAATTAACCCATGTGGATTCACAATCAAGCATCAACTATTAGGCTTATTTTCATTCTCCAGACTTTATTATAAGTCTAATATAAAGAGATTTTTTGCAGAGCAGAAAGGCAGGATTTACAAGTGGCCCAAGGAAAAGATAAGCAATGAATAGTTCTGACCCTGGCTTCTCTGGCTTGATCAAGTGGGTCTGCAACCTGAGCCAAAGGGCGCAAATTCCTCCCCATTCAAAATTCTTCAATGGCATGGGGGAGGAAACAGTGAAAGGGGCAAACATGCAAATCCAACTGTCCTGAGATTTAGTATTCAACTAAAATTTTTAATTAGAGAGCTAAAAAAAATATAATAAAAATTGAGGTCAAGACTGTGATTATGTTTCTGACTCATAGTTTAACCAATCCTAAAAAGAGAAGCTTTTTGTTTTTTTTTGTTAAAATTGAAAAAGATTTATTCATTTATCTTTTTAAATGTATGGCTTATTTTTAACTGTGTTACGTACGCGTCTCTAGTATCATTTAATCTATTTAAAGGAGTTGCTGAAAAGTGGAATTAGTTTCCAAGCACCAGTGTTGCCATATTGTAAGCAAAATGATGTGTTATAAAAATCTGAGCTTCGGAGAAAAGTTGATGGAATTCATTCCAAGCTTTACAACACATCAATGTATTTAAGTATTTAAATCTATTTAAGTATTTAAAGTGATAGATATAACCTGTGTTGTCAGACTTCTGTTACAGACTGAATTAAAGATAATTCATTTGAAAGAAAACATGCTAAGATTAAAAAAATTTAGAAATTATAGTAGCTAGGAACATCCCAGTCTCTATCAATAATGACTTAGGAAATTGCTTACAAAGCTTTAGAAATGTTCATGAACAGATAAAGGCCAAAGTACAATTAACTTGAAATTTACAAGGAATATTTATATAATATAGAATAAAACAATAAATATTTTAGCTATTAGCAAACATACAAGATTTTAAAATAGAAGCTGCCTTTAAGGTTAACAAAGGTAATAAATTTCAGTGGGGTTTGATTTTTAAATGTCTTATAACAAAAACTGGTAAAAATTAAGCATATTATTAATAGCACAATAAAATAACCTGATTCTCAGCAATACTAAAAATAGTTTAGTTTCTATACATGAAATCTGAAAACTATATAAGACTTATGAGAATGAGAATGACTGTGAGAAATCATTGCATTTAGTTCAGAAGGTTAAAAACAAACATTATTTTTTTCATCATAATTATCCCCAAACTACTGGTAGAGGAGCACAATTAAACTTTGTAAAAAGAAAGTGAATAGTACATGGGAAAATGAGTCTCTACTCCATACCATGTATGAAAAGAACATGAATTAATTGGAAAAATCTTATTAAGAAGTTTGCTAAAAGAAAGAAAACAGGAAGAACATACAGCAATCTGGAGAGCAAAACTCTTATTAAGTCTTTACACTTAGTATGTGATCAGTTAAAAAAATAGTTGAATAGATAAATTACTGAACCATAAGTTTTTCTTAGAGTAACCATTTTCTTAAAAGTTAATACTTGGATACAGCCATCTTGCTGATTTAAAACTCTAAGAGTATCTATACAAAAACTCAGTTGAGAAAGAAATCCATTAAATTTCTGACAAGAAATATGAATATCAATAAGCTTAACTATGTCCTTTAGGCAAGCAGTTTATGTGTGTGAAAAAGTACCATTAGGATAAATGAAATTAAGATTGAAGATTAGTGAAATGTATACTAATTAATCTTACTTTCACAAGCACAGAAACTACTGGTGGAGAAAAGGTCACTGGCAAGCGGAAATAAACAAAAACAAACAAAGAACATAAAATAAGTGTGGAATGTATTTCATAAAGGATACTGGATTGTTGCTTATAGCTAAAGACACAAAGTTAAAAGAAAACAAGGCAGTTAACTAGTAAATATGACATCGATATCATTCAGGACAACTGAGCCTTTCTTTTCCAAGGATGACTACAAATGGGCACAAGGGATCTTTTTGGGGTGATGAAATGTTCTGTATCATGACGGTGGTGGTAGTTGCACAATGTGTAAAAACTCATCTCATTTTATACTTTGATGAACTGTATTCTATATAAATTATACCGCAATTAAGTTGACAAGGCAAAAAAAACTGACATGAGCTTAGTATCTTCTGAAAATTCTGACAAGGATTTATTTGGTGAAAGTGTTACTAAAAATACAGTGCTTGAAATAAAGATGAAAACTAAACCCGGATCATTAGAATTCTTAAATGATTTTCATGTATGCTACCTCAGTTGACCCTTACCCCACCCCTCAAAACTAGAGACTGAAGTCATTATTGCCACATTTTACCCATGAGAATACTGAAGCTCCTTGGAAGCAACTAGCCAAAAGAAAGAACTCCACCCAAGTGGCACAGCCAAACTCAAGCCTTCCTTTCTGGTATTTTCTCCCTCATTCTACCACATGACATCTCCTTTGTCATAATAACTATGTACAAACACTGCTGAGTCCTTATGATCTGCCCAGCTCTGGGTTTAATGCTTTACATGTGTAATAACATTTAATCCTCATAATAACCCTATACAAAGACCGTATGTTCTTGTCCCCTCTTTTGTAAGATACTGAAACACTGACAAGGTAACTTACTTGCCCTACAAACATAATAAACTGGGACTTGAACACTGATCTATTTGACCAGACTCTATACCACTGTATCTCATGAGGATTAAATAATTATTAATAGAGCAATAGGTATTAAACTATCACAGTAGGTCTACTGAAGACAGTATTTCATATCTGCCCCTTAGCTTACACTGAAGAATATACAAACTGAATATGTATACCTGAATACACAGGTAAAACCTCACGATACAACAAACCATTAGCAGTAAAACAAAAACATCACAAAATTACGTCCAAGTCTTAGTTTATATACTCATGTGTTAAACAATATTAAACCATACTGTATACCACAAAATTATAATAATAAGACTTATAGTTCACTGTCATTAAAATTAAGCTATAATATTATGCAATATATTTTGTCTAATTTGACAGAGAGCACATAAAAGATACCAATTTTTGACCACAAATATATACTACTGAGTTATATATCATATATATAACTAATTTAAGATTTTATCATGGCAAAGACAAGTTTACAGTTTATTTAGTCAACAAATACTTGCTAGGCAGTTTATACAGCAGAGCTCTAGTCTTCAAAATCCACCAAAAGTTAGGTATTTTTATTCCAATTTATGGTTGATTATAGAAAGAAATATAAGACTAAAGCTACCAATTACCTATAAAACTTATTTGAGACAGCATTTCTAAACTGTCAAAATTTAGATATAGGAAGGGGGGCAATCATCAGATAATCTTCTAATTCATTGCCAGATAGAAGATAAAATTAATCCTGATGTATCAAAATGCAACATAATGAACACTTCTGTTACTCAACTGATACTCTTCAAAAAGTCATTTTTACATGTACTCCCACTGATCTACAATTTGTTTTTTAACA
The DNA here is from genome assembly GCF_019320065.1 of Cervus canadensis. NCBI lineage: Eukaryota > Metazoa > Chordata > Mammalia > Artiodactyla > Cervidae > Cervus > Cervus canadensis. Next base: position 53,769,519 of record NC_057405.1, on the reverse strand, counting down.
TATTACTGCTATCTATTTTTCTGATTATTAGAAAATGTTATCAAATTATTTTAGAGAATACAAATAATTTGTTTCGTATTGACTGTATGTTACAATGCCATGCTACATACTGAACAAGTTGAACTTCCAAAGGAGAAATTTCTCAATATTAAGTTTCAAACCAAGTCTACAAAATATCATATTTAAGTAAAAATTTTCCAGTTTCATTAGTTAGAAATATCCTTATTTTACTTATTGAGGTTACACTTGGTTTAGAAATAAAAACTATATACATCATATTTTTAACTAGTAAATTTAATTCCCAATACCAGTAAAAGTGCTCAGTTAGGATACACAAAACTATCTGCAATAGTTATGTAATTTCTGAACAGGAAGATAATTCAAATTCAAACCCTTATTAGGGTTCCTTGGTGTCAAAAGCAACAAAATTTACAACAAAGGACCTAGCATGTTGAGGGCAGGTAACAAAACAAGTTTTTAATTTCTTAAGAAACCTAAGAACTCTGAGTTGAGTTAAAAGATAGGTTAAAAGATGTTATGCTACACTTGTAAGTGGCTTGCAACTTACGTATTTGTTTAAAAAACAATTCTTCAATTTATCACCTTCATTTGCTGTGAATGGTCTTTTTAAAAAAGGAGAATCAAAAATAAGAGGGAAATATTTAAGAGTTACAGCAATACTGCTTAAAACGAGGAGGAAAGACAATGTCTTAATTATGTACACAATTCGCATTTCGTGTTTAAACCAAATAAGAATATCACTTTAGAAGTATAAGTGGTCCTGAAAATGGATCACCATTTGAAAACCAGAAGGAAAGTACCCAGTATCTTTTAAAATAATTAAAGCCTTATAAAATTTTTATTTAAATACCTTTAAATGTGACTTTATGATTAAATGACTTTAAAGCATTTCACTTGGGATTCTTCCAAATTGGTCAACTGGGTAATTCATCTTGAAAATTTAGTAGTTTTAGGAACCATTTTCAAAATGTTAACATGCATAACTCACTAACAAATTAGCTATAACTGTTACATGATCACATTTTAAATTTCCAAGATTTTGATCTAAATATATGTATTTTTTTACAGTGACATTTATCAACAGCATCAAGGATAAAAATATGTATTCTGAGTTTGGAAAATGTTTTCATACTAAACTATAACAAAAGTGATATGGCTAATAAATTAATAATTAAACATGAAAAACCCTTAAACATGAGCACATTGTAGTAAATTAACTTTCATAACTGTGTAGCTAATTAATGTTAAACACACTGAGACATGAACTCTGTCCTACGTCAGCTGAGCTGTGTATAATACTTCAATTTTTATATATTTAAATGTTAGCCATCTCCAAATATTTTTATATCCTATATTGTAATAATTACTCTTATTCTATTTCCATTATTCTTTGAAATGTTTTTGAGAAAGTAATAAAAGGAACATAAATATATAAAATCTTTGTAATACAGGCATTTGTATTCTCCAAAAACATCAAACTATAAATCAGAAATAGAAAGCATAAGAAGAAAACACCAATAGTTAAAAGGTAAATAAAGATTCAAAACCAAATTAAAATACTATTGAAGACAACTAAGAGATAATAGCTAAATGATGGTCATTTTTGAAAAAACTTCTTACATAAATTGTTAAGCAAATGAAATATTTGTTAAAAATTCTTTGTATCCTAGTTGAAGGCTAACACTCCCAAATACATAACTATGCAAGAAAATATTATTATGCAAATAAGCTGTAGAGAGGGTAATAAGGAGAATGGATTCTATCCTTCCTCTGGACAAAACAAATTTCAAATAATCATTTTATCTTACTGGTTGAGGTAATGACTTTAAAAATAAATGTAAAAATCTACATAAAGAAAAAGTTACAAAAAAAAGAAAAAGTTACATAAGACAAAACCCACTGCAATGTTGTGAAGTATTTAGCCTCCAACTAATAAAAATAAATGAAAAAAAAAGTTACATAATAACATCAATAGGTAGTTATTGAGTAATATTGCCCTCCTTTATAAAGGATCTAGTATTTAATTACCATGTGATTCATTTAAAAATATCATCACATATTAAGTCCTATTAAAAGATTACAATATTTCAGAAAGTTGTCAGAGACCTTTCCAGGTAATTTAAACATGTTATTCTACAATCTAACTGTGGGTGCAAATTTTAAAAAACTTATTGATAATAATAAACTGATAAGAGTATTAATTATTAGCACTTATATAATTTGACATAACCTGAGTAGGAAGCTATACTTCCTACTGTATTAACCATCTATATTCTGTATTACAAATCTGTATTAATCATCTGTATTCTTCTTTCAGTCGAGAGACAAAATTCTGTTTTGCACTGTTTGCTTAAGTAAGAAATTCCTACAAATTTATCCTATTTACAAACTAAATCATTATCAAAAATTTTAAGGAATATCTTAAAACAGAGAGCTATGACAAAATTCACAAATATAACATTTATACCTTTTTGTTAAGTTTTAAAAAATACTGAATGCTATCAATGTTTCACTATTAACATGTGTCAAAATACATCTATTCATTACAAATCCATAAAAATACGATTATTTAAATCACCAGTTAACATCAGGAAGTCCAATGAAGACAGTCATTTTAAACCAATGGTCACACACCATGTTCAAACAACAGTCTCATTATGTTTATCAACAGGTCTGAAGATAGAGAAAGGACAGTACCTAAGTCTTGGGTTTATTTTTCAGGACTTGGTGACATTATCGAAACTAAATCAAAGTTTGACTGTTTCTTGACAATAAATTTTAAACAGAATTATGTAACCAAAAATGTCCAGCTCTATTTTAAGAACACATTCATATATTCTCTTAATTTTTACAGCAACTTAATGCTTTTGATGTGCAGTTCTTTGCAGTCAATATTTGTAAAGGAGAAAAAAATATCCTGGGTGCTTTGGCATGAATAAATTTTTAAATATTATTTTAAAGTAACTAAAATCATTTTTTTAATTTGCCCGAATATGTACTCTTGAAAACATGTTTCAGAATACTTTTCTAAAACTCCAGTAACACATGTACTTCTAAACAGTCCAAAAACTCCATTATTTCATATATTTAAAATAATAATTAGATGACACTGCAGTTAAACATTTAAAATTCTTAATTATCTATGATGCCTTTTCATTACAAAATAATATGTATATAATGGGGAAAATCTAATTTATAATTATACATAAAATCTAGTATGCTTTCAAAAATGCTCATACAGTAAAAATGGCAGCTAAGAAATAATTTTTTAAATGTCTTAAGAACTTTTATGAAATGATCATGAAACACAACCTGATTTTGTGAAGTGATGCTCACATGATACCTGCACACATCATTATTGCCATCAAATTGTTACTTGCAGTTGCTTGGCTGAAATCAGTGGAATCCTGTCTTCCTCAAAATAATTATTCATGAGTTATATGCAATTATATGTTATAAATATAAGACAGAAACCCCTTCACCTAGGCATCAAAGTCAAGAAGAAACAAAACCAGAAACAGTAACAAAGAAACTGATTCAAAATAATTTTCCCTGGAGAAAAATAAATACATTTTAAAACACAAATACTCTAACCATTAAAAAAGGGTCTTAAATATCACTTTTAAATCTTAAATTGAAAGATTATTACTGCCCTGTTTTTTCTCACATCACAAAAATACTAATACTTGAGTTTTACTGACTTTTACATACTTTTTCCTAAGAATATATCCAGACTGTTTTTATGAAAAATACACATAATTTGAGACCTTTTTTTAATAATATACATCATTTTAATACTATTCTTTAGTAAATACATGATGTGTAACAGAAGATTAAAGTAAATCTAATATGAATAATCTATGTTGTACTCTAGAAACTGTTCACTATTTATGTAAAAAAAAACTTTTCCAGCAATACAGCATTTCTTAATTTGGTAGATATAGGAATGCTTATGAACATATAACCATAAAATAGCTTACAACTGGATGACTCATTGTTCTAAACATTAATATCAGTTAATAAAATGTCTAATATTTGAATATATTAAAAGGTAAACACAGAAAACCAAATTATAACAAGGTGTGATAAGACAAAGAAGAAAAGGGCTATTTTTTTTAATTCATCTATAAAACAAATTTATGAGACTGTAAAGAACAATTTAACAACCTAAAGAAGGTTCAAAGGGGGTAAAGCCAGAGTCTGCGAGAAGATGGATTTGTCAGTGATTTCAGTCATTCTCTGTACGGAGGAGAAAAAGCAGAAAATGTGGCTTCATTCTGCCATATAAAATAGGAGGCATAAAATCCAGTAGCCTGTCTGTGGACTTCTATTTATGTATTTAAACCCTGTTTCAATTCACAGATTATGCTGATCCTTCCACATGTAAACAGCCAATAATGATAGCCAGGCCTTTAGGAAAGGAAAACACACCACCCAGCAAGGTCAGGAAGCGACCAGGCACAGGACAACAGATCAAAACAAAATGGTTTCATGTGTTTCTATTGTTTATATACTTAATTTGAAGATGATATTCCTTAGGGAGGAAAGGAGGTTGTAAATTATTACCAGGAACATGCAACGTACTATCAATCAAAACACAATGTTTTTGCAAATACACTAAGTATTTCCTGCATGTATCTATGTTAGTCAACCTGTAGGACTGATATCCATGCATTCAATTCATTTTAACTTAAGATGTCAAGCTAAAATAAACCTCTTTAGTCTTAAATTCCTTTACTTGGAAGAAGTCATTACAGATCATTTATATTTCTCCAACTTCTTTGGATGAAAGAATCAAGCTTGCAAACTTGTAGATACCTTTTTTACTATGAAGAGAAGAGGGAAAGGGGAAGATGCATTCATTTTCTTGTTTCCGGATAAAACTTCAAAAATGAGAAGAAAAGACATCATATTTGGTATTTAAGCATCTTTTAAAATTACAACACAATATAAGTAACGGGGGAAATATGCCCCAAGTAGGCGACTAGTACATTTTAAACACACAAACTCGAGCCGCCACTGGCCACATGTTTTTTTGAGTTCAGTCTCTTAAAGAGACAGTATCCTTGGACCTATGCCCTACACGGAGCACGTTTCTAAAATGTTTGATTACCAAAAATCCTCTCCTGCATTTCTTCATATCCATACTAGATCAACAATGTCCGAATTTATTTTACTGTGAAACCAAATTATTTTAACTTGATCTACAAATGACTACAGGCAAATACAAAATAATTGGGGAAGCTACCGTGATTAGAGGCATCTAAAATAAGGGTACCTAGAGATTCTTATAGTAACAAATTGGCAGTTGTTGTTTTTTTTTTTAACCTTAATATGATCATCGTTTCTTAATTCATTTCCCACTCATTTCCCAGACACAAGCCACATAATGTATTGTAACCAGTAACACCGGAAGCTACACTACGACAATTTCGCTGTGCAAAGAAGAGGGAAAATTAGTCAACCAGCACTCAGAACTGAAATTTCAAAGATTTCATTTTCTGTTTAGGAAAAGACACGCAGGAAAGAGCCCATGCACATACCCTAAAAACTGCAATCACTCGTGATTTTAAAGAAGATTTTGAAGGACACATTATTGTAAGTCAGTTGACAAAACTACCTGTCAGCTCCTCCACATAGAAAAAGGTAAAGACGGGAAGCAAAAAACAAAACAAAAACAAAAACAAAAAAACCACAGTCTGGCTTACTTGGTGTACAAATACATCGACTGGAATATCCAAGGGGCTTCCCTCTCGGCTTATCATGGAGATGAATCCAAATCCCATTCGCACGTTGAACCACTTGCAGTGGCCAGTTCCGTGCAAAACCTGGGATTCGTCCTCTGCCTGCTCTGGCAGCTTCCCGGGCTCTTCTCCACCACCTTTGCCTGCCCCGCCTGAGTAGAACAGGACAAAAAAGTCAGTTAGTCAGTAGTCCCAAACAGTTCATTCAAAGTGGGGGGGGGAGGGAACCCTGCCTAGGAGTGGGGATCGGGGAGCGGAAATGGGGGGGGGGGGGTACTAAATGGTTGATTCCTTTTTTCTGCAGAAAATAAATTAAAGGGTTAAAGGGGGAAGCGGAGGAGGGAGGAAGCCACAATGTTCTATCGATCACAACTTCCACGTTTCTGTACATACGTGTACTTTTTCATTTAACTCCGTTTTTCAGCATGCGATACTTTACTTGCATATTGCTGATTTAACACTGATCCCATTTATAAAAAGAAATTTTCAGCGAAACTCTCCGGCATGCACGAGGAGGAAAGAAATCATGAAGATGATTAGAACTAGTTAATGCACATGCGGCAGCACTGAATCCAGGGTTATTTGCAATGTGCATTCCCCTCCCCCCCAATAACTTTCAATTAAAGTTGGGGTGGAATGGGGGAGGGGGCAGGTGTATAAAAGTTTTCTCGGGCTCACTAACTGAAACTGCGCTTAATCACACTCAAACAATTCAAACAATAGCCCCCTGAAAGCTTTTCAAGTTGTGAATCAGTGTGGGCGGTACAAAACATTTTTGGAGATCTATAACAATAGGTTGCAGAAAGCCCCACTGCGCGACGGGGGGGTGGGGGTATTGCTCAGTATTGGGGTAAAAAGGGGAAGGGGGGGACGGGCAAAGAAGGGTGGGAGAGGGGGAGGGGGAGAAGGAAGAGAGAAAATCACAGTAAAACAATAGAAAAGAAAATTAACCTTCGGCCATGTTGCCCCACGGGCCCTCTGCTCCAAACTCGTGAGATGAAAACTTTCCCTTTGGAACGGAGTGGTCTTCTGCATCAATCTAACATCTTGATTTTGTGCGATCACAAATTTAGCTCGCATGGTCTAATGTGCTTTCCCTCTTTTGATTTTTTTTCTCTTCTCTCTCCAGTTTCTGGCCCCCTGAGCACACGTGACTTTGTCAATTACATGCTTTCTTGCTACTAATTTCACCTCGGATCCTTAAGGGGCTGGCAAGAGGAAGAGATAACCAATCGCCATTTCATCTATGCTGACATCAAAATAATTTATGAATGAACACGAAAAACTCAAACATGTTATCTTAAAGACAATTTGGGACGCTTCTTTACGATAAATCAGAATGCCGATTTCGTGCTTTTATTTAAACACAATGGAGGGTCCTTGTGAATCGTCGATTTAGAGAAACGGCACAGACATATATGTGCACACGCGTGCCTTACACACAAGCCTGTCTAAATAATCTCATTTAGGGGGGAAAAGCCATTTAAATAAAGCAACCGATGTTATGCTTCCCCCCCCCCCAAGAATTCAACTGATCCGTAACAACAAACCTGTTTAGGATGCAAATTTCACATTTGATTCAATTCTTAGAGGAAAATATGTAATTTACAAAGGATCTAATTGAACCTAATTACACATCCATGAAACTTTATATATTGGTAACCTACACCCACAGTAAGAGAAATGCACACAAGTACCTGATTGTGCCCTGAAATATTTTTCAAATTTAAAATAAAATCCTACCGGAAAAATCGCTATCACCTTCATGCAGTCAAATTGTGTTTAGGTTTACCGTTTCGGAACATTTTGGAGGGGGTTGGTAAGGAATTGTACTTCACAGGTTTCTCCGCCATCTCTTTCCGGGGGAGGAGATGTGATTAATGACTTCCTAAATAACAGCCCAGTTTTCCAGCCTAACATAGAGTGAACCTCAATCAGTGGCGATTGTTCCCCAAGAGCAAGGCGACGTGTGTATGGGCAGGGAGGGGGAGGGGAGCGCCAGGCAGGCGAGGTGAAGAGGAGCCAGAGAAAGAGGTGGGGGAGAAACAGCGGGCGAGGGTGGGGGGAGGGGTGAAAAAGAGGGGCCAGTGGGAGGAAAAAGGTAAATTCACATCTTATTGACTGGACCCTGACATTTTAAAAGTGCACTACCAGTGGATACAAGAGTTGAATAAACGAAAATTTAATAACGGATTAGGCTCCTACCGTCCCTTCCACGGCCAGCCCCCCAGCTTCAAAATGCTTATCCTTTTACCTTTCAGATTGTTACAAACGATTGTTGATCACTAGATGCTGACACCAATATTGCCTCCCTCATCGACTACTACAGTAAATACTATAGATCAACTGGAAATGCTTGATTTCCTTTAGAATATAAAATAACACCGGTCTTTGAAACATTTAAACGCACCACCACCCTTTCCCCCACCCCACCCCCCATTTTCTTAAACAAGCAGTTTACCGAGAAACTGTACAGACACCACTTCCCTTCGGCAAAGCTACCGAGTTTACCCTCCCCCACCAAACCCGCAATCCACCTCCCCTCCAACACACTCCTAACTCTTAGCACTGTTTCACACAAACTAAAACGTAGGGATTCTGAGTCCAAAAGCTTTGGAAAACCCACAGAATCCACCTATTTACACCTCCTCCCCATATTAAACAATGAAATGGACAATTATACTAATTAGTTCAGATCTGAAATAAATGGATGTATATAAATAAATTATTTTCAGCTGTTTGTGGTAAAAGGCTTCAATAGAGACTGATAAATTTGAAAAGATTTTTCGTCTGTTTCTTTTGTTGTTTCTCAAGAAAGGGAGCAAAGCTATCTCGTTTTATTTACTTTGGTGGAGAGGGGGAGATAACCATGTGCCAGCTGGTAGGGAGGAAAGAAAAAATATAAAAATGCAAATGATTTTGTAAGCATCCCAAAAGCTTGAAGCTCTCAACAACAACAAAAAAATTGCTAACAAAACATTTACTTTGCATTACTTTATTAGAAATCAACTGATTACACTGACCTATAATGAAATAACTTTAACAATGGTACTCCAGGTTAAATGTTTTGAATAACAGGAAATATAAAAATTAGTTTAAATCAATAGTGGGGTTTTAATATTTTAAATGAAAGAATCACTTTTAAAAATCAACATCTGATAACAGAAATAAAATGAAAAGTATTAACACAATTGAGGAAATGTCATTATTTATGTAAAATTATCATAAAATTCACAGGCAGTGTAATTTACTTTTGTCACTGACACACGTCTATGATAAACAATATTTTATCTATGTTTGTTTTTAATCAGAAAATGGCCTAATCAGCATAAACTCAGAAACATGTTGGTGGGTTCTGAATTCTTATTTGTTCAATGTGATGAAATTCAAACCTATAAATACATAGATGAAGAGTGGGAAATACCATAAGTGAACCACATTTGGATGATATGGGTTATGAGATTCAGTTTTGCTGGAATGGGGGCCTCCAGTATTAGTGGAATTAAGGTAGGGTTCACTGGACTGGTCACTGGTGTCAGAGGTTATCGACTCATTCATTTCCTGAGAGGGACATCGGCCTTTCAAGTCTTGTAGAAAGCTTTTTCCAACCGGGAACTTTGAGAAATCCTCTAACATTCATTCACAGAGAATTTAAGGCAAATGCATTTACATACCTGGTTGGAGGGAGGGGGAGTGCGGAGAGTAAAAGGGAGACGAGGGGAGAGGGAAGGAAGGAGAAACGGGGAAGGGAATGGGTAGGGAGGGAAGAGAAAGGAGACAGTGACAGAGAAAATACCAGTTTCCATTTCAGGGATATGGCACTGTCTTTGAAAATAGACTCATCTTTTCCTGCTCCTTGCCCTCAATCTTTTGAGCCTAAGATCCTTGTTTAAAACTAACCATAATCTTTTTAAGCTCATAGAGTTCTTCTTTCACCTAAAATGGTCCCTTGAATCTCCTAGAACGCTTTCCAATTTGTCACCTTCCTGAAGTCTTCTGGTTTTAATTTTTTTCTCATTTCCTACTTGTTTTTAGTGCCAGAAAGACCTGTGCTTGACTCAAAACGCATGTTTTATACTCGTGGAAGCCAAATGGTTCAGTAGCTTGATTTATCATACTTCTTTCAAAATGTCTTTAAGATGAGTTCAAGTAGCTACAAAGAATCCCCAACACACTGGGGGTAAAAAAAAAAAAAAAAATCAAGGAAATAACCTATTAAATGCCCGTTGGTTATCACAATCTAAAATTTCTACAGTTAAGAAACGAAATACACCATTTTTTCTTCCTTTTAAAAATTCCAACAGTACAATGCAAGCAGCCGAAAAAGGTCCCAGAGCCCACCGTTGTTGTTTTCAAGTAAAAGCAATGAGTGACTTCTACACAGCTGAAACAATGCTTCGGTTCTTCTTAAAACTAGGAGGAGGGGCTGCGGCACCGCGGCGAGCGGCTCCACCCGTGCTCCCCTCCCGGCGGATGGGCCGGGGTCTGCAGCCTGCTCTGCCCTCGCCCCGCCGAGCTTCACGCGCAGCCCCGCGCCCCAAGCTCGCCGAGACCCCCAGGTCAGCGGCTCTGCCCCTTCCCTCCACCGCCCGCCCTTGCCACTTCCTCTCCCCTTTCTCTCCGGTCACCTTTTTCTTTATTCACCACATCACCACCTCAGTTCTAGAAGTTTAGCCCTTCCAAAGAAGCCTGAGGGTTTTTCACTAGTTAGGGTACTTTCACATTAGTCATTTTGTCCCAACCAAATGAACACCGAACAAAAGGAACCCTTGCCTCCACTGGGATGGAGGCAACGTTTGGCACAATCTGCTACCTTCACTGCATTTCCAGACATATATCATTTATAATCTGATCTCTTCATCTGTGATATGTCAAAGTCTCCGCAATTAGAAAAGTGAAGTCGGGGGGCGGTTATCAGAAGAAGCCAAGAAAAGGAGCACCCCACCCCCTACTCCCCGACCAGGCCGTGCCTAAAATGGAGCGGTCTTCAGACCCCTGGCGCCGCCGTCCTTTCGGGAAGCCACGAAAACGTCGCCGTGCGCCTTTGGAGGGTCAAGGAAAGCCGTCTGTGGGGAAGCCGGCGGGGGGCAGAGGGAGTGGAGGGCGACCAGGGGCGATTTTAGGGAACCCCTTCTCTGCCCGCGGCGTGAGGTTTCCCGCCCAAAAGCTGCGGACCCGCACGTCGGGCAAGCTGTTGCCGATCCCTCCCACTGCGTTTCAGTAAACTCCTTTACTGGCAAGTAACTTTCTTGAAATTCTTACAATACGGAGTCAAATGAAAGGAGAGCCTCTGCTGTTGATCTTACAACAGAGGCACTTTAGAACATGGGGGCTATTTGTTTTTTTTTCCAAAGAGCACAATTCCGTTCTCATTTAATTTCCTTATCTAAAAGCAAAATGCTCTGTCTTAACACAATTGTTCCGATTTGGTAATTTTTACACAGCTATAAAAACCTCTGAAAATTCTTCCTTAAATATTTTAACCTATTTCCCCAGGTATAATTAAATAAAATTATGGAAATACAGAAAACGATAGCATTTTAAGTTTTCCAAATTGCCTCTTTAGTTCAAGCATTACAATGCTTGAAAACAAGCATTTGCAAACGTTTTCTTCATTTTGGTTAGTTAAGTATTTAGAACAACAAAATTATTTCAGAAAGGGGATATTACTTTAACCCCATCATTTTTTAAAAGTTTTATTTTTTAAAACGAATAGCAAAAAAATCAGTTAACATACTTCAATTAAAACAAAAAAATAAAAATTTTATTATCACTCCTCCCAAATATTTTCTGAATTGTCCTAAACAAACACTTGGCTATGTAATTTTAATTATGACAGCAATATGTTAGAGAAATCATTTAGTAATAAGCATTTAGTTATTATACCTTGCCCAGAATAGCACAAAATGAAGGTTGTGTTTTATTTCAAAAAATGAGTCCCATGTTTTTCACCTGTACTACTTGAACAGGTATGCCTCATAACTTAAAAGATCTTTTTGCAATAAACATTGAGTCTACAGAAATGACAGTAAATAATGTAAGCATACAATTTTCCCCCTCTGAAAGCAATGAATGAAAGTTTATTCTTTAAAACTTAATCTCATCAAAACAAATAACTAAGAGTAGGGGCTGTTTCCTAGGTATTTCCTTTAATATCTTCATTTTCAGTTTATTTAGGGGAAAAGGATAGGTAGGAGGAAAATGGAAAGGGAAAAAACAGTACAGGAGTAAAAGATGAGGCAAATGAGAAGAAGTCTTCGGCTTTAAAGATGTCTGTGTGAGAGGAAAACCTGTGGAGAAAAAGCATCCAGCTACAAACTGGAGGCCAGAGTTCTGGTCCCATTTGATGACCTTGTGACCTCGGATCATTAAGCTTCTCCGGCCCTCAGTTTCTTTACCTGCAAAGTGAGGACCCTGCAGCAGCTGATATTCAAGTTTTAGGCATAAATGTAATCTCTGACAATAATCTTTCTTTTGGGGAAAGTGCAACCTCTCCCTGGCCAACCCCTTTTTAATCACAAGGAAACACAGACATGAAACTTTATTGCACTCACTTAACACATTGGTGTTTACATTACTTCCAGCAGAAGAGAAAAAGGCCTCTGGACTGCCTCCAGTTTGCCCCCAGAGGAAAACCACAATCGACAGTAAGGGGAAACTAGTTGGTAAATTAATATATTGTAGCAACTTTTCAGAATCTTCTTTTTCATGGTACTCTTTAGAGCATCACCTCTATGTCAAAGGATTCAGTCTAGAAAAAAAGTAAAGTGCTGTCAAAAGACAATGCCAATCAGTGGTCTCCTCACTAAACCTTTCGATCCCTACTGCTTTCCTCTCTCTACCTACAATCCTGTATTTGATAAGCTTAATACTAGAATAATATCTTTTTATTTGTACTTAAAAATGCTCATGAACTCTGTCATCTTATAGCTTTTAAGAGTTTTGATAGCATTAGTCAAGAGAAGAGCCAAGACATTAAATCCACAAGAGCAGAAGCCAGAATAATACATTATCACATGCATGAGTGCTCAGGGGCTCAGTGGGTCCAACTCTTTGCAACCCCATGGACTGCAGCCCGCCAGGCTCCTCTGTCCATGGAATTTTCCAGGCAAGAAAATTGGGTTGCCATTTCCTCCTCCAGGGGATCTTTCCCACCCAGGGATTGAACCCCCATCTCCTGTGTCTTCTGCATGGCAGGTAGATTGTTTACTGCTGAGCCAAGAGGGAAGCCTGGCAATACACTGTTACTAATAAAACCATTTGGAAAGAGGAGTGCTGTCAGTTTTCAGTTAGTTTCACTAATACAAGAGAATATTTATACATCAAAAACCTAGGTTTTAAAGTACACCTAAACAAATGAAAGGATATCTATTTTTGAAGTGTAGGTTTAAGATGTTAAAAGTTCACGTGACTCATTTTGTATTAATAGTATGTTATTTGCTTAGACATGTCCACTCTTCACAACTCCATGGGCTGTAGCCGGCCAGGCTCCTCTGTACAAGGAATTCTCCAGGCAAGAATACTGGAGTGGGTAGCCAGTCCCTTCTCCAGGGGAATCTTCCTAACCCAGGGATCAAATCAGGTATCCTGCATTGCAGGAGGAATCTTTACTATCTGAGCCTCCATGGAAGCCTATTAATAATATAACGAGCAACTAATTTGATACAAACTGGTGAAGAGCAAAATAAATGGGACTTTCCTAGATTAGGAAAATTCTCTAATTTCCTGAAAAAATGTCTAATATATCGCACTATTTATCTTACAGTAAATTATTTAAAAACAGCAGCAAGTCTCTCTCGTTAATTTAACAAATACTTGTGAGTGCCTCTTTTCAAAATGAACTTACAAAAGGACTTACAAAAATGAACAAGCCACAACTACTTTTTATTCAGATCCATAAGCATTTAAATATTATCTATTTTGCCTGAGACAGGGAAAAAGGAATCACAAAATTCAATACTGCTAAAATTAGGAGGAAAAAGAGTTAATTAGAAGATTTCACCCTTGCAATTCTGGTGGGAGTACCAGTTTATAAATGAAGCAATCCGGAGTACAGTAGAATATGTGGTACCCATCTTGCCACAGTGGAGAATTTCTGAGAGCTGTCACATTTTCTCATATGCCTCCAGTGATCTTTTTTAATAAATGTTAGTTAAGTAAAAATGTAATTGAAAAAAAGACTAACCTGGGGCTGATGAAACCTGGTTGAATGACCTCATTGTCTTCTGAAGAACCTAAAATCAGAGAGCTCAAATCAGTACTACATTAATTGCTCATTTAATTGACTCTTCTTCAGCTTAATGGCTCATTAGAAAGCAGTAAAATGCTTAGGTTTTGACTCTGTGAAGTGACCTGTAAACTTTTTTTTTTTTTTTTACAATTTAAGACTCACCTAGCAAAATTAGATAACCAATTGGCATAAACTTGCCTTTCATTCCAATTCAAGGACAGTAGTTTAAAAACCGTTCTAAAACCTATTAAGATGTAGTCAATCTCGAGATTTCAGAAACGATGCAGTTTAAAAATTTTGTAATATTTAATTTTACATTGCAATTCAAGAATCCCATTCTTTTTTAGCCACAGTTAACAATGAACCCAACCCACAATATTGTGTTCTTTGATGAACTTATTTGACTATTCTCTTCAGGCATCTTTTAGAAGATAAATCATGAGACTCTAATTGTGATACTACACCACTGATCCTGGGTCTATTACATATAAATACTTAGGGAGAAAAAATTAACTTTAATGGTGGTAAATTTAATCACTGAATAAATTTAACTAAAGGAATCTAATGTGCATTAACACAGATTTTATAAAGAAAAAACAGTTCTTTTTTTAAAATGAGTAAGTAATGATTTTCAAATATATCCACTGGCAGATGTCACAGTACAGTAAAACTTGCAATAAAGAGGTCACCCAGTAATGAAATACAGCAATTGCAACTAAAACTCCTGATGACCACTGAATTATCATTTTTATCTTCAGGTCAGAGTTATTATGGCTTGCAAAATAGATTGGTTTGAACATGCATCCACTCACCTGCTACTACCAGGATGTCATTCCCCTCTTAACTAAGTTTTACACTCTTTATCTACTAAATCAATTCACAAAAAAATAAATCATTATGTGTAAATTCTCAAGTCACAATCTCAGTTTTTTCTCAAAGCAAAATGGAGGTTTTTCCAAATTCAGAGTTCTACTAAATGTTGACCCAAGATTTTTCTTACAAAGGATGACAACTCCACTAAGATTTGAAAAGAATAGAGGAAGAATGTGAACAAAAGGCACGTGAACCTCTGTACATTCAATCCTTCAGTTATCCTCTGTTTACAACCAAAATACAGAAATAATGACAGATCCTAATGTTAACAAAATTCATTATCAAAACTTACTGAAGTACTTTTCCTTTACATTGAGCCTATATTAATTTTGCACATTTGGTTTATGTGAGGGTGTATTTAAATATTACACATAAATTTCAGCAAAACGTAGCTCATATTTTTCTAATAGCCCACAGCCCAGGCTTAATTTTCTCTGCTTATATTTACAAAAAAAGTTCAAAATAACATATTCAAAAGCTGTGGAAAAAACATAGAAAGTGTTTGCAAAAATTATTTTTTCAAATAATTCAGGTGCAAAATTACCATAAATGATGGATCTAATAAACGAAACATCAAATGGTGTAAGAATTAGCTAAACAACATTATTCAACTTTAAGATTTCTAACTAAGAGCTCTCTGGGTTGAATGAAATCCAGTCACTCTGAATGATAAAGATGTTCAGATTTTTCACTATCCAAACTTACATGTGATGTTTTCAGTTATTGATAGTTTTAATGTTATCATCCTTTTCAAAGGAAAAGGTGGAATTATTTCACAGATATCAATATATTCCAAGGATGTTAAATAATGATTTAAAAATTTTCAAAAACAAAGGAGTTGGAAGAGAAAGAAGAACTGTTTAAATACGAACATGAAAATCTATCTATATGAACAACTATGATAAGAATGATAGATTAATGTTATATAAAATATTCATAATATTAAATGTTCATATTCTTACTATAGGTGACTATTTTTTGAAAAGAAATAATAATGATAAATAATGAAAATAATTCTTGGCAATGAAATATTCCCAAAACAGCTTTTTTATAATTTTATACATAGGCATTTTTATTTATTATAATGCATTTATCTGCCCTTTCACTAGAATAATCCCTGATTATCATTTAAATCTCCATTTAGCCCTCTTTTCCTTACTGTTCAGTACAATGCCTCTACCATTCAGCACTGTACTGAAGTTAACTGTAACTGCTCATGAAGATGATGTTGGCTCTCCCAACTTAACTCTATGCTCTATGGTGGGAAGGAGAGTGTATATTTAGCTCATCATTGTAATCCTAACATTCTTTAGTGTTTAACACATTTTTTTTAAATGAATCAATGACAATGAACTTCTGAACCTGGGTTGACTATCTCTAGGATGCCTTTTATGAATTAAATGGACATATAAACAAATTTTTCTTAAAAACTATCTTTTCTTCAAGAGGATGTGATACACAATCATTTGACTATTGCAAATATAAAATATGTACATATAAAGTAACTTTATTAAAATAATTTTATTTTAAATATACTATAGACTTACCAAATATAAAATTGCCTAATTTAACACCCTTCATTACAAACACTTGATTTCATATTTCCTCCTAGCAAAATATGTAAAATAATATTCTCAAGTACATTACATATTGTTGTTAATCTACTATTGTAACTATTCAATGTAAAGGAAAACAATTACTACTATGCATTATATACTAAAATTTATTTAAACTGACAAGCTGTTAAGCCCAGAGAATTAATAATAAACAAAATACTGCTACATATTATTGAGAACTTTATTTAAATTCAATTTACATCATGTTAGGTTTTACTTCTAATATTAATAAAATGCAACAGTAACTTCAGTTTGGCAAAGAATGGTTTAGTAATCAAGAATATTCACCATAATAAAAGCAAATTTATTTCATTATTCTCATCACCATAATTTCTCAACATCTACAAAAAGTTAACAAACTTTTGTTTCTTATCATTAGTATTTTCAAAATAATGTAAGCATAAAGTACATTATAGTTTGCTAAATATTCACTTCATGCATGGCTTATAAAAAATTACAGTCTATTTACAGTATGTCTCTATCTTTGTAAAGCAAAGTAGGCAGAAATGTGACTTTCCTTGCTTAGAAGAACAGTTAGTTGGGGGTAAAGTTTTTAAATGATTATTTAAAATCACACAGCAAACCTAGCACAAACACCAGAGTGAACACAGTACAAAATCAGAGTAAAACCTAAAGCACAGTATCTATTTACACTTACTGTAACTTAAGTATAGCACATACACATATGAAACAAAATGTTAGATGTGGAAGTTCAACGCTGACATGAATGTGTGCACTTCATGAAAAATATTTTCTTAAACTGTCCTGTAAAGGAATGTTTCCTGTGAAGGAATGTTTCATAGCTAGGAAATGTTTCAGTGTAATTATATTTTTACAAATTAGTCAACAGACTAAATTCAAATGCCACATAAGCAAAATCAGGGTAAATTATTGTGTAATTTAACTCAACATCCTACTGTAACTTCAGAAAAAACGGAAAATGCTACACCTTCAATTATACAGATACATAAAATTTAAATAAATAACCTATTTGAAACTGAAGTTAAGACAAATATTTACTTGTGACTTTATGTAATTGTTTTCCTGTTAAAACAGGAAACCTCATTGAACTATTTTGAGATTATCTTTAGAGAATGGAAAAAAATCAATATTACTTTAGAAAACATTTCAAAATTACATTTCTTATATTTATGAAGCAAAAACTACTTTTTATAATATATTTAAAAAACAGTTAACCTTAAAGGCCAGTACTTATCATACTGCTACTCAATTGGAGATGAATTTAACTTTCTTGACCATTTTACATATTGAAATTTTATTGATTTCACATAAAATATGGGCAGCTCTAGTCTTCTCTGCAACTACTGTAGTGAAAGATAATATATTCTAGAAAATAAAAATTTTCAAAGGGTAATCATTTAAGTCAACTGGCACATTGTCAAGATTGTTTAAAGGTACCAACCATAGCACAAATAATAATTGGTAAACACAATTCTTCAGCTTAAATGTGAATGTTGTAACACAACTAAGCCATGGCACAGTTGGGTTTGCTAATGCAAATAGTTTATATTTTCTACCATATCAAACAACAGTTTTATATAATAAAGCTCACAGCTGAGTCATTTGTTGAGGTCATATTGAATAGGAGGAAAAAATTAGTGGTTTCAAATTTATTTATTTATTTTTTGTGTGTGTGGTTTTAAATTTAAAAAGAGTCAAAATAATGGCAGAAGTCCCATCTTAAAAGAAGTTGCTCACATATATTTTGAAGGCTTACCATAACTTTAAGACAAAAACTTTAAAATAGCTTCATTTTTTTTTGGGGGGGGGGGAAGGTAAGAAGTGGATTTCTTTAGAGAAACATACTTCACAGTGTGGGCATCTCAGAAGGCTAGAGCAGCCCCAGGGTATGGGGCTGTCAGTTTTTATAGGAGTGGGTAATTTCAAGGGCTAATGAGAGGGAGGAGTATTCCAGCTAGGGGAGCTTCTTGATATGATAAACAAAAATGATTCTAAGTAAACCTGAATATTTCTATATAAGTACAATATTAACAACAAAATTTTATTTGATATAATTTTAAGTTTTGATATAAATTAATGATTAAAAATTTATATCATGAGATTAAATGAAAATTTTTAGTGCACTTGAAATAGTTTCAATAAACACTTTATAAAGATCAAGAGATGTTTTAGAGGCTGCTCACTTTTACATCACAGCCAGTGACCAAATAGTGTAATAAATGTAATTTTTTTTTAAATCAGGATTTTAACTAGCAAAGGAGATTATACCAAAACCTAACACAAAAAAGACAAAACATAATTTACACATGTCTTCTAAAATTTTTAATCTAAGAAAAGTAAATTTTGTTTTTAACTTATACAGTATAAATTATTTAGCTGAAATGTTTTTGTAGTGCCTGAAAGAAATGTTACACAGAAGAACTGTTTGAAAAATATAAATGTAGTATTTTGACTCTTACATTCCCCAATAAGAAATATTGATTTGCAAATTTATAAAATATTTAAAACATGTTTTCCCACCAATAGAACTGGCCATTCAATGCTAAGTCCTTTTTCCTGTATAATTAAGCTTTTGTTCAGCCATGAAAAAACTAGAAACTGATTGCTTGAAATGAGCTGCATGCCCTTTGTCCTGGTTTGTCACCTTTGACCCTTAATTTGATGATCCTGCATGTCAACCCATTCTATTTTTAGGAAAATAATGTCAAAGTTCTATGCCTAAAATAGTACTTTTTACTGAAAAATTAAGCACATTACAACATTCCTTTCAGGTAACTTCTACAATGGTTTCATATCTGTGTTCATTTCACACAATACAGAACACAATAATATTGTTAGGGGTGACAACCTGGTGTTTACCTTGCTTCAAACAACAGAAAATTCCCACAAAATGCTAAGTCAAGATTACTATAATTTCAAATTTATATTTTTCTCTTTATTTAAAAATGCATATATTATTATTATTTCTAGTAGAACTTATTTCATGAGTCATTTAATTTTATTATTTTGGTAACCACATGTTTTGATATTGGTTTTCACAGTGCCACTTTGACAGTGATATGAACCCAAGTCAAAAATTGCAAATATCAAATTCATACTGAAGTTTACAGTGGTGTTCCTTAGAATTGTACAGTTTTTGAGAAAACTCACTGGTCTCTTAAATTGGTTTTAAAATCTTGTCTTCATCTGTAAGTGGTAACTTGCAAAGAAAGAGAAAACCTCTAGCACTGATCCCATTGATTTTACTGACATTACCCAAAATCAATGTTATATTAATCTACTTCAGAGATGAAATTTCTCTATCATAATTTTTGGTTGATTTTAATATTACCAAATTTCATCTGGGTAAAAAGAATATACAAAAAATTATATATATTTCATATATATATGAAATACAGTGATGATGCTATTTGAACATCTACACAATTTCTGTGTGCAGTTTTCAATCAGATTTAGCAATGGCCAACATGGCTGTCTTGGTTCAGCACTATGGTCAGCGACTTCATAGAGAGTCACTGTCAGAAATCCAACACAGTGTCCACGTATATACTGGGTAAGTTTCTCAAACCAATATGATTCTATACTCCATATATTCCTAGATATGATCATATAGATCAATTTTAAGTATTATAATATAAAGAATTTTTAGTTATGTATGACAAACTAGAAATTCTTTACTATGTGGTTCATCAAAACCAGTTCAAAAACAATACTTACTTATAATCCAAACACAGTTCCTTCAAAAGGCAAGAAAATCAAGTACAGGCTCTAACGCATTTAAACATAAAACCTTAGGAGTATTTATGACTACAGATTTTTAAAATAAAATAATATTCCATTAAAAATTACCAAATAAGAAAACTCTTTTTTAGTTGACCAAAATTTTGTATAGTCCCTTTCATAATCAATAGCTTAATTACTTCTGAACTGATTCATCTCTAAATCTCCATTTTCCTTTTTCTCCAATCAGTTCTACTATGGATTAAGATAAATGTTAACAGATCATTTCCTGACTTGTGTGTCCTAATAAGGTCCCCAAAATTGGCAGTTTTAAATAGCACTTTGTTTAAAGAAACATCAACTCTATACCTGAAGACTGTCATGAAGACCGTTACCTGAAAACATGCATACAAGTTTTATGCAATAACTTATTTTTCTCTTAATTATGATTTGTAAATTATGATAGCAGTGTGTTATAAATACAAAAAAGTGACATGATTAGATACCAAACATTATCAAACTATTAGGTCAGATCTGCTTAATCTCTTTGTTCAGAGTAAACAGGGGGGAAAAAAACGCTTATATACACTATATTTATTAAAATACTAGTGTTTGTTTTTTTAATTTACATGTACAACACACTTTAAGTCATTCTGAAGATTAATTTTGAATACTACCATACTAAAACTTAATCTATTTCGCTTACACAGAAGTATAGTTCACTTCATTTACCCCCATTAATACAATTTTTAATCTAAATCCTGATTAACTTCACAAATTTTTCACTGTCTCTGAAAGAAATTTGGCACAGACATATAATAAGACACTCTACAATTTGACAAGGATTAATGGGGCTTGATCACTGAATTATTTGGTTCCAGATCTATTGAGGAGCATCAATAAACAGTTTTAATAACCAACAGGAACTACAAATTGATTCATATCCTTAAATTCTCTCGATATTTTAATATCAAGCAATGATTAGCTGATCCTATTTGCAAAATGGAAAAGTCAAATAAAGCATTTTATTCATTTTTAGTACCTTCCCCTCCCCAGCAAGTACTAGAAAGAGGCCTATGTCAATTTAATCCTTAAAGCTCTTTAGGAAATTTGGGCACACTGGACTGCCCCATTTCATACATTCAGAGAGAAAGAATAATGGGAAGCAAGAGCTGTTCCCCAAATGAACAAGGATCTATTTAGTCACTAATCTAAATGGAACAGTATTACCTATTGTGTTGTTAATTTATAATATGACTTCTCTATTACATTAGTGCAAACCCATAACAGAAAAAAACTAATGGCATAAATTCCATAATAATTATATTTGTATTTTGAAAATCACACAGATTGGCATAAATTCCCAATAGTTCAATTTAAAATTTTGAAGTTTCCCTGAAGTCCTTAAAAAATTAAACTGTGATGTTTCATAACTTATTGTTGGACTTAAAAATATGCTTTACTATCAGATGCATTTTAAAAAGCGTTATTGCATTATCACCTAACTAAATACGCTAATAATCTGAACAAAAATATGAAAGGATTTTTTTCATCCGAGTAAAAATCATTTTGTCATATTTTTCTAAGGATGGTGTTAAATGTTTTAAATTCATTCTAACATCAGTTGTCATGTGTAATTTTAACTTCCACAATATTTTGACCAAGAAATTAAAAACTGCAATAAAACACGAGTCTATCTTCCCTTGCGTTAACAGCTATAGGGATAAAAATCCTCAATGGAGAATTTAGTCCTGTTAGCAGTAATAATACTTGATAATGTTAATATCCTGTGGATGAAAACAAATCCATAGAGAGATCAGAAAGGAACTCAAGGAAACACAGGAACCTAAGATTTCAGTCTGTGTTACATGAAACAATTCAAAATGGCGGACTATTACTTACATTTAAAAAATTTCCGCAATGAGGGCACTAAATACATACTGCAAGATGTTACTCGAAAACACTCAATATTTACCAACGTGTAGTTTAAAAAAAAAAAGTTTGGGGAGTACAAATCCTCGTAAGGCAACCGCATTCAGTGTTCAGTCAGTACTCCGTTACCGCTCCTGCGAATGTATCGATTCTTCTTCGGCTTTTTTCCTTTTCAAAAGCAACCTAGATCCAAGCGCGTTTTTCTCTGTTCTCCTCAAATCCTTAATTTTAATTCATGAATTTACATTACCAATCCCGAAGCAAAAAGGATCCCCGACGCCTGCGGCTACAAAGCAGCTCCGCAGCGGAGTGCGCGAAGGGCAGGAGCGGACGCCCCCTGGCGGCGCAGCCCCGCGGGCTCGAGGCGCCCGAACCCGCCGCCAGGACTCCAGCCCGCGCCGCACCATCGCGCCCGAATGGCCCGCGCCCCCCACCCCCACCCCGACCCGGCCCGCCAGCTCCAGCGGCCGGGCGGCAAACCCGAGGCTATGGTGAGACCTGGCGGCCGCGCAGGCAATGCCGCGCCGGCACACAGCGCCGACCCAGCGGCTCGGAGCTGGGAGAGAAAGGTGTGAACCCGGAAGTACATCGCCTGCCCGCATCTCGGTGGGAACACGGGGCAATAAATCAGGGCCGGGAAGGCAGGACACCGCTCCGGCTCCCGAACAGCAACTTGCGGCGAGACCTGTTACTTCCCCACCTGGCCCCGTTCGTCCCCCTCCCTGGCGCTCACGCCTGCTCCTTCTCCCGGCTGCGCCGCACCGAGCTCCCCTCGACGTTGCTCACGTGCCAGACCCGGGTCCGCGAGCGCCGTCGGCACCCGCGCGCACACCCAGCCCCTCGAGCACTCGCCCGGCCGCGGGGCGCGCTGCTTACCTCCGGGGCCTCATGGTCGCGTTGCTCGCTCGGGTAGAGCGGGGGAGAGGGTGTGAGTACGTGTGTGGCGTTCAGTCCGGGGACGGGGCGGAGGAAGGGGCCTGGACTCTGTCACTTCCTGAGGGAGCGCGGCGGCCGGACACCCGGGATGCGCGCGGCGGGGCCGGGCCGCTCAGCACATTGTGAACCGGCGAGGGGACGCGGCGCGGAGGGGCCGGGGAGCGAGGGCGGCGCTCGGCTGCCGGACTGGAATCCGCTGTCGCCGCCGCTCGGCCGCCACAGCCCGGCGGGGAGGAGGGGGCCGGGCCGGAGTGGGGGTGCCGCGGGGCGCGGCGGCGGCGGCGACACCAGACTGCTCGACTGGAGCCCTGCGTCAGGCGGCGGCACGCGCACACCTGCCCGCCGCCGCTCCGGGCCGCACTATTGGCTGTCCGCGCGGAGCGCGCGAGATTGAACTTTCCATTCATTCTTGGGCCTGCCGGGCGCGCGCGGCGGCGGCGGAGCCTTCCCCGGGGGCTCTCGAGGACGCGCGCTGCCCGCCCCAACCCAAAGGCGCGTCCCCGCGCGGGCTGTGGGCGCGCACGGTCGCTGCCGCCGGCTCTTCGCGTGGCGGTTGCGAGCGTCGGGGCCTGTCACTCGGGGCCCGCTGCGCGCTGCGCGGGCTCCTGGAGAACCCTCAGCGGGCGGTCCCTGGGCTGCGCCTGGAGGGACGCAGCAGCGAAACTGTAAGAAGGTACCAAATAGTATCCTCAGCCCCGTGTCTGCTCCTTAACCAACAAACCCTCTGGAGGTACTGGGAGATGATGAATTGCTAACGGCAGTTCAGAATCTAGTGAGCATCATAGTGTCAGAAGTTTGGTGGAACCTACTAACAGTTCTACATTGTTATTTCCTAAACAACAAAATACCGAATCTCAAATTAAATGCAGACATTGTCTCACACAATGCCCAAAGATGTGTGGCCAAAAATACTGCGCTGTATTTACGGTATTTCTTCCCAAAATAACGCTTCCTTCCTTTGCCCCTGTTATTTTCTACCTAACGACTTCATAGTTATTTCTTGTCAAAATTTCTGTTTTCTTAGAACCAGATGCGAAGTCCTAATCAGTCATTGTCTGACCAGCTACAAAAATGACAGCCTTGTGGTTTGTGAATGGATATGATCAAATATAGACTATTTGGTGGAACTGATTAAAAGGATTAACTATTTCAGCCAACCAAAAACTAGATGTGTATATATAACCAATTAAAGTCGAAAAATTTAAGCATGACCAATAAAGGCCAGTTAGCTGGATAACCTGTAACTAAAAGGCAAGCCTGGAAACCATCTCTGTATAACGTTGATCATATTTTCCCTTCCAGCTCCTGGATTAGGATTAGGAAGCCAGTTCATCTGTCAGGGATAACCACAATCTAGAAAAATCACTTCTAGCCTGGGGTTGAGATAAGTGCAGACAAACTAATCAGAAGTAAAATCCCATTTGACTCCCTAAGAATTTTCCAGGTCGACCACCTTTGAAACATTCCCTAAAGGGCTGCCTAATTTTCCACTGAGCATGTGTACAACTTGACTGTCTTTAAAGTTGCCTTTTCATTGGCAAGTTCATAAAGTACTTCACATTACTCATGGAGCAATACTGAGGATTCTTTTAGATACAATTCTTAGTTTTAACCATTGTATCAATCCATTGCAATTGATTTGCTACAATGCTGCATACTTTACAGTATGATTTTAAAGATAATTTAGTGGAAAAGGATGCAGACATTCATCACTGGGAATAAAAACAGCAGTTAATTATATATCACCATCTGAAATATCTGATATGCCTTGATTTAAAAGCATTATGGTAAGTTTTTATTTATGAGTAGAGCTTACAAATGAAGCTTACTTGCACCTTCCAGGACACTTAAGGTCCCTAGGCTGCGCCTGGAGGGAGGCAGCAGCAAAATGGAGGACAGTACCAAATGGTATCCTCAGGGGTGTCTGCTCCTTAACCAGCAAACCCTCTGAAGATACTAGGAGATAATGAATTCCTAACGGCAGTTCAGAGCAATGAGTAACGTATCTCAGAATCTAGTGAGCACAGTAGTGTCAGAAGTTTGGGGGAACCTACTATCAGTTCTGGGTTTCCCCCCTGCCAATACTCTTTTAGATGCTCTGTAAGACTTTAAGTATACTTATGTAATATCTGCTTAAACTCCTGAGAAGGCTTGTAATCAGAAAACAAAAAACATTAAAATGTAACCTAGACTTAGTATTCCAAACAGTCACAAAGTCATCTTTCTTTTTTATTTGAAACTAATTATTACAATGGCTCCATGCCACTGTTACAAAAATGAAAAAATGAGACATTGTAATGCTTAGTGTATTATTTCATATCAGGTGACAGTAAGGGGAGATAATGAACTTTGATAGACTAAGCACTTAGTAAAGAATATCTTAGCATGATTAGATGTGGATGAAAAGCCACAAGAGAAAGTTGGAAGCAAGTGAATTTATCATTTGGGCATGACTCATGGCAATTATTAAAAGTATATTTTTCAAAAAAAAAGTATATTTTTCTACTTGGGGCTGTGGTGATAATTTTGTAAGTGAGTGAGTGAAGGTCCCTTAGTCGTGTCTCTTTGCGACCTCACTTACTGTAGCCCACCAGGCTCCTCTTTCCATGGAATTCTCCAGACAAGAATACTGGCATAGGTAGCCATTCCATCAGCAGGGGATCTTCCAGACCCAGAGACAACCTGAGCTTGGTCTCCTACATTGCAGGTAGATTCTTCACTGTCTGAGCCACCAGGGAAGACTAATTTGCTTTACTTTAAAAATTATATCTGATAATTACTCCCAGGGAGCGCAAGTTTTGTTTTTTATTTTATCCGTGTTAATATCCTCAATGCCTACAACATTGCCTCACACATAGTAGATGTGAAAGAAATGTCATTTTTTAATTAGTGCATGAGGATACATTCTGAATATATTTTCAAGCAATAATTAACAAGACATTTAGAAAATAGAGTGCAGTGTGTTGTATCTCACCTTCCCCTTTTTTAGTGACTGTAGTATATGAAAATAAATCCCAGACATCATGACATTTTACTTATGTATTAGAAGTATTGAGTGTTATCATTTGAAAAACTAGGCTCTTTATGTCTTTATTCTCCTGCTCAGAAACAATTTCTAAAATAGAGTTTAAGAATAATGAAAGATTAGATTTTAAAAAAAGAAGAACTATTGTACTTCTTTGCTGGAGCCCACTCTAATTACTTCATCTTCATTTGATCATCTGCAAAGACCCTATTTCCAAATAAAGTCACATTCACAGTATTGGGGGTTAGGACTTAAGCAATTTTTGGAGGGGGCACAGTTCAGCCCATAAGGTATCGTTGTTAGAGCTAGATGATTTTGCTTCTTAACTGATAGCTTTCTGCAAGTACTGACTATGTCCACATAGGATTTTTTTCCTCCATTTATTATGGTAAGAGAAATTAACTCCAGTCACGAAAGCTTGTTTTAGACTGCTATATGCCTATCACAAACATAATTTATCTTCTTTTCAAAGTTAAAAGTTTATAAAGCAAGCACTGTCACCCAAGCTGTAAGGTAAGGTATCTATTGAACTCTCCCTCTCATATACAAAAGGGAAAAATGAAAATGGACAGGAAGCTTAACCTTCGTAAAAGTTATGACCAACTTGTACTTGCCAAAAACTAGCAAAAATGCTAGTTTGACAGCGCTGTGTTGGCAAGACTGAGTAAATCTCTACCTTCATACCCTACTGAGGGAATGCAAAAGCGGTTTGACATTTAGAAAGGGCAGTTTTGTGACATCTTTTGAAATTCTAAGTGTAGCCTCTGACCTAGCAATCCCTCTTTTGGAAAATTATCCTACAGATACAAATGCCCACATGGCAAATTATGTTTATACCTGGGTTGAACATTCTTATCATAGCAAATAGAATGGAAATAACCTGGATCCATCGACAGAGGTCAAATAAATAAAAAGCAATGGTACATTGATACAATGGAAACAGTGAAGTATGACAAGGTACTAATCCTATTTCTATGAAAACCAATGCTACTTCTATGAAAACCAATGCTACTTCTATGAAAACCACTATTTAAAATCTATCTGCTTCTTGAAAACTCATTTGTTAAAAAATATCTCCAGAAAATGAGAGAGAATGGACTAATGAAGCGAATGTAACAAAACCTTAACTGTTGAATCTTGGTATAGACATGTAACAGTTTATCATATTAGTCTCTCTAATATGATGTTTGAATATCTTCATATTTCTGAAGTTCTCTCTGTTTATATATAGGTTTTCGTTCTTCTCATTTATTTTTTTTGTCTGTGTTGGATCTTCGTTGCTGTGCATGGGCTTTCTCCAGTTCTCAACTAGAGAAAGGGAGCTACTCTCTAGTTGTAGTGGGTGGACTTCTCATTGCGGTGGCTTCTCTTGTTGCAGAGCACAGGCTTAGGTGCCCTGCAGAATGTAGGATCTTTGCAGACCAGGGATCGAATGCATGTCCCCTGCGTTGGTAGATGGATTCTTAACCAGTGGACCACCAGGAAAGTCCATCTAATGTTCTCTTCATCATTAGGATTTATAAAATCTCATGAGTTATGTAAAAATTGGATAAATTTCTAAAAAGGTAGAGAAATCAGCTGTCACTTAACAATGGTTAATGCCAGGCTTCCCTGGTGGCTCAGTGGTAAAGAATCCGCCTGCCAATGCAAGAGAGACAGGTTCAAACCCTGGTCCAGGAAGATCCCACATGCCACAAAGCAAGTAAGTCCGTGTGCCAGAGCTATTGAGCCTGTGCGCTAGAGTCCAGGAGCCGCAACTAGTGAGCCCACATGCCACAACTTCTGAAGCCCGCGTGCCCTAGAGCCCATGCTCTGCAACAAGACAAGCCACCTCAGTCAGAAGCCAGTGCACAACTAGAGAGTAGCCAGCCCCCACTCACTGCAGCTAGAGAAAAGCCCACACAGCAACAAAGACCCAGCACAGCCAAAAATAAATTTAAAAAAATTTTTTAATTGTTAATGCCTAAATTTCTTGGCTTTGGAGGAGTCTACCTAATTCAGAGCTTTAAGGCAGTTGGCTAGAAATAACTAGTAAAGCCTCCTTTGAATGGGTAGTCTGGTCAAGTAAGCCAACCAGGAGAAAAGGAATGCTTGGTTGAAAGATTACTTATTATTACAGTATCTTTCTACATGCAACCAACAGCCTTGCCAATAGTATATGTCATAGTCATACACAGAACTGTAGACCCTAACTTTTTAAAATTGAACTTCCTCATCTAGCTCCAACTTCTAAAAGAATCATTATAGTTCATTTTTAAATTTTTAATTTTAATTGTATTTTAAATTGTTAGAGCTATGGTATAAAAATTGTATGTTTTACCTCATCAATGAGCATATATTTCCTCCAGTATATATATGTATTTATAGCTTGTATGCATACTTGTGGACTAAAACCATTACACTTTCTCTTCCTGCTCCCCTTTTCCCAGCATGTGTAATTCAATGTTTACATTATTGACTATGATTAAGAATGTTTATATAGTTAAGATTATATAACATAATCTTATGTAAGTGACGTGTTACTCTTACTCTGTACTGCATTTTTATTTCCTTGAATTAATAATTGACTTTGTTTGCATAGGTTTCTGCGTACTTATTGCTGATTAAATCCAAAACTCTATGTTCAGACCATAAGAGTATATTATGTACATTGTAAAACATGTACAAAGTAGAAATTTAAGATAATGAGGTAAAAATCAAATTTCAGTTTTGTATTTTCCATTCCTCGTTGAATTGTCTTCTGCGCTGTTTCCACTTGGAAACGCCTGGATTGGAGCATCCATGTTGGATGCCAAGGACAGTGCACAGTCCTGATCCTGCCCTGCTATTGTTTAAGATCACAATGAAAATAGAAAAGTACAGATTAATAGAAAATGTATCCTCCTTTCTGAGCAAACTCTGGGAAGTAGCAAAGGAGAGGGAAGGCTGGCATGCTGCAGTCCACCGGGTCACAGAGTCGGCCATGACTTGGTGACTGAACAACAACATCGTCCCCATTTCTTTACTTTTGCAAAACTAAGATCCAAGATTTAATGATGTGCATCAGTAGCATCATTTTTGTGTATTACAATATTATAATAATTTAGCCCCATGAGGACAGGTGTGTTTGCTTTATTCTTTGGAGTAAATACACAAAAAAACAGTTGTGGATTAGATCCAATAGATGAATACTTGCACCAGGTTCACCCAATTCTCCCAAGTCTTTGAGACAGGAAAGGATTTATTAATACTAGCCACAGAAGGTCCAAAATCCAGGGTCTTGCAATATTAAAAAGGTAACTACATGTTTACCTCATACAGTAAAGCATAAAGAGTTTCAAAAGCTTTGGCTAATTAAAAATTAGTCTTGAGGGGCTTTCCTGGTGGCTCAGTGGTAAAGAATCCACCTGCCAATGCAGGGGACACAGGTTCAATCCCTGGACCAGGAACATCGCAGACGCTGTGAAGCAACTAAGCCCACATGCCACAACTACTGAAGCCTGCGTGCTCCGTGTGCGTGTGTAATCACAGGCAAGGGTTCTTTTTATGTGGCTTCTCACACGACTTCTACCTCTGCTTACTAACTAGGAAGCAAAGGTAGGCAATTTTAGTTATTTAGGGAGGGAAGGGGCAATTGCTTCTAACTTTATTTGAGAAAAATAGAAGGTAAATGTATCAGAATAGAGACTTGGTGGGTGGGGATGGTGAGTGTTGTCTACTATGGGGTGGGCGGCTGGGTTAAGGCCTTTACTTGGTTGCAAGCTGTTTGGA
Organism: Cervus canadensis; assembly: GCF_019320065.1. Classification (NCBI taxonomy): domain Eukaryota; kingdom Metazoa; phylum Chordata; class Mammalia; order Artiodactyla; family Cervidae; genus Cervus; species Cervus canadensis. Next base: position 53,739,690 of record NC_057405.1, on the reverse strand, counting down.
TTTTGCAACTTCTGGGCCCCCCGAGCTGGGCACACACCTGGAAGGTGACGGTGATGGTCATCTCTGCCAGAGGGGTGGCCGGTATGGGCAACGGGACAAGAATTTCCAGGATAGACACATTTGTTCTGAGTTGCTTGCAGGGTGGGGGGAATAGGGAATGGTATGTGGGCAACATAGGTGGAGGCCCCTTTGTTAATCTTCAAAACATACCCATCTTTTTTTACATAAAATTATGATTGATTCACTAGCCACTGAATGAAAGGTTAACGAATGTCATACATATAAAAATAAATTCAGGTACTTCCATCTCTCTTCAATAATATTACTCAGAACTTTTTCTAAATATAAATCATAAGAGGTACTAAGGCAGTATAGTTCAAGGCTCCGTTGTGTAATCATCATTTAATGCAGAAAAGGAGTGCCTGGCATCATCTGCTTTTAGTTTCGTCAGACATAAGAGACATATCAGACATTGTCAACATATGAGACAATATATTTTAAATAATTTTTATAATGGTTTTCTTTTTTTAAACTGGAAGTGCCCTTCAGACTTGTAGGTGGTGATAGCCATGAAGCTGTATCTACTCATTTTTAGAGCCCATTTTCATTTAGATTTTCCCCCAACAAAAATTCGCATAGGGGTCAAGGACTGGCCTTAAAAATAGAATTATTGAGGAAAAAAAAGACATTGGATTTATTATGTTGCAACATATTTTGAAATGTCAAAAAAGGAAAAAAAGGATGCCTCAAAACTTTGCAGATTTGCACACAGCTTGTCTTGTTATTTAACTTGTTATTAAACACTTGACTTTTTAAAATATAGAGTTGATGCGTGAAGAATTCCAAATTGAGATCTTCCCTGGGTCATTTTCTCCTATGGTCTTACCTTAGTAACTGAAATTGCTGTGCTTTCAGCACTACAGATCAAGCTAGAAAGCTAGTGTTAAAGTACAAATTGCACTTGGTATTTAAGATAAACATGGGAATTTAAATTCCCTTGGTATTTAAGATAATCATGGGGAAAAAAAAAGAAAGATAATCATGGGAGCATCCCTCAGTGGTAAAGAAACCACCTGCCCGAGCAGGAGCCACAGGTTTGATCACTGATCCGGGAGGATCCCACATGCCACAGAGCGACTAAGCCCATGAGCCACAGCTATTGAGCCTGTGTTCTAGAGCCCTGAGGCCACGTGCCACAGCTACTGAAGCCCCTGCACCCTAGGGCCCATGCTCTGCAACGAGAAGCCACCGCAGTGAGAAGCCTGCACGCCACAAGTAGAGAGTCGCCCGCACTCGCCACAACTAGAGAGAAGCCCACGCAGCCATGAAGACTCAGCCCAGCCAAAAATAAATAAATAAAATTATATATAAAGAGGATAAGCATGAACAAGTTAGCTCAAATCATGCAACAGAATTAAAATATTGTGATAGCCATCTTGATTCCCATTTATTAGAAACGCAATATAATAATGGATGTTAAACTGAAGCAGGTGATAAAACTAATGTTAAGCAGTCAGTAAAGCTATTCAGAAGTAAATCTAGCTGAAAACCAGAAGGTATTTATTGTAAAGTGAATAGGGAGAAATTATATTGTAATTCACCACTTTTTTGTATAGTGGAAAATAGCTTCTAAAACTGAAAAGACGGAGTGTGGGTAAAGAATTAACATGTACTGAATCCTAACTGCCAGACCCTGTTCTAAGCATTCACGGATATTATCTCATTTTCATCTCGTAAGAAATCTATGAAATAAGAACAATAGTTTCCCTTTAGAGAGGAGGATTCTGAGGCTACTCAATGTTTCTCAGAGATCACCTACACCAAAACCACCCAGAGAGCTTAATAGAAGTTTAAATTCTTACACCTCAAATCAGATTCCCCTGAATCATAATTTCTGGGGCACCTTCAAGAGAACCAAAAGGCATAAAATACATAAACTCTTTTGGTGAGTGGATGTTAAAGTCATCAGTTAATCTTTTTCTGTTCATGACAGAGCTCCTTAGTGACTAGTATCTGTATCTATGATTACATTTCTATGTTATAAATGGTCAATTACTAATTTTGCAACCTGTAAATAAAGATAGCATAATAAAGAGCAGAGACCAGCATTCTAGACTTTCGTGCTTACCTAGTGTCATCCTCAGTTGACTGTCAGGAATAGCATCAAAAGCAGTTGTTAGTGCCATTCTTAAGGCACACTAGTAGTTATTTTAGTAATATATCCTTTTTATTTTACTTTCCTTGTTTCCGTCTCTCTTTTTCAATATCTTATTGTCTACCAGGTTTTCTTCTTCCCTTACTGTGCCTTGGGTTGTTACTAGTTTCTGCTGACTTGATGAGGTATTGAATAATACTCCATTCTACTTTCCAAGTTCTAAACCACTTAACGTATATACAGAGAAGCAAGACAGATGGAGATTAAAAAGCTAGATTGAAAACTAGGGCTTAGATCAACAACCAATCAAGCTTCCTAATACTTCTCACCATACAGACCTTGGAATGACCCACTTACCTGGAATCACTGCTTCAAATGTCGAGCCTGGAGAGTGGGAACAGATACAAGTAGTAGCCTCCAGCCATGCTTTTAGAAGACAGTTTCAAGTCAGGTAGGGGTATTAGTACAATTGTGTTGAGACATATTTAGAATACATATGAGTATGTATTGTGACGATGTAGCAGAGAGTTCTGCCTTTTTTTTTTTTTTTTTTTTTTTCCATGTAGCAGAGAGTTCTGGATAGAATAGTATGACACAGTCTGTGGTAATGGTGACATTAGCGGTGGAGTCACTCAGCTTCAGAGAAAAATGTAGTATACAGAGAGGAATAAGACTGTCCCACCCTCACAGCATTTATAATTTAGTAAATAAAGGAGATAGGAAGAATTTATTTCAGTAGTAGAAATAAGAAGAGTGACAGCAGCCAACATTTATCACGTGTTTACTGTATTCTAGGTGATCATAATACTCAGTTGATCCTTACCACAGAATCAATTTTCCTAGGTACTAAAATAATTCTTTCTGTATAAATGGATAAACTGACACTCGATGGGGGGAGGAGTGGGTATTAAATAGTGTGCTCATGGACACACAGAACAGTAGGTCCTTGAGCTAAGATTTAAACACAGGAAAAAAAAAATATGCCAAGTATTAATGAACACAAAACCCAGCATATAAGATGGAACGTCAGACTTAACTGGAAAGATGTGTGAGTATGGTTGCTTTCCTCGACAGACCAACGGCTTGCCTAGAACACCGTAGCTCTTGTTGAATTGTGTGTGTGTGTGTGAATAACCATGGAGCTTACCTGGAGTTTTGGGGGAGGAAGTAGCAAGAGTCGTATTATATGCCTTTTGATTGGAGTCTGTGTTTCCATGTTTTGCTCCTGGTCTGAAGAGAGACAGGAAGGAGAGGGTTTAACAGGCTTCAGAACAGACAGAGGCCAAATAGTGAGAGAAGCGCCAAGAAATCAGGTCCCAGAGATTATGGTGGGTTCAGACACAGATCGCTAGGGCAATTAGAATATGCAAGTAATTAGCGAGAGCTAATTAGTTAACAACAGACTTCCAGCTTAAGCATTGACCACATAAAGCTGCAAAGCCACTGAAATAGCTAAAGGAAAGTTTTAGAACAATGTTCCCAGCGTAGAACATTTAAATGGAAGCAGCAAACATAATTGTGAACAGGTCCAAAATACCTGAAGTGGGATATTTCTATTTTTCATGGCGGTAGCATAGAAAACTAAAGATCATCATAGATATAAGTTAAGATTTACTCTGAAAGCAATGTGACTTGTACCTAAAAAGATGTATTTCTTTTAAATCATTTTGTATATTTTTTTCACTTTGTATAATGAGTAACTGTGGATTCACCAAGCAGAAATACTGGAGTGGGTTGCCATGCCCTCCTGCAGGGGACCTTCCCAACCCAGGGATTGAACCCAGGTCTCCCACGTTGCAAACGGATCCTTTCCCATCTGAGCCACCGGAGAAGCCCCCAATAAAAGTTTATTTACATTAAACATTTACCTTCCAATTTGTAGAGGTAACTTCTTTAGTTTAAAGAATTGTCATAGACTCCAGTTCGTATCCCGTGCTTCTGAATCCTAGTAGGGCAGCCCAGTGCTATCTTACATGAGGAACCATAAGAAATATCTGACGGACGGGAGATGCAAGGATGCAGAAAGTGAATTGCGTGTTAATCTACCCATGTGAACCGCAAAGCAGGTCACAGAATGTCCTTTATTGTCTGGAGACTCAGGACCCCTTGGAGAAAACTTTGCACCTAACAGCTAGCTCCTTGTGATAATGAAATTAGTAAAAAGGGGAGATGAATTCCCCTCAGCATCTATACAGAATGAAGGTTGAGATCAATGCATCAAGCAGAGGAAACAGTTGACCACATAGCAAAAGAGACGTTCTTGCTGGTCGTCAGGAACAGAATATTCCTTTCTGCCTTTTTTTTTTTTTTTTGTCATTCAGTTTCAGTGAATTTTGTTTATCTGTCCTTTCCTGTTGACATCTATTCTTGCCCAAAGATGCCTGTGGGAGAGTAGGTGGAGGGTATGAACATCCTGGGCCTGGTGGTGGTTTTGGTGTGGCCCTGCGGAAGCTGGGCCCTGAGAGAGAGCTGCTCATCTGCTTCTTCAGCTCCTTCAGTGATGCATCCTGGGGCTGGTCTCCTGGATCATGTGGGTAAGTGGCGGAAGGAGGAACATCTGCTCCTTCAAACCAGATGGCCTAGATTCAAATTCAGCGTCAGCTATTCCCTGGCTGTGTGACTTTGGGCAGGTGACTTTCTCTGTGCCTGTTTCCTCATCTATAAGATGGGGACAGTGCTGTATTCCATGGGAGCTAAGATTGATCCCAGAACCTTCTTGATCCTACTGGAAGATAACAAAAAGACAGCCGAGCTGTGGGCCATCTCAGGTTTTGAGATTTCAACGTCATCAAATGTTCACCTTTGGATCGATGACCAAAAATAATGCCTGCTTGATAGGGTTATTATGAAGATGAAATGACTGACTGAGGCATAGGTAAAGCACTTAGAAAGTGTTTTAAATGTTAGCACCTACTAATCATTCACTTAATGTCGGCTATGATTATTACCATTATGTATGTGCTTTTGTTAAATGGCCTCAGATAAGGAGGGAAAAAAACACAAGCAGAGACATTCGACTTCACCCTTGCCACTTCCCTCTGCCTCGTCTCCACATGGTATCACACTGATTCTCAGGACCCATCCTGGATCAGAAGGTCAGGAGTCAGGAGACGAATGACTTCCCTGGAGGTCCAGTGAGTGAGACTCCGAGCTGCCAATGCAGGGGGTGTGGGTTTGGTCCCTGGTTGGGGAACAAGGATTCCCACATGCCAGGTGGCACAGCCAAAAGAAAAAAAAAAGAAATTTGGAGGTAAGTTAGGGTTCTGCATTTTTACCGAGTCTTCCCCCAGTTTAAACCTGAGTCTGGGGTAGTTGATATGTAAGAAGTTGCTGTGTGGAACTATTAGAAACACTTGGTGGTCAGGTCAGAGCAGGCTCTGCAGCTGGGCAGCCTGGCTTCTCATCCCGGCGCCGCCATTTCCCAGCTCTGTGCTTGGATAAGTTACTTATCCTGCTGTTCCTCAGTTTCCCCATCTGGAAAATGGACTTGATGGTACCAGGCACAGGTGAGTTAATACATGTAAAGTTCTTGGGACAGAGCCTGACTCATAGCGCACCTATAAACAAGCTTAGCTAATGTTTGTCAAGTACTTGTATAATTTTTGGGCACATCCCATTGGCTAGATGGAGAAGGCAATGGCACCCCACTCCAGTACTCTCACCTGGAAACTCCCATGGACAGAGGAGCCTGGTAGGCTGCGGTCCATGGGGTTGCCAAGAGTCGGACACGACTGAGCGACTGCACTTTCACTTTTTACTTTCATGCATTGGAGAAGGAAATGGCAACCCACTCCAGTGTTCTTGCCTGGAGAATCCCAGGGATGGGGGAGCCTGGTGGGCTGCTGTCTGTGGGGTCGCACAGAGTCAGACACGACTGAAGCGACTTAGTATCAGCAGCAGCATTGGCTAGAACCTGGGCATTTGGCCAGACCTAGCTGCACAGTTGGCTGGGAAATGGTGCTTTTCTTCTGTTATTAAAGAGGAAAAGAGGTTTGAAGACTGGTGGCTCAAGTGATAAACATTCTGCCTGCCAATCCTGGGGACATGGGTTCGATCCTTGGGTTGGGAAGACCCCCCGGAGAAGGAAACAGCAACCCACTCCAGTATTCTTGCCTGGGAAATCCCATGGACAGAGGAGCCTGGCGGGCTATGGTCCATGGGGTCACAAAGAGTCAGACAGGACTTATCACCTAAACAAGTTCACTGCATCTATTCTGTCATCACTCTACAAATGAGCCCATCCAGTGATTTTTTTTATTTTGGTTATTGTGCTTTTCTATTTTCCATTTGGTTATTTTCCTTGTATTTCTTTGCTGCAGTTTTCTGTCTTTTCATTTGTTTCAAAGGAAATCATTGCTTTTTGAAGCATTCTTATGATTGCTCTCTACAGTCCACGTCAGATAATTCCAATATTTGATGTACCTCAGTGTTGGCATCGTTTCTTTTTTTTTTCTCATTCAGCTGGTGATTTTCCTGGCTGTTAGTATTACAGGCGATTTCCTGTTGTATCCTGGACATTTAGGCTGTTGTGTTAGGAAATTCCAGGTCCTGTTTAAATCTTTTTATTTTAGCAGGCAGTCACCCTATTTAGGTTTAGCATGCAGAACCTGGTCTACTTGTAGCCTGTGGTTTTAGTGACACTTTAATGTTGAGCCTTTGTTGTGCTGTTTTAGTTGGCTTGGCTTCTCTGGTGCCTCTAGGGTTTCTACTCATCCCTGCTGTTGCCATCTGTGGGATGAAAGGCACTTCCCCAGTCCCAGCCACCTGGTCTCTGGGTTCAGAAAGGAAGTCTTCAGCCCACACTGATGACAAGTTTTTCCCCTGGGCCACTTGTTTTCAGAGGAGCTTCCACTCTGTCCCCATTGCCAATGCCACTTGTCCTGCTTGCTGTTATTGGCAGGTCTCTTCTTTGACCTAGAGGAGGAATGAATCTACCTTGGCCATCTTCTGCCATCAGATCGGGGTTTAGGAGACATGGAGTATGAATTGCTTTTTATTGCTGGATCAGTTCAGTTCAGTCATTCAGTCGTATCTGACTCTGTGACCCCTTGGACTGCAGCACGCCAGGCTTCCCTGTTCATCACCAACTCCCTGAACAAACTCATGTCCATTGAGTCGGTGATGCCATCCAACCATCTCATCCTCTGTCATCCCCTTCTCCTCCTGCCCTCAATCTTTCCCAGCATCAGGGTCTTTTCCAATGAGTCAGATCTTTGCATCAGGTGGCCAAAGTATTGGAGTTTCAGCTTCAGCATCACTCCTTCCAATAAATGTTCAGGACTGATCTCCTTTAGGATGGACTGGCTGGATCTCTCCAAGGGACTCTCAAGAGTCTTCTCCAACACCACAGTTCAAAAGCATCAATTCTTCAGTGCTCAGCTTTCTTTATAGTCCAACTCTCACATCCATACATGACTACCAGAAAAACTATAACTTTGACTAGACGGACCTTTGTCAGTAATGTCTCTGCTTTTTAATATGCTGTCTAGGTTGATCATAACTTTTCTTGCAAAGAACAAGCGTCTTTTAATTTCATGCCTGTAGTCACCATCTGCAGTGATTTTGGAGCCCAAAATTTATTGCTGGGTAGGAAGGATCATAAGATACCCAGCCACTGTGATGGTCTTTTAGTCTTGGGTCCTTAGCCAGTCTGCCTTTCCCTTTTCACCTTTTAGAGTCCTCTATGGTTGCCTCTTTTGTTATCTCCAGGGTTTATAGTTGTACTTGGACAGACAAATCTATACCATTTTGTCTGGACCAAAAGCCCACCAGAAAGGCTATTTTAAAAGGCAGTGTTGTCGTAAATATTCTCCAACCAATCCTTGAAGGACCTGGAACATTCACTGAACAAATATTGTTGAGCACTCACTATGTGTCAGGAAGTGTCATGGAGATAAAAAATGAACAAAGTAGACTTGGTGCCTTCCCTCATAGAGGGGACTGACTGTTCAGTAGAATGGGGAATTATTTCATAGGAAAATTTATACTTGGAGGCCAAAATGGTATCACTTAGAAAGAACACTTTATCATCTCTCTATCTTCCACTGTACGGTCAATACAACAAAGACCAGGAGCACATTATGGCTAGAGATGCAAAGAAGTGTGCCGACTTCAGAATGACAGTGAAAATAGGAGCCCAGAAAGCACTGACAAGGATCAGAATCCTGCAGTGTTTACCAAAGAAGAACGTGAGCTCCATGGGCTGGTCAAAGAAATGGAATTGGGAGTCCCGGTCCTGATAGTAGGTAGAAGCTCAGGCCAATTCTCATCACCTCCCAGAAACACACTGGGGAGGGATGTAGAGGATGGTTTGATTAGTCCAGGAGTTGTTTGGACAGTAATAGGAAACATGTACAGGAGACAATTAAGGCTCTATTTCACTCAACTAATAAGAAGCCAAATTGGGACAAAAATATCATCTCTGATATTGAGTCATGGAACAGTATTTTTATCGAACAACTCCCTTTGCCATGGTGATGCTCCTACCTTCAAAAGAAAGCTATGGGGCAATTGGCTATAAAATAAACAGTAGATTCAGAGTGTTGTGGAGATGCTCAAAATTTTTAGACTCTCAGGTTTCTTCAGGGTTCCCTAAAGGCATGAAGTGCAGGCATTCCTACTAAGCTGAACGGGTAATCTGAAAGGTGTTTCAATAGTGATTAGTGTATTATGAGAGAACTGTCTGATTCAGGTTATGATATCTGTGTGTTTGTGAGCATCTGCAATATAATCACCATCTCACAGAAACACTTGGGAGGTTGTTTCAAGGGCCGGTGATTGATGCCTGTGGTCTGCTGAGCTGGAATAGTTTTCATGATTATTGGAAAAATCAGAGCACATCTATAAATGCAAAAGTAGTCCCAGGATCTTCAAATATTTGAATATTTGTAAAGTCAGTTAATTCAATAAGAGGCCCTAGACCCCTTTTTCTTGAATATTTTTTTCAAATTGATAATTAGATTATATTGAATATAATTTTTGTTGCATTCCAATAAGATTAGTGCCCTTTCTCAGCCTGTGTACTTATTCTAGTGTATTTATCTTCATCTGGAAAGATTTTTATTATTGCTATTTCTTTTTAGTCATTATTCTATCCATTTTTCTACAAGGTATTTTCTTTTTTATTTACACATAACCATTCCACATGTAAATTGCTGGTACTAAAATTTTATTTTCTGAAATATTAAAGCTAATTAATTTTCTAAACTTTAATCTTAAAGTTATTGAAATGAAACAAGTTTAGAACAGGATAGAGGACATAATGTACCAAGTAGAATTTTCAGAGATAAGAGTTTGGTATATACTTTTCCATAGTAACAACAAAGCATTCCAATACTTTTGGTCATTTGTAGTTATCATCAGAAGTAAATCAAGACAATCAGCTGCCCAGTGTACCCCCATTTAAAAAAATTTTTGGCTGCACCGAGTGGCTTGCAGGGTCTTAGTTCTTGGGCAAGGGACGGAACCCAGCACCCTCGGCAGTGGAAGCATAGAGTCCTAACCAGGGTTGGATTGCCAGGGGGTTCCCTGTAGCCCTATTTTGAAAGGGCATGACTAAAAGCATGGGCAGTAGCAAGAAAAGCAGAGACCAAGCTACCTGGAGCCCATTCTCTAGGGCAGATGGTCAGTTGTAAGAGACCCTGTGGTCCCTCAGTTCAGTTGAGTCGCTCATTCGTGTCCAACTCTTTGTGACCCCATGAACCACAACACGCCAGGCCTCCCTGTCCATCACTAACTCCTGGAGTTTACCCAAACCCATGTCCATTGAGTCAGTGATGCCATCCAACCATCTCATCCTCTGTCATCCCCTTCTCCTCCTGCCCTAATCTTTCCCAGCATCAGCACAAGCTTCTTCCAGCCCAGCATTTCTCATGATGTACTCTGCATATAAGCTAAATAAGCAGGGTGACAATATACAGCCTTGACGTACTCCTTTTCCTATTTGGAACCAGTCTGTTAGCTACCATTTAAAAAAAATTCTCCAGTCTGGATTCTTGGACCTTCTCAGGTGGCTCAGCAGTAAAGAATTGCCTTCCAAGCAGGAGATATGGATTCAGGATTGGGAAGATACCCTGGAGAAGGAAATGGCACCCCACTCCAGTATTCTTGCCTGAGAAATCCCATGGACAGAGAAGCCCAGTGGGCTATAGCCCATGGGGTCCCAAAAGAGCCTGACATGACTTATTGACTAAAATTAAAAACAACCTGGATTCTTAATCAGGCAAGAGGGCTTTGAAGTATAAGAGAAAGAGGAGTCTATGTTGGAAGTCAAGTTTGTTGCAAAGTAGCAAAAATGATGGGATGAAAAAGAATCAGGAAAGAAAGAAAGGAGGGAGGGAGGGAGGGAAAGGAAGCAAAGAAGGGAAAACGAAAATGAACCAGTCAGTGTCACACTGACCTGATTTCTTAACTAAAGCCTTTGGGGTTTTGCTGTTGTCATTGTTATTTGTTTTTATTGAAGTATAGTTGATTTACAATGTCCTGTTAATTTCAGATGTACAGCACGGTCTTTCATATGTACATGTACATATATATGCATATATGTAAATGTACTCTTTTTCAGATCTTTTCCCCTTATTGATTACTATAAAATCTGTAGAGGTTAGGGCTTCCTAATGGCTCAGTGGTAAAGAATCCACCTGCCAATGCAGGAGACAGAGGTTTTATCCCTGGTCTGGTAAGATCCCACATGCATGGGGCAACTAAGCCTGTGCGTGACAACTAGAGAACCTGTGCTCTGGAGCCCGGGAGCTGCAACTACTGACCCAGGTGCTACAGCTACTGAAGCCCGCACGCCCTAAAGCTCTTGTGTTTCTGCAACAGGAGAGGCCACCCCAATGAGAAGCATGCTCTCTGCAACTAGAGTAGCCCCAGCTCTCTGCAACCAGAGAAAAGCCTGTGCAGCAACAAAGACCCAGCACAGCCAAATAAATAATTCTTTTTTTAATATTAGGTTAGTTCCCTGTGCTATACCCATTGTTGGTTACCCATTTTATATATATAGTAGTGTGTCTACTTAACCAAATTCTTTGACTCATCCTTAAAGTAAAGAAAAAGCCAACACCCAAGGACATTCCACTGAATAAGAACTGTAACATACTCTTCACAATTTGGCATCCCTGGACAGTGGTGGAGTTTCTTTTTTTAACGTAAAGCTATAACACCGTGGCTTCTTTCAGCCAGAAGCTTTTAACCCCACCCACCCCTCCACCCTTAGGCAACCAGGGGACTGGTTGATTATAGGATAAAAAGCATCAAAATGAAACCTCCACCTTTGTATTCTAAGGTAGTGATTCAAAGGTCCCCAAGTGAGTAAGGACATGCATTAAGATGATTCTAGTACACTACTTTTCCAGCAAATTGCAAGAAACACTCCTATGAAACCTGTGCAAAAATGCTGGAACAAAAGCAGAATGGACCAGAGGATGAAGAGCACACTTTGGAAGAACAAAATTTTACAAAATTTCTTTGATTCTCAAGGAGATTAAAGAAAAGAAGGACTCTACAAAGCAAGAAAAGAATGTCAAATAACCCAAATTCTATCTCTAACTCTCCATATAGTATTTACTAAAACAAGTAAGCAAAAGCACTCTAAGATTTTTTTTCTTCATCTTTAAAATGTAAAGGAAAACGTATGATCAAGTTGTGTAGGAAAGACCTGCCGATACACATTGAATCCACTTAAACACAGAATTAAGTTCAAATAACTCTGGTAATTATACTTAGAAGGCAGAATCTAAATCTTATAATCACTGAAAGAAAATCTTGGTGTATAACAATAATTTAACTAATAGTCTGGGACAAAATTCTCAGAGCATGCAAACAAAATGGTGAGGCTGGGGAAAATGGAAAGCAGGATTAGTGCCTTATTTTCCTTCCCTGTCATAAGACATGCTCAATAGAAACATTAATTTTGTGGTGTGATTTTTGCCATGTTTTTATTTTTAAGTGAGAAAAGCCTCTTTCATTTTCTTAAAACTAAATTCAGGTGATGCAACAGACTAGCTGTATTACAGAGCCTCACATATTGAGGTTACAGAAGAGATCTCTGAGGCTATCTATGAAAATATCTAATGGCCTAACACATTCTATTGTTTCATTTCAGACTCGGAGCAAAATGATGCCAGTCAGCTGAGCCAAGTGTGTACATTCCTCACCCAACCCCAGACAGCTTAATAATGGTTCATTAAGCAGCTAATTAGACTTGCAGTACTTTCAGCCAGGCTCACAGACCCCGCCCAGTCGACACACCTTTGCCATGCTCCTTTCTCTCCGTGCTTCTCACTTGGTTTTGCTGTTTAGAAGTGGCCCAAGAGGGATTTTTATATTTTAGGAGAAACAAGCAAACAACTTTTGTATTTTAAGCATCTGTCGGTGCAGTGATTTTTGGTTTGTTTTGTTGACTGTGCAGCCAAAGAGGTGCAGTAGGGAATGCAGTGATTCCAGGACCTAAATCTAGAAGAAGAGGCTGAAAATAGGCGGGCAGGTGCCAAAAAGCTAGACAGGCGGCACCTGGGCAGGACCATAACTCGTGTGGTTCTTCCTGAAGACCGCCTTGCTCTCATGACCTGAAGGAAATCCCAGAGACATAGATTCAGACTCCACTTATTTGATTGAGGCGATTGGGTATTGCTTGTGGAGAATCCTTGCACTTAGAATTTTGTCCTGGTCCTGCCTTGGCAAAGTGCCAGTTTGTGAACCTCCCTGGTGTGCAAACTGGTCACTTAAAGTGAGATTTTTGTTCTTGTTTTGAGAATTGTCATAATTGAATTATTATTTTCTAAATATAGTATGTTATGTATTTCAAGCAAACATTTTATTTATTTACCAATTATCTTTTTTCATCAATCATAATAAAGAAAAAAAAATGAAACGGACCTCAGAACTGTGGGCAGGATTGCCGTTCATAAGTGCTGCCATCTAGTGGTTGCACTTTAATAAAGTTCTCTATAAAGTACTACCCAGGGAGTCTTTTCTGCGACTGCTATGGTAAGTGATTTATTTATTTATTTATTTATTTATTGTCTAAAGGACAATTCACGGTACACATTTTATTTACACTTTTGTACATTATCTTAATATGAATGGGGCCACTTTTCTACTTGAGCTATTTTTTAACCAAAGCAAAATAACCTATGTAGTGCTACAAAGTGTTAAAATACAGCATAAAGATGCAAAAACAGAGATAGTAATTCTAATTGGGGATTCGCTGATGGCTCAGTGGTAAAGAATCCACCTGCAGTGCAGGAGACGCAGGGGCCTCAGGTTCAAATCCCTGGGTCAGGAAGACCCTCTGGGGTAGGGCATGGCAGCCCACTTCAGTATTCTTGCCTGAAAAATCCCACAGACAGAGGAACCTGGTGGGAACCTTGTGGGATCACAAAGCATCGGATGCGACTGAAGTGACTGAGCACAGCAATTCTAATTAGGAATGTAATTATCATGTTATTTTTTTTTATTTTAATAATCCACAATTTTGTCTAGAAAATCACACAAACATGGATCACTGATCTGAAAGAAATGCATAAATTTGTAGCAAGGCTTTGTTTTTACAAAAGACAAAATTACCAAAGAATGCACAGATTAATGTTTATTTCACCTTTGTGTCCTATTCCTGTATGCTTCACTAATGTTACATAAGGGAAAAAAAAAAAAAGAAAAGCAAAACAAATGAAAAACTGAAATCAGAATCACTAATGTTACCAAGTAGGGAAACAAAATCTAGCAGCCATCAGCAAGAGTACAACACAGACAATTCTGTAAAAAGAAACAAAATTGCTAGAAAACTGTGTGCATCATATTCTTTCAAACCAGCAGAATGTGCTCCTGCATACAGTGGAACATAAACAGAATTGTTCTCGTGTAATGCACAGAAATGCAAATTCTTTTTTTTTTCACTATTGTAGATGAATCAAATGTGTTTGTAATGGTTAATTAAACTATTACAGAATGGGCCAGGAACAAATACATTTATGGATTCTGGAGATGATGCCTACTCGAATTCTTTAAGGACAGTGGACCTAGTGATGTGGGCCTAGTGAAAGTCACTCAGTTGTGTCCCACTCTTTGACTCCATGGACTATACAGTCTATGGACTTCTCCAGGCCAGAAAACTGGAGTGGGTAGCCTTTCCCTTCTCCAGGGGATCTTCTCGACCCAGGGATCAGACTCAGGTCTCCCTCAGTGCAGGTGGATTCTTTACCAGCTGAGCCACAAGGGAAGCCCAAGGATACTGGAGAGGGTAGCCTATCCCTTCTCCAGGGAGGGGATCTTCCCGACCCAGGAATCGAACTGGGGTCTCCTTATTGCAGGCAGATTCTTTACCACCTGAGCTATCAGGGAAGCCCCAGTGGGCAGTGGACACTCTAGCCAAAAATGTTTTTAAAAATATAAACACAGAAGTACAGGATAAAGGTAACTGAGGCTTCTCTTATTTCTTAACATCATTTAGATGAAAATCAAATTTAAATGCAGTCCAATGTGCTTTTGAATAGGCTTTGGCTCAGCTCCCAAATCTTGATTGCTTGACGCAGTCTCCTGTGAGAATACTCAGAAGGTGTCTTCTTAAACAACACACCTATTTTTTATGGTGGAACTGCTCTTAGTAGCTGTGTCTTCATGGGACTGATAACCTACCACTATCTTTGGAGGAAGTTCTAACCTTTGCTTGTCCCAGTTCAGTTCAGTTCTGTCACTCAGTCGTGTCTGACTCTTTGTGACCCCATGAACTGCAACACACCAGGCCTCCCTGTCCATCACCAACTCCTGGAGTCCACCCAAACCCATGTCCATTGAGTCAGTGATGCCATCCAACCATCTCATCCTCTGTCATCCCCTTCTCCTCCTGCCCTCAATCTTTCCCAGCATCAGGGTCTTTTCCAATGAGTCAGCTCTTCGCATCAGGTGGCCAAAGTACTGGAGTTTTAGCTTCAGCATGAGTCCTTCCAATGAACACCCAGGACTGATCTCCTTTAGGATGGACTGGTTGGATCTCCTTGCAGTCCAAGGGACTCTCAGGAGTCTTCTCCAACACCACAGTTCAAAAGCATCAGTTCTTCAGCGCTCAGCTTTCTTTATAGTCCCACTCTCACATCCATACATGACCACTGGAAAAACCATAGCCTTGACTAGACGGACCTTTGTTGGCAAAGTAGTGCCTCTGCTTTTTATATGCTGTCTAGGTTGGTCATAACTTTCCTCCCAAGGAGTCTTTTAATTTCATGGCTGCAGTCACCATCTGCAGTGATTTTGAAAACTTTGAAACTAAACACAGGATTTTCAATCTCCCCCCCACCACCCCCCCGCAACTATGCCCTTCACAAGTATGGTGCTTTCTCTTCATAACATCCTGCTCAATGCAGTGATTTTCAGGAGGGTCATGGAGGAGAGGTGATGAGTCCTAGGGTGCAGGTAAGGAGTTTCCTGAACCTCTTGAAACACTAGTTTTAAGTCAGTCTCTAGTTCCTGCTTTTGAATGTGGATGGCATTGCTGGACAGAGAAGGAAATGGCAACCCACTCCAGTGTTCTTGCCTGAAGAATCCCAGGGATGGCGGAGCCTGGTGGGCTGCCGTCTCTGAGGTCTCACAGAGTTGGACACGACTGAAGTGACTTAGCAGCAGCAGCAGCAGCATTGCTGGATAGTCATGATGCTTAAATTTGTTGGAATTTCCTGGAAGCTTAATTCTCATACTATTTTGGTGATTTAAAAAAAAAGGCCACTTAGAATAAAACATAACACTTATTAGGCATGTGCCCAGACTAGCCCTAGGGATACAATATGAATTATTGTGAACCTTAACACTGAGAAATCTTAAGATCAGGAAGACAAACGTGTTGTAAAATAATTTTCATTTTGTATGAGAGGTAATGCATTGGAATTCCAGTAGAACTATTCAAAACCCTAAAGGAGGATGCCATCAAGGTGTTGCATTCAATATGTCAGCAAATCTGTAAGACCCAGCAGTGGCCACAGAACTGGAAAAGGTCAAACCTCATCTCAATTTCCAAGGGTAGTACCAAAGAATCTGCTAACCATTGGACAATTGCACTCATCTCTCATGCTGGTAAGCTCATGCTTAAAATCTTGCATGCTCAGCTTCAGCATTATGCGAACCTAGAACTTCCAGAAGTTCAAACTGGGCTTCAAAAAGGAAGAGGAACCAGAGATCAAGTTGCCAACATTTGCTGAATCATAGAGAAAGCTAGGGAATTCCAGAAAAACATCTACCTCTGTTTCATCAGCTACACCAAAGCATTTGACTGTGTGGATCATAATAAACTGTGGAAAGCTCTTATGGAGATGGAAATACCAGACCATCTTACCTGTCTCCTGAGAGATGGTCAGCCATCTCCCAGAGTTTGCCCAAGTTCATGTACACTGCATCAGTGAGGCCTGGTGTCCTGTAGTCCATGAGGTTGCAAAGAATCAGACATGAGAGGACAACTGAACAACAACAGCAAATGAGAAGTAAGACTTTTGACTGTGCAAAGCACAAAGGAGAAAATTATCCGAGAGATGGAAAATCTTTACAAAGAAGTGATCTATAAGCCAGGTTTTGAAAACTATTTATGAATTACCTAGGTGACAAAACAGAGGCATTTCAGACAGGCCATTAGCCATTCAATAAATATTTATTGAGTATCTATCATATAGTAGGTGCCTCAGGGGGTATAACATGTGCAAAGGCTGGAAATATAAATGATATTTTAGAGTATGTTATTGCCAAAGCAGAAAATAGAATAAATAGATGGAGCAGTAGGAAATGAAGGTGTGAACTTCATGGAAAGACATATTCAGATTCAAATCTGATATCCACCACACTTTCTTGGTCTATCAGTTCGGTTCAGTTCAGTCGCTCAGTCGTGTCCAACTCTTTGAGACCCCATGAACCACAGCAGACCAGGTCTCCCTGTCCATCACTAACTCCCGGAGTCCACCCAAACCCATGTCAACTGAGTCAGTGATGCCATCCAACCATCTCATCCTCTGTCATCCCCTTCTCCTCCTGCCCTCAATCTTTCCCAGCATCAGGGTCTCTTCCAATGAGTCAGCTCTTCACATCAGGTGGCCAAAGTACTGGAGTTTTAGCTTCAGCATCAGTCCTTCCAATGAACACCCAGGACTGATTTCTTCTAGGATGGACTGGTTGGATCTCCTTGCAGTCCAAGGGACTCTCAGGAGTCTTCTCCAGCACCACAGTTCAAAAGCATCAGTTCTTCGGCCCTCAGCTTTCTTTATAGTCCAACTCTCACATCCATACATGACCACTGGAAAAACCATAGCCTTGACTAGATGGACCTTTGTTGGCAAACTAATGTCTCTGCTTTTTAATATGCTGTCTAGGTTGGTCATAGCTTTCCTTCCAAGGAGTAAGCATCTTTGAATTTCATGGCTGCAGGCACCATCTGCAGTGATTTTGGAGTCCAGAAAAATAAAGTCAGCCACTGTTTCCACTGTTTCCCCATCTATTTGCCATGAAGTGATGGGACCAGATGCCGCGATCTTAGTTTTCTGAATGTTGAGCTTTAAGCCAACTTTTGCACTCTCCTCTTTCACTTTCATCAAGAGGCTCTTTAGTTCTTCTTCACTTTCTGCCATAAGGGTGGTGTCATCTGCATATCTGAGGTTATTGATATTTCTCTTGGCAATCTTGATTTCAGCTTGTGCTTCCTCCAGACCAGCGTTTCTCATGATGTACTCTCCATATAAATTAAATAAGTAGGGCTATACACTTAATCAAATAACATAAGCTCGTTAAATATCAGCTCTCCCATCCACATGATATAAGAAAGACTGTTTATTAGGTTATTGGGAAAGTTAAATGAGCTTATAGTTGTAGAGGTTCATGGCATTGAATAAGGACTAAAATATTAATTATTATAGCTATCATCTTTTGCTGAATAATAACCACAAAATATTTGTGGCCTACAATAGTTAGCATTTATTTTCATGTTCATTGAGTCTGCAGGTCAACTGGTGATCAACTGATCTAGACTGTGGTTGGTCAGGAAGTTCTGCTTCAGGCATGTCTGCTTAACCCACATATCTCATTCTGGGCTCAGGTTGCAGGGACAAAGGCAATCAGGGTATGTTCTTCTTAGAGTAATGGCAGAAGCACAAGCCCAACCACGCAAGCTCCTTTCAATCTCTATTCACGCCACATTCCTAACATACCTTCGGTCAAAGCAATCACATGGGTAAGTCAAAAGTCAGGGCAGGAAAGCACTCTATGCCTCCATGGAAACATGACAAGGATGTGGATATATAATATGGAGGGGAATAAGGTTTGGCAGTGATTTACTTTGTTTTATATATATATATTTTGTTTGTTTGTTTGTTTGTTTTATAGCAAAGGCCTTGTGTGTCATCCTAAGGAGTTTGAACGTCATTGTTCAGGTAGTGGGAAAACACCTGATCAAACCTGTGATTTTATTTATTTATTTGTGATATTTATCTTATTTGGCTGTGCTGGGCATGTGGGCTCTTTTTTTTTTTTTTTTTTCATTTTTGACTGTGCTTGGTCTTTGCTATTGCACCGGGGCTTTTCTCTAGTTGCAGCGAGCAGGGGCCATTCTCTAGTTGCAGTGTGTGGGCTTCTCATCACAGTGGCTTCTTTTGTTTTGGAGCATGGGCTCTAGGCCACATGGGCTTCAGTAGTTGCTACACGTGGGGTCGGTAGTTGTAGCTTATGGGCTCCAGAGCACAGGCTCAGTAATTGTAGCCCATGGGCTTAGTTGCCCTATGCCATGTGGGATCTTCCTGGACCAGGGATTGAACTGGTATCCCCTGCATTGCAAGGCAGATTCCCAACCGCTGAACCACCAGGGAAACCCCCCCAGGGAGGATCTTCAATCTTGGTTGCAGCACTTGGGCTCTTTTAGTTGTGGCATTTGGGATGTTTCGTCTCAGCATGTGGGATCCAGTTCCCCAACCAGAGATCAAACCCAGGCCTCTTGCATTGGGAGCTCAGAGTCTTAGCCACTGGACCATTAGGGAGGTCCCAAACCTGATTTTAGAACACAGGTTGCCCTGATGTCGTGGAGAAGAGAATTGAAGACAAATATGACTAAAAGCATAAATACCGTCACTAAATACAAATAATATGTTGTAGCAATTTCTTAAAGATGACAAAGGCCTGAGCTAGACTGGTGCCTTGGCTTGCATTGAGGCGAGAGACTCCATTGAATAAAACAAAGAGAGTAATACAGTAGGTTAAATCCTGAGGCTAAATCTCGAAGAATTTATTAATTTTATTTTATTGCTTTGTTCTTTAAAATTATTGAATAAATCTGACTAGAGCAGTTCTTCAGGCCATGGAATTTAGACTTAATAAACTAGAAGTAATCTTTAATTGCATAAAATGGTCTCCTGTGGATGATGTAGAAAGTGAACTCAGAGGTTTATGAGAGGCAGTTTATACTGAATTGGTAAGAACCAACTGCTAAGTTATCAGGAATTTTGTGAGCCAGTTGACTTACATATTATAAATTAAAATGTTGATTTATATTATTAAAAATTAAACTGTATAAACTTACAATGAAATATACTGAAAATAAAGATAATTACTCTGCTTCCAGTCAAGATGAAGTAACAGGAAATGGATTGACTTGTCCCAGGTGGCGCTAGTGGTAAAAAACACACCTGCCAATGCAGGAGATATAAAAGACATGAGTTCAATCCCTGGGTCAGGAAGATCCCCTGGAGGAGGGCATAGCAATCCACTCCAGTATTCTTGCCTGGAGAATCCCATGGACAGAGGAGTCTGGCGGGGTCTCAAAGAGCTGGACACAACTGAAGTGACTTAACAAACACATGAAAAACAATTTTTTTTAACTTAGACAAAATGCATGAAATAGCAGTTTTCTGGACATTGGACATCTGGTAACAAAAGACAGTGATCCCCAAGAGATGAGAAAAAATGAAAAGAAGCCTGCAAGTGGCCCCAGCTTACTGCCCTGAGAAAGGTTCCCAGCCATGGAGCAGAGAGAGAGCCTGCTAGCAGAGCCCAGGACTCGCTGAGCTGAGGAGACAGACCTGAGGGTCCAGGGGTAGCAAGGGAGCTCCAGTTCTCAGGCCAATACCAGGGGAGAGACCCGCAGGGAGAGAGCATCTCAGAACTCTGGATAGGGTCCCACTGGAATATTATGCAGAGTACCAGCCAGTACATGCATGTAAGAAAATAGTTTGGTCCTGGAAAAACAACTATCTGAAAGGATTACAGGAAATAGTAGTCTGTGCTCACACATGATCTGAAATAGTGCCTGTTCCCATGGCTGGAAAAACTCATAATTTGGGTAAAATACTCAGAAAGGCCTTCCCTTAGTACTAGGGAACATCCAAATCTAGACTAAACACTGCTCTGGCCTCACCTTAAACACCCTGAAAATTGAGGCCCGAAAGGAGCAAACTGTTTTCAAATAACTTAACTACATCTCAGAAAAAGCTCAAGAAGATGTACAGGAGTACATCAATAGGTTTCACTCAACAAAGTAAAATTCAGAATGTCTAACTCCAGATTACAGGATTGCAAAGAAGCAGGAAAACAGGAGCTGGAGAAAGAAAAATTAATCAATTAAAACCAACTCAGAACATACAGAGGTTGTAATTGGCAGAAAGACTATAAAACTGTTATTTATTTTAGCTCTATTCCATGTGCTCAATGTTTAAGTACAAATACAGACGTTAGGAAGTTGGTGAAGTTGAATACATAGCAATAGAAATAAAACCTAAAGAGTAAAAAGAAAATTTTTAAATGAAATGAGCATCACTGAACTTGGAGATAGAAAAAACCCAATCAGTTGGTAGATGAATAAACAAATTATACTATGTTCATACAATGGAATATGGCTCAACAATGAAAAGGATAAGTTATTGATACATACAATATGGGTGAATCTCAAAATAATTAGTCTCTGAGAGAAGTATCATAATGACAGGGTATACATTGTATGATTCTACACATACAAAGTTGTAGAAAATCCAAATTATAGTGACGGTAGATATCAGTGATTGCCTGAGGAACAGAATAAGGATGGTAGGGGCAGAAGGAAGGGATTACAAAAGGGTACAAGGGAAGTTTGGGGGGTGATGGATAGTCTATTGATTGTTACATGGGTACATAAATATATCAAAAATTATCAAATTGTACACTTTACACGTGTGCTTTTTTTTTATGCCAATGAGACCTCAGTTAAAAAAAAAAGTCTGACCCACAGTGGTGATTTAGTAAAATTTGGCTGTATTGAACACACACAGATAAGAAATATTCAGAACTTACCATTTCCTAATTATTTTCCACATTCTGTTGTCATCTGTGTTCTTGGGATTACTGTTTACATCTATTGAATCAGTATGGTCACATGTGATACTGTGCCACTTTTCATCTCTGCACAATCCCACATTTGCTGATACCATGCTGGTAGCTTGAAATGGGTCATGGTGGGAACGTATACATGACAGAAATTGGCAAATGCTGCAAATCACGGCCACTCACCGTCCACCCCACCCCCACCCCAATTCCAAGAGCTGTAGTTAGTTAAGAGATACAGGTCTAAAACCAGATATTCTGTTCCTAAGTCCAATGATCCTTTCACCAAACCATGCTACCCATCTCACCAGCATAACTAGAAACTGCTCAGAGACACACAGGGGAGCGGCAGGCAGAAGCTGAGACTGAAAGGGCCGTTTCCTCTGCCTTCCAGCCTGCGGAGCAGCATGAGTTAACGCTTGGAGGCAAACGACGTTTTCTTCGTTGTTTCCTCCCATTTCCACTTCCTCGCTACTCCCTCAGCGCCCTCGCCACCTTCTTTCATCTGATGAAGAAACCGATCTGCTCTCAGACAGCAGTGCTCAACAAAAAGGGATACCTTATTTACAGCGGAATTTCAGCAACCTCTGAAAATGATTTTTCTTTTAGCAAGGGTTCTTCCCAACACTTCCTGATGATAATATAGGAATATGTCAACTATATTTCTGCTCCCAAATGGGACATATAATTTAAAGATGAAATTTATGCATTTCCATGGTTTATTTGAAATCTGGGTTTTACCAGAAAAATCCACATATGCCAAATTTCTGTCTTCACCAGACTGTGTGTATAACAAATAGAGTTAAATTAGTTAAATGTTAATCACTTAGTCACGTCCAAATCTTTGTTTCCCCATGGACTGTAACCCTCCAGGCTCCTCTTTCCATGGAATTCTCCAGGCAAGAGTACTGGAGTGGATGGCCATCCCTTCTCCAGCGGATCTTCCCAACCCATGGATCAAATGCAGGTCTCCTGAATTGCAGGCAGTTTCTTTACCATGTGAGCCATCAGGGAAGCCGGGAGTTAAATAAGGGATCAATCAAATTTCATATTCCTGCCCCTAACTGCTATCACTGGACTTCCAGAATCCCTCTGAATTCTTAGGGCATGTTTCACATCAGCTTAGGAAGTCCTCTCAAATGCTCTGGGGTTCTGGTTACCTGGTTAATGTGTTTCCCAGGAAGGGAAGCCCCTGAAAGTGGTGCCTGGCACTGTTGCCTATGTCCAGGATAAGGTAGAATCTATTGAAGCTGCCATCTTTCATTGCTCTCAGGGCTGCCAAATCTGGAGGTGCCAAAGCAGCCCTATATTTTCTATTGCTGGTGATGCCAAGTCACGCTGATCTGTGAAAAGACAAGTGGAGGATACCCTCTTCCTGGATTATCTCAAGCTGTGTTCCCCTAGCTCCTAGAGTGCCATATAATACATTCCTTGGATTTTTTGGTAATTTTTCTTTCTGGAGGGCTCCAGGAAGAACAAAGGGAGTGGAGTCAGGGGACAAGAATCCAAGTCACAGAACTTACGGTTTCTTCCATCTTTGGCTTCAGGTATGTGATTGGGAGGCAGGGGGACTATGCAGGTGTCAGAGATGGCAGAGGAGAAAAGAAAAGTAGAAAAACAAGATAGAAGTCTGGTCCAGACATGTCTAAATGCTGGTTTTGACTCAACAGGGCTCTGCTACATCCAATCATGTGAATAACCTTTAATTTTTCCTATCGTGGTAAAAATTGGTCTCATTTAAACTCCTTGAACTAATTCTTACCATACTGGGGAGATGTCTGGGTGGCACATACAGAGATGGTCTGTGGTTGTTTAGGAAATTATGCAAGTGTTAGATCATATTGCCTAGTAGCTTAACATTTGTTTTGTATTTTTAACTAATGATCCTTCTCATTCTATCACTGAAACTGGTATTTTTGTTTTTGTGGGTGAAAAATTGAGAAGGGTGCTTTCAAATGGCAGGAAGAAATGCATAATACAGAATCTTTTCCTTTTCCTTCTTTCAGATAATGTTAGTATTAACTAAGGTATAGATCCTAGCACGGGAAATCAGTTTTATAAAGAGAAAAATGAGGCTCTGAGAGATTCAATGTGTTAAATTCACAAAGTCCTAGAAGGCAGAGATGAACTAAAAGTCTGTGCGCCTTGACTCCTAAATCAGCAGCCAACCCTCTGTGTTGGCTGCTTGCTTATCACTTTATATTATCTACTCAAATCCTAAAGCCCAATCTGCTGATAAATGTTAAGGAGGAAGACCTTTCTGTTATATTTTGATATTTGTTCATGACTGCAACCCATGCAGTTGCTGAGGATTTTCACATGTACAGCCTTTACATCGTGGGTATTGGGGAAATCATGAAAGCTTTACAAAATGGTAAAGTAAGAAGTCAAGAGACACCTGGAGTAACAGAAAAATTTGGCCTTGGAGTACAAAACGAAGCAGGGCAAAGGCTGACAGAGTTTTGCCAAGAGAACGCACTGGTTATAGCAAACACCCTCTTCCAAGAACACAAGAGAAGACTCTACACATGAACATCACCAGATGGTCAACACCGAAATCAGACTGATTATGTTCTTTGCAGCAAAAGGTAGGGAAGCTCTATACAGTCAGCAAAAACAAGACCAGGAGCTGACTGTGGCTCAGATCATGAACTCCTTATTGCCAAATTCAGACTTAAATTGAAGAAAGTAGGGAAAACCACTGGATCATCCAGGTATGACCTAAATCAAATCCCTTATGATTATACAGTGGAAGTGAGAAATAGATTCAAGGGATCAGATCTGATAGACAGAGTGCCTGAAGAACTATGAATGGAGGTTTGTGACATTGTACAGGAGACAGGGATCAAGACCATCCCCAAGAAAAAGAAATGCAAAAAGGCAAAATGGTTGTCTGAGGAGGCATTATAAATAGCTGAGAAAAGAAGAGAAGCTAAAGGTAAAGGAGAAAAGGAAAGATATACCCATTTGAATGCAGAGTTCCAAAGAATAGCAAGGAGAGATAAGAAAGCCTTCCTCAGCTATCAATGCAAAGAAATAGAGGCAAACAATAGAATGGGAAAGACTAGAGAACTCTTCAAGAAATTTAGAGATACCAAGGGAACATTTCATGCAAAGATGGGCACAATAAAGGACAGAAATGGTATGGACATAACAGAAGCAGAAGATATTAATAAGAGGTGGCAAGAATACACAGAACAACTATACAAAAAAGATCTTCATGACCCAGATAACCACAAGGGTGTGATCATTTGCCTAGAGCCAGACATCCTGGAATGCGAAATCAAGTGGGCCTGAGGAAGCATCACTACGAGCAAAGCTAGTGGAGGTGATGAAATTCCAGTTGAGCTCTTTCAAATCCTAAAAGATGATGCTGTAAAAGTGCTGCACTCAATATGCCAGCAAATTTGGAAAACTTAGCAGTGGCCACAGGACTAGAAAAGGTCAGTTTTCATTCCAATCCCAAAAAAGGGCAATGACAAAGAATGTTCAAACTCCCGCACAATTGTACTCATCTCACATACTAGCAAAGTAATGCTCAAAATTCTGCAAGCCAGGCTTCAACAGTACATGAACCATAAACTTCCAGATGTTCAAGCTGCATTTAGAAAAGGCAGAGAAACCAGAGATCACATTACCAACATCTGTTGGATCATTGAAAAAGCGAGAGAGTTCCAGGAAAAAAAAAAATCTATTTCTGCTTTATTGACTACATCAAAGCCTTTGACTGTGTGGATCACAACAAATTGTGGAAAATTCTTGAAGAGATGGGAATACCAGGCCACCTGACCTGTCTCCTGAGAAATCTTTATGCAGGTCAGGAAGCAACATTAGAACTGGACATGGAACAACAGACTGGTTCCAATTCAGGAAAGGAGTATGTCAAGGCTGTGTATTGTCACTCTGCTTATTTAACTTCTATGCAGAGTACACCATGAGAAACGCTGGGCTGGAAGAAGCCCACGCTGGAATCAAGGTTGCCGGGAGAAATCTCAGTAACCTCAGATATGCAGATGACACCACCATTATGGTAGAAAGTGAAGAAGAACTAAGGAGCCTCTTGATGAAAGTGAAAGAGGAGAGTGAAAAAGTTGGCTTAAAATTCAACATTCAGAAAACTAAGATCATGGCATCCGGTCCAATCACTTCATGGCAAATAGATGGGAAACAATGGAAATAGTGAGAGCCTTTAATTTTGGGGGCTCCAAAATCACTGCAGATGGTGCCTGCAGCCATGAAATTAAAAGATGCTTACTCCTTGGAAGGAAAGCTATGACCAACCTAGACAGCATATTAAAAAGCAGAGGCACTACTTTGCCAACAGTCTGTCTATTCAAAGCTATGTTTTTTCCGGTAGTCATGTATGGATGTGAGAGTTGGACTATAAAGAAAGTTGAATGCTGAAGAATTGATGCTTTTGAACTGTGGTGTTGGAGAAGACTCTTGAGAGTCTCTTTGACTGCAAGGAGATTCAACCAGTTTATCCTACAGGAAATCAGTCCTGAATATTCACTGGAAGGACTGATGCTGAAGCTGAAACTCCAATACTTTGGCCACCTGATGCAAAGAACTGACTCACTAGAAAAGACCCTGATGCTGGGAAAGATTGAAGATGGGAGGAGAAGGGGACAACAGAGGATGAGATGGGAGGATGGCATCAGTGACTCGATGGACATAACTGTGACTAAGCTCCGGGAGTTGGTGATGGACAGGGAAGCCTGGAGTGCTGCAGTCCATGGGGTTGCAAAGAGTCAGACACAACTGAGCGACTGAAGTGAGAAAATCTTTCGATAAATCATAAACCCCCAGGCATGCATTGTTGTTAAATAGTGTGTTTTTAAATCTCCTGTAATTCCCCAGAGACACATCACTTGAAAATCAAAACTTGGAACGTTTAAAATCATACTTCTAAACTTCTAAAGCTGCAGAAGCAACTGAATGATTTAGTTCAGACAGGGGGTTTGTAGGACTTGGTTCTAATATTAGACAAATCAGTTCCCTCATCTCTTGCAGACCTATTTGTTCATCCATCCAAGTCATTACCCTAATCTCTCTATAGCTTCTGTGTTCTGTGTACAGTAATTAGCACATATGGGATCCATTTGTAGCAAGCCGTGTCACAGACTGTAGCAGGCAGTCTTTGATAATAAGTTTAAATACAAACATTTATGAAAAATTTCTTTCCCTAAGAGGAGCAGCAGGTTGATTAATTAGAAACAGTTAAGCAGTACATTGCTTCCCAGGTGGTGCTAGCAGTAAGGAACCCGCCTGCCAATGCAGGTAGATGTAAGAGATGTGGCTTCAGTCCCTGCATCAGGAATATCCCCTGGAGGAAGGCATGGGAGCCCACTCCAGCATTCTTGCCTGGAGAATCCCATGGACAGAGGAGCCTGGTGGGCTGCTGTCCATAGGGTCACAGAGTCAGTCACGACTGAAGAGACTTAGCACATAAGCAAGGTGTACCTTGGCAATGGTTGACAGGCAAGTGCAGAAGTCTCTTCACTCCAGATCTGAATACTGTTCTACAGTGTGACACTGGAAGACCTCTTCGCTACATGAATGGGTGTGTCCGGTACCTTATGGGGTGGGAGGCACTGATTGCAAAATCTAGTGAACTAGATGGCTGTGCAATGACCATTTCTACTCATCCAATCATACTCTGTTAGCTCCTTTATGTATCTTTTGAAATTATATATGAAAGTTGTGTTCTGCAAAAGTGGGAACTGTGAACTAGAGAAAATATGTAAATATAATTCTATATACACATATTTTATACATTCATTATTATAGGTGTGTCTATATATATATACATATATATATATAGACATTTATTTTATCTATTTCCTATATCAAATACACACACCTATACTCAGATGGTAAACAGTCTGCCTGTAATGCGAAAGACCCGGGTTCGATCCCTGGGTCAGGAAGATCCCCTGGAGAAGGAAATGGCAACCCACTCCAGTGTTCCAGCCTGGAAAATCCCATGGACAGAGGAGCCTGGTGGGCTACAGTCCATGTAGTTGCAAAGAGTCTCATATGACTGAGCTGATCACGCTGACTGATGATACACAAACAGATTTTCTCCACATAACATAGAAGAAAGTTTCTTCTCTCAAATTGTTGCTTAAATAGCTCTGCTGTGAGGAAGAAAATCAAGGAGGATAATGATACTCCGCCTGAGTCTGTTTTATTCATTTACTCCTCAATCTTTGCAATAAACACTGCTATAAATGTTGCTGCTCATATGGAATGGATATATCATATTCTTTTCAAAGGACAATGTCAAAAACAAAACATATATAGCATGGCCTTATTATTCCTTTGAAAAAAAGAGTCACCCATCTTTAGAAAGTTATTTATATTTCCCTGGTTTTCATTGATAGGCCCTCATCCCAGTACTTTTCTTTAGGCCAAGTAACTCTAATCTTCTAACCTTTTTTCCTGGCAGGAGTTGATAAACTATTTTCCAGGGTCAAATCTGGCTTGTTGTCTATTTAACCTAAGAATTTTATTTTAACATTGTTTAATTGTTGTTGAAACATTTTTTTTTTTTTAAGTGAAGGAGAATATGTGCTGGAGAAGAATATAGGGCCTACAAAGATCTAAAAATATTTACTCTATGGCCCTTTATAGATACAGTTTGTTGATCTCTAGTCTAGGAGTTAGCTCCAAGGCCCTAATGGGCAGAATGAAAATCATGATGGTCTAGGCTTGTTTCTTTTATTTTTATTAGTTGGAGGTTAATTACTTTACAATATTGTAGTGGTTTTTGTCATAAAAACAGTGGTTAGATGTCACGAAGTAGGTGGCAATGCCTTAACCGTAGGCGTGTTTTCAGGCCTGAGAGCCTCTTCCATCCTTGTCAAGGGGAGTGCTAACCTTCTCTCCTTTCATACAACACTAGGCTTGTTTCTTGATAGTCCTAGTTATTAGGCAAGACCTGACTGTGTTAGACAGTAGTATAGTTTCCTCCATTTCTCTGACCAGAGGATGAGTCTTTTATCTAGAAAGTTATCCTATAACCAACAAAGCACAAGTTTGGCAACAGTACATATGGAGCATTGAACAAGTTTGAAGACATCCACAGAGTCACATGATACCAAATCCATTGAGTAGGCCAATGAATTTATGTCAGTACCACCTTACAGTTGCATCCATGATAATTATGCAGGTGAGGTAGCAAAATAAAGTGGGTATATGGTCCTCTACTGTTTTTGCTTGCTCATTTGCCAAACTCTTGAACTTCTCCTTCCAGTTTCTTTCCACTTACTTGGCCAGCATTGTCAATCTCTGAGGAAAGAGTCTGATGATAAGCATCTTACCTCTTATACTCTTGGTTTGTTTCTGTAAGACTGCCCTTTGTTTAAATTATATAAAGGTACTTCCCTGATGGTCCAGTGGCTGGGACTCCAAGCTCCCAGTGCAGGGGGCCTGGGTTGGGGAACTGGTCCAGTTGGGGAACATGCCACCGCTAGGAGTTTGCACGCTGCAATATTTAAAAATATGTAATAAGAGATTATAAGGATTCTGTTTTTACCCTTAAGTAAGCAGTGATTTTCTTCTTGAATGGAAAAAGAACTTTTCCCTATATACTCCGCTTACTTATTTTTCCCAATTGTTTTGGCATCCGTTTATCTATTTTGGATAAAATCAAGACAAAAAGGTCTTCTCAACTTATATGCCTGTGTACACACACACACACACACACACACTTGTGGTTTTCTTCCTAAAGCAGGTTCACATAAAGTCATTCTTTGTCTTGAGAGAAAAAGTTAAAATGAAATTCCTCACATAAGGATGGGAATAATCATGTTAGTTCTCTTCAGTTTTCCCCGTTTCCCAGTTACCTCACTTTCTTTTCTTTTCTTTTTTTTTTAAATCTTCTCTGGTTCCCTGGGTTAGTGCAAAATAATCAGTAGTGAATTAAGTTATTTGCTTCCAAAATGTCAAGTCCATGAGGGCTCCAGAGACCCGGGTCACAGGTGTGGCCTCCAATTAATGGTGCTCATGACTGTGAGCACTGCAAATGCTAGCTCTTACCTGTCCAGACAGGGTCATTGTTTAAAATGATTATCTCACTGTCATTGGCACACATTGAGTACTTTTGAATTTGAATCAACGTGAATTGAATTGAGTCAGATCAAAGGGCAGGAGGACCGTACTCTCTGTGCCCAGTTGTTGGCATCTGCTTGCCGGCTTCTTCACTTCAAAGTGCTGTTTCTAGTTCTCAAGTCTGAATGCTTTCCCTTTTCTATTTTGTTCAGCCTCAGCTTGCACCTCCAGCCTTTTGTGTCCTCAGATTTGGCTTTTCCTTTCCCCACGCGTGACTTTTGGATACCTGGTGTTGAGACCGTTACCGTGCCTCCGCCTGGGCTCCGTGGATGCCAGGCTGGCCTCTGCAGCTGTCCGCTGAACTGTGTCTGTGCTGTCACCCCAGCCACTCCTGCCTGATGCGCAATGAAACATGCTTTTCTGCAAAAGCAAACTATCCAGAGCAGAGATGTGAAGGGCCACGTGTCCCTGTCCATGGTCCTGAATTTCCACTGCACTGAAACCCCACGGTGGTGTCGTCTTCCCCAATCTGCCTACACTCCGTTTATCGCACTCTCCAGGCTGGTTCATGGTCTTGGCCTCTGAGATCTCTTCTGCCAAGCTTTGGGTGTGAGCACTGTTTTTAAGTTGTGAAGCACCTCTAGGAGGATGCTATGTGGAGACCCTGAAATAGTGGACTTGGCCTGTATCTGCCACCTGAGTTTATTTTCGTTTGATCAAAAGATGTTTAAAACCAAAGGCAATGGCTTGAAAGAAAATGTTGTGTGTGGGTGTAACTCTTAGATCTTTCAGATCTTTTTTCCAAGTTATTTTCTTCTCCAATCCCTCTATATCACTCAACACTTTAACTATGCCCTGCCTGGCTTCTGTATGTCAATGTACACTGACAAAATAATCATTTGGGTACTTTGCACAGGATTTTAATTTTTATTTTTGTCACAGGGACAGAGAAAATCTTAGAGCATCTAGATGTTAAATAAGTTTGCCCAGAGAGTTGTGAAACTCTGATAACTGACTATATCATTAATGAAAGATGATTTCAAAGCCTAATGAACACCACTAGGAATGCTGAGTTGATAAGAATCCAGATATTTATAAAATTTTTCCTTTCCCTTTAGATAAAGATGATTACAAAGAAGAATAGGTTATGTAGAAGAATAGGTTTAGTAGAGAAACTAAAGTTTTCATTTTAGGCAAACAAATTTGGTCATAAATTGATAATCATAGAAGCTAGGCTATCAATACATGGGGGCTTCTTACATATATTCCCTCTACTTTTGTTCATGTTTGAAAAACATAAAATATTTTAGTTTTAGATAGTTGGAAATAAGAGACTTATGAAAAAAATTATACATCTATATGCTAAAATACCAGATACATATTAAAATTATTTCTAAGTGTTTATATAAATAGGTTTATAATTAGGTCATAGAAACAGAGCTATTAGAAACATGGGAAATTCTATCAAGTCTGTGTCAAATTCTGTTTAACCGATTCATGAAGTATTTTTGTTTTTAAACTGGCAAGATTAATACTTAATACAACTTGGGATTTTGGTTAAAAAGTTAAAAAATATAAAGACATGAAGAGTATAAATTTCTGCATATTGCCTTAACTTTTCTTCTCTTGATACAATGTCTCTCCTCAGAAGTGACACCTTTATCAGGTTCATAGTATTATCCTTGAAGATTGTTTAAAAAGTGAACTAATATCAGTGTGTAAATTTATAAATACATAGTTCTATTATACATATATGTGTTAACACATTATGCAATGTTTTCCTGACAACTGAATTTTAAACTTAGCTGTATTTGGAAGATAGTAGTAGTCATTTAGAAGGAAATTACTCCTCCATTTAAAATACCTATTTCATCTTACAACTTGGTCTGCCATCTCATTATTCTAGTGACAAGATTCTGAGCCTTGCGGGTATAGAAGAGGGAAAAAAGGATGCAATTTTAAAGATAAAAGAAAATATTTACCACCTATTATTACCACAGTCCATGTAGGTATGACTAACTGTTAGCCTGAGCTAATAAAATACCTGGCAGTATTTTATAAGGAAATACTTCTCTAGTTTTCTGAGTCCTGGTACTGAGCCAAAATTAGACCTCCAATCATGGTAAATTTTGCTCTGGTCCATAATTACAGCCTAACCTGCAGAGTCTGACAACATTGTTCTGGGTCATCCATGTGCTCAGACTGCTTGTCAGTTGTTCTCTGTTAGTTTTGTTGCACATACAATTATTGGAATTACAGCATCAAAGCACTGTCAGGGACATAAACAATTATCTAATTTGCTTAATGAGGGTGATAGCATAAAGCCACCTCATATTATTGACATGTCAGTGTTTTAAAACATTACCTGCTCCCTTAAATCCCAGATTATTTTTTCCTCTTGCAGTAGCAGTTTTCTTTCTGTTTTTTCCCCATTTTATTGGGATGTGATGTACCTTTAAGGTGCACACTATATTGATTTGATACATTTATAAATTGCAAAATGATTGCCACTTCTCTGCTATCACATTGTTACCATTTCTTTTCTGTGGTGAGAACATCTGAAAGCTACTCTGTTAGCAACATTCAAGTATATGATACCATGTTGGTAGATTTAATCACCATGCTGTATGTTACATGGCCAAACTTGTTAATCTTATAGCTGAAAGTTTGTACCCCTTGACCAAAATCTCTCCCCTTCCCCCCCCCCCCCCCGCACCATCCTCTGGTAACCACCATTCTATTCTCTATTTCTCTGAATTTGTCTGTTTTAGATTCCCCATATAAATGATATTATAGATTATTTGTCCTTCTCAAAACCCCAATTTCTTTGCCTTTGTGTAAGTTACATCACCTAAACATCACTGAGGCAGCTCAGCAATGGTGTTATAAGATACTGACTTTTTTTTTAAGAAGAGTTTTTTTTTTTTTTTTGGAGGGGGTCTTCTTGCTGCATGTGGGCTTTTGCTATTTGTAGCAAGTGAGGGCTACTCTTTGTTGCAGCACTAAGGCTTCTCACTGCAGTGGTTTCTCTTGTTGGGGAGCAGGCTCTCGTGTGCAGGCTCAGCAGTTGCCGCCCATGGGCTTAGTTGCCCCAAAGCACATGGAATCTTCCCACACCAGGGGTTAAACCCATGTCTCCTGCATTGGCAGGTGGATTCTTAGTCACTGGACCACTAAGGAAGTCCAAGACATTGACTTTTAAATACATTATGATAGAATTTCTGTGTGTATGAAATTGATAAAACCTGGGTAACTTTTCCTGAGGCAGTGTAGCCTCTTATCAATGAGACTTGCTGCTGGGGTGATAACTTCTAATATTTTCTATTTAAAATCACATGTCCTTTCCATATCATGGTGGTGGTTTAGTCGCTAAGTCATGTCTGACTCTTGAGACCCCATGGACTGTAGTCCACCAGGCTCCTCTGTCCATGGGATTTCCCAGGCAAGAATACTGGAGTGGATTGTATTTTCTTTTCCAAGGGATCTCCTCAATCCAGGGATTGAACTTGAATCTCTTGCATTGCAGGTGGATTCTTTACCACAGTTGTTTTTCAGTTGCTCAGTCGTGTCCGAATCTTTGCAAACCCATGGACTGCAGCACACCAGGCCTCCCTGTCCCTCGCCATCTCCCGGAGCTTGTTCAAACTCATGTCCATTGAGTTGGTGATGCCATCCAGTCATCTCATCCTCCATCATCCCCTTCTCCTCCTGCCTTCAATCTTTCCCAGCATCAGAGTTTTTTCCAATGTGTCAGCTCTTTGCATCACATGGCCAAAGTATTGGAGCTTCAACCTCAGCATCAGTCTCTCCCCTGAAAATTCAGGATTGATTTCCTTTAGGATTGACTGATTTGATCTCCTTGCAGTCCAAGGAACTCTCGAGAGTCTTCTCCAACACCACGATTCAAAAGCATCAATTCTTTGATGTTCAGCCTTCTTTATAGTCCAATTCTCACATCTGTATATGACTACTGGAAAAACCATAGCTTTGACTAGATGGACCTTTGTTGGCAACGTAATATGCCAGGTTTTTTGGTTTTTTTTTTTAACGCCAGGTTTTTTAATGTGCTGTCTAGGTTTATCATAGCTTTTTTTGCAAGGAGCAAGCATCTTTAATTTCATGGCTGCAGTGATTTTGGAGCCCAAGTAATAAAGTCTCTCACTGTATCATTTTCCTATCTATTTGCCATTAAATGATGGGACCAGATGCCATGATCGTAGTTTTTTGAATGATGAATTTTAAGCCAGCCTTTTCACTCTCCTCTTTCACCTTCATTAAGAGGCTCTTTAGTTCTTTGCTTTCTGCCATAAGGGTGATGTCGTCTGCATATCTGAGGTTATTGATATTTCTCCTGGCAATTTTGATTCCAGCCTGTGCTTCATCTAGCCTGGTATTTCGCATGATATACTCTGTACAAAAGTTAAATAAGCAGGGTGACAATATACAGCCTTGATGTACTCCTTTCCCAATTTGGAACCAGTCCATTGTTTCATGTCTGGTTCTAACTTTTGATTCTTGGCCTGCATACAGGTTCCACAGGAGGCAGGTAAGGTGGTCTATTTTTCCCATCTATTTAAGAATTTTCCACAATTTCTTGTGATCCACACAGTCAAAGGCTTTAGCCTAGTCACTGAAGCAGAAGTAGATGTTTTTCTGGAATTCTCTTGCTTTTTCTATGCTCTAATGGGTGTTGGCAATTTGATCTTGATTTCTCTGCCTTTTCTAAATCCAGCTTGAACATCTGGAAGTTCATGGTTCATGTACTGTTGAAGCCTAGCTTGGAGAATTCTGAGCATTACTTTGCTAGCATGTGAGATGAATGCAGTTGTGCGGTAGTTTGAACATTTTTTGGCATTGCCTTTCTTTGGAACTGGAATGAAAACTGACCTTTTCTAGTCCTGAGCCAGCAGGAAAGCCAAACTCTTCCATATGCAGGAACGTATTTCCAGAATCAAATCTGTAGTAAGATTTTTATAGGAGGCAATATGTTTTGAACAAGAGTAGCCACAGTAGGAAGGAGAGAGTAGTGAGTTAGGTATTTAGAATTCTAGTTTTGCCATAACTAGCCTTGTAGATCTGGACAGCTTATCTAATTTGCTTAGATCTCAATCTCATCTGTCCAGTGGAAAGTCTTTCCTGCCTCCAGTGATGCTTTTTTTCCCATCACCAAGTATTTTTTGAATATTTAAGGCAGTGAGAATATAGAGATAGAAAGACTACCTCAAAGAAATCACTTAGTGAGAACTTCCTTGGTGGTCCAGTGGTTAAGACTCCAAGCTTTTGATAGCTTACAGTGAAGGGTGTCAGATTTGTGATCTCCAAAGAAGAAAATTTAGCTTCAGGACTAGAGACGAGGCCTGATCACTCAGAACTTTTGTGTAGCAGAGTTTTATTACAGTCAAAAATGGACAAAGAAAGGTTCTAACATAAGAAGGGGGCAGAGTGTGCCCTGCTTACTAGTTTGGGTGAGGCTTTATATACTTTTCCCCTTGGTTACTAAGAATAGATTAAAAGAATGCCTCAAGGTTATAAAGGTCTTAACAGACCCACTCCTGCAACATAGGTCTTAAAATAACAAGATTAATTAGAAGGTTCTTAAGAAAGAGAAATATGTCCTGGAGCAAGATATATTGTTGTTATATAATCATTAGTACAGAGTTTAAGGAAAAACATACTCTTAAGCAAGATGAGTTGTTTTGTTGTGTAATCATTAGCTCTAGGCTTAAAGAAAAAACATCTTATGTAACTAAGAAGAAAGAATATGGAAAAAAACATTTCTCCTTTTTTCTTCCTGAGGGTCCTGGACCCCTCTCTCCTCGAGGGCTCTGTTCTCCTTATCAACCTACCTAAGAATTTACTCTCTCACTTCCAAGACCTTCTAATGCAAGGGCCATGGGTTCAATCTCTGGTCAGGGAATCATGATCTCATATGCCATGGGACATGGCCAAAAAAAATATTTTAAAAAAGAAAAAGAAATCAATTAGTGAGGAGTACAGTAAAATAACCTAACATATGGTGATTAAACTGTAATGTATGAAGTGAAAATGTTAGTTCCTCTGACTCTTTGTGTGTAGAATAAGCAGTGGGGTCTTAGAAGCCAGACCCATAACTCATCGAAGGAGTTGCATGAGCTGAGTCTTGAAGAAAAAGTAGGAGTTAGGCAAGTAAATGTGAGAAAGCACTATATATTTAGAGAAAAAGTATTTTATCATGGTTGGAGTGAGGGGTTCATCTACCAGAACATAAAAAGAAGATGAAGCTGAAAATGGAGCTTTAGAAGAGCCTTTTATGCCATTCCACTAATCTAAACTATGTCATGAACATGATAAAGACCACTTGATAGTGAATTTTCTGGCAGTTCAGTGGTTAAGACTTCGGGCTTTCAACTGTTGAGGGTCAGGGTTGAATCTCTGGTTGGGGAACTAAGATCCCATAAGCTGCATGGCATGGACGAAAAAGACCACTTGACCGACTTTAAGTAGGGGAATGATATGATTAAATATTAGAAAGAGACTTGTGTTATAGGAGTATGAAGATTGATTGCAAAGGGTGAGGCCTGACTCAAGTGAACCAATAAAATACTATAGCAAATATTCAGGAAGAATATTCAAGAGGAAGGGATGAATGCCTAATTGTGGCCATGATAATGGGGATAGAGATAAAAGAATACATACAAGAAAGGCTTAAAGGATGGGGGTGGAGGAAATGGTGAAGGTGATCAAAAGGTGCAAAATTCCAGCTATATGGTAAATAAGCTTAGGCAATGTCATTTACATCATGGTACAGTTAAAACTGCATTTTGTAGTTGAAAGTTGCTAAAAGAGTAGATCTTAAAAGTTTTCTTTATAAGAAAAAAGTGTAACTAAAGTGAATAAATGTTAACTAAACTTATGGTGGTAGCCATTTTGCAACATATACATATATCAAATCAGTATGTAGTATACCTAAAACTAAGAGTAATGTCAATAGTGTCTCAATAAACTTGGAGGGGGAGAAGAAGTTCTTAAGATGGGGGGGCAGGTAGGCAGGTGCAATAGAATTGTGAGACATATTAGATATAAAAATAAACAATTCAAAGATGATGTGTGATTTCTGGCTTATGCATTTGAATGGTTGTAGATAAATATTGACCCACTCCAGTACTCTTGAGTGGAAAATCCCACGGATGGAGGAGCCTGGTAGGCTGCAGTCCACAGGGTCACAAAGAGTCGGACACGATTGAGCGACTTCCCTTTCACTTTTCACTTGAGTGCATTGGAGAAGGAAATGGCAACCCATTCCAGTGTTCTTGCCTGGAGAATCCCAGGGACAGGGGAGCCTGGTGGGCTGCCTGCCGTCTCTGGGGTCACACAGAGTCGGACATGACTGAAGTGATTTAGCAGCAGCAGCAGCAGATAAATACTGAAATCAAGAATATGGATAGAATAACAAGATAGTGGACATTTGTTGTTTTTGTGGCTGCCCAGCAGCAGAACTCCTTTCTTTTTGGAGGGCAACCCTCCATAAGTCTCAGCTACAGTCAGCACCCACCTCTCAGCATAGAAGCTAAGGACCAGTTCTGCTGTGGCATCCATTGTTTGTGTCAGCAGCTAGCAGTTGATAGCAGCCGCATGGCTGTGGTGACTGGCATTCATTAGCAGTCACATTGGGCTCTTTCTGTGGAGTGATCTGGCTGCTGTCCAGATCCCCATGAAATTGCCTGCTTCCCAAGCCTGGCTGTATGCTTTCTAATGTCTTCTCTTCAGGTTAAATCAGTCAGATAAGTTTCTGATGCTTGCAGTTAAGTTCTTTGATGATACTAGCAAATTTGGAGGGTAAATGTGTAGGGCTGTAGAGAAAATATTTTTATGTTTCTCTCTAGCTCGGGCTTTCTGAACAATGTTACTGGAACTTGCTGTAGCAAGCTCTTAAAAGTGACTTATGACTAATTAGATAATAAGAGAGTTCCGGAGAGATTTAACTCAGAGAGGCATGTATTTAGAGTTGGGGATGAGGCATGTGAAAGCTAGGATGTTGGAGGCATCCCTGGGCTATAAAGCTGAAGACAATTGTCTTATCTTTTCCATGAGAGCTCTATTTTCAGAGAATAGAGACAAGGACCCTTTTCCATCCCACCTGAGAATCCAGGACCCTTTCCATCCCACCTCCAAAGAGACTTTCTGAAGGAAAGTGAAAAGTGAAAGTGAAATCGCTCAGTCATGTCTGACTCTTTGCGACTCTGTGAACTGTAGCCTACCAGGCTCCTCTGTCCATGGGATTCTCCAGGCAAGAGTACTGGAGTGGGTTGCCATTTCCTTCTCCAGGGGATCTTTCTGACCCAAAGCTTGAACCCAGGTCTTCTGCACCACTGGCAGATTCTTCACCATTTGAGCCAATAGGGAAGACCTTTGTAAATGTACTGATTGCTTTTTGTTGGTGGTGGGAACTCCTTTCCTCCAACACAATCCCTCTATTTGTGGAGTAATATCTGGCTTTTGTTGTATTACCCCAGGGGAAAGAATAGGTACATGGGGAACCACAGGGTGGTTATTTGCTTTTTGTTAAATTTAAAAAAAAAATTATTGAGGCATAATTGCTTTCAAATGTTGTGTTAGTTTCTGCTATATGACAAAGTTAATCAACTATACGTGTACATATATATAGAGAGAGCTCCCTCTCAGAGCTCCCTTCCACCCCCGCTCCCTGTTCTTTTGTTTTTAAGTGAATAATAAGGATCTGTCTCTACTTTAGAAACTTCATGTGTGTGTGTATGTGTGTGTATTCAGGATAATATTAACACACAAGGAAAGAGAGGAAGAAATAGTAAATATGTTCATGTATCTTAGAGACATCAGTGGACTGAAGAAATCAATTTTCAGATGATCATAGAGTAATGACTAGGGGACTAAAATTTTGAAGTGATGGCAAAAGATAAGAAATGGATTAAAGTTTTACTAAGAAAAAAGTGCTGGTAGAGAACTGATAGTTGGAGAGAAACAGGAGCAGAGAACTAAGGGCTTACCACCTGGTGGATACACATCCTCAGGGACAGGGTCTAATCCAACTAGTCGGGAAATTGGAATAGGAATCCTTTCCCTCCTGAACCTCATTCTTGCCAACAAGCATTTGTGCGCCTGCACTTGCCAAGTACTGTGATAGGTCCTGAAGATACAGCCATGAGCAAAAATAGACAAAGGTCCTGCCCTCGCAGATCATACATTCTACTGTGGGAAGATTAAACAAACAACTCTGTGTATCAGGCAGAAATAAACATAATGATAAAAAGTAAGATGAATGATCTCAAAAATGACAGGAGGAGTCAGATAGGTATTGTTTAAAGGTAAACTGAGGCATGCTAAAATGTTTAAGGGTTTATTTGAGCAAAAATCCATTCAAATGGGGCAGCATTCAACTGGAAGTGGTTAGAAGTGCTCCACTAACAGGAGCTGGGGCAAGACTTTAGTAGAGAAGACATGAAAGCTAAGCAAGGAAATTATATGATGGCTATAGGTTGAGTGGTTGCCTTATTTGGGAAGGCCTAGTTGGTTATTTGTGATTGGCTGTTCTTAGGTTTTTGCGATCTTAAAATTGAGAAACTAACAGGCTTAGTATGTGTTCAGTGAATTAAAATGTGCATGTCTTAATTATTTTCTGTCAAGTATTTCACCTCTCTTTTATCTCCACCACCAGCTTTAACTTGCTCTTTTCTTAAAGACAAAGATAGCACCTTATATTTAACCAGTGTCTCCTTCAGCATGAAACAGATGTTCTGCCCTTGTTCCATCTATTGAGCACATGATGAAATAGGGATTTGGAGAAATAAAGAGGTGTCAGAAGGATGAAAAGCTTTCTTTTAGCCTTGCAGGCTGATGATATCTTCCGAAAATGTTTAAATTATAATCAACTCAATTATAAAAAGCTGTTCAGAAAAGAAGAGCTAATAGAGAAGCTATTCCGTAATTATATTAGAATAGCTATACTAGAATAGTGCTGGCCTACTGTCACTTCTCTGAGCAACATTGTAAGAGGTTCATAGTCATGTGGGTCTCTCACTGAGAATCTGACTTCTCACCCTCAATACTCCTGGGAACACCCCTTCTAGAAATGAGGTGTTCAGAGTCATCTAATTTGACAACAGAAAGCTTGGTCTGAGCACAGGAGTGTAGAAGATCCCCCCCCCCCCGACTATTTATCAGACATCCAATCTGGAGCACCCAGTTCCCCTTTCATCTGCCTTCTGCCCCAGTCCCCACCAAACCTCTCTCCACGTGACCCAGGAAGTATAAGTGGACCTATTGTATTGAAATTCAGAGAGAGAGAGAGAGAGAAACTAAAGATTCTATATAAATTTATTTCAGAAAATGAAAAGAAATCATCCCCCTCCAACCTATTGCTCAGCTAAGAAAGTATCATTAAGCATCAAAGATTTGCTACATCCTATTTCTATGTGTGGATACTTGCATTGCCAGGTATCCACATTTTAGGTAATTGTGAAGAAAAAATAAATCCAACCATCTTTATTGTTTTTTGGCACAGATTTCCATATGAAGTGAAACCCTGGCCTTTGTGAATACCATACGTATACTAAGTCACAAATGTAATTTGAAGAATTAATGCTCAAAATGTTAAAATGTAGAGGTTAAACTGGATTATGTGATTAGGTAGGAAGTAGGGTGGGGCCCTGGGATTCTCTTGTAGCTCAGTCAGTAAAGAATCTGCTTGCAATGCAGGAGACCAGGGTTCAATTCCTGGATCACGAAGATCCCCTGGAGAAGGAAATGGCAACTCACTCCAATATTCTTGCCTGGAAAATCCCTCAGACAGAGGAGTGTGGTGGGCTACAGTCCATGGGGTCGCAAGAGTCAGACACGACTGAGCAACTAAAATAACAAAACAGAGTGGGGCCCAGAAGTCAATGGTTAATTGACTAAGGTTAAATGAAGACTTCGGAGTTGTGGTATGTATCCAGGTGAAATAAAGCTCTAAGAAAATTGCTCTCCCTTGATAGCATGAAATACATCACCTCCAAGGCTCAGA
The DNA here is from genome assembly GCF_019320065.1 of Cervus canadensis. NCBI lineage: Eukaryota > Metazoa > Chordata > Mammalia > Artiodactyla > Cervidae > Cervus > Cervus canadensis. The sequence goes on along the minus strand of NC_057405.1, from coordinate 53,699,155 downwards.
GTAGGGACCAAATATTCTGGACCTTGTTCCAAATGGCTAATTTGTGTGAGGAGGCAGAATCTTCCATGATGGCTATTATGGAGGGAAGGTGGGACAGCAGGTTCTGTTAGATCACCTCAGCTTACTTTTTTTAAACCCCCCCACCCCCGCCCCAAGTACTAAAGTATTCAATTAATCAAGAATTCCTGGGGGTGTGATAGTGCTAAAAATGAAGAATTCAAGAGACAAATGCAAGGCTGGGGAAAATAGCAAAAACAATTAAAAGAAGAAAAAAATAAAAAACTTGGAAGAATAGATGTCAAGGTTGTGCCAAGTAAGGATGTTATTTTCTAGACACAGACATAGAGTTGAATAAATAAGTCTACTTCCTCTATATTGGTCAAAATTATTTTGCATCTCTCAGCTTCTACCTTTTGAGGAACTATAATACATCTCCCATGCACATGGTTTCTAAGAAAACAGCCTATTTAAATAGTTTGACCCTGTGCCTTGATCTAGGAATGAGCCATCAAGAAAAGCTGTAAAATGTGGGATCATGTTTCCCACCATGAAATGCAGAATGAAATGAGTGAAATAAGACAGATTACTGGAATTACCCCCATTTTGCAAATGATGAAAATGGGGTTTCCCAGAGGTTAAGGAAGTTTTTTCAAGGCACATGGTTAGTAGGGATAAAGCCAGGAATTCTAATCATAGCTTGTTTCCCTCTAAGACAAATCCTGGTTGCAGTAAGCACTCAGTAAACACAGGCAACAATTAAAACAAGCCTGGAAAGTTTGTTTGAGAACAGATTGTGTCAGGCTTTGGATAATTTGCTTAGGAGGTTAAATTATGGAGAATGAGGACAGCTGCATAGATTCTGAGGCAGGAAGTAAAATGTTTCCAGTTCTTTAAGAAGATAACTCTGACAGAGACCAGAGAACATTCTTCTAATGGTTCCTCCTTCCCTTGGAGTCCTCAAGCCATCCTTTTGTATTAATGAATTTTCATTTTCTATATGCTAGCTGAAGCCATGTTTCTGTCACTTGCAACTGGAAAAGTCCTGATTAATAAATTTCAGTTTTTAGATGAGGAAACTTGAAACCAAACAGTTGAAATGAATCACAGTTTTTTGGTGTCAACGTCAATACTATGTCTCCAAAGAGAGTTCCAGAAAAATATCTACTTCTGCTTTATTGACTATGCCAAAGCCTTTGACTGTGTGGACCACAACAAACTCTGGAAAATTCTTGAAGTGATGGGAATACCAGACCCCACCTGACCTGCCTCTTGAGAAATCTGTATGCAGGTCAGGAAGCAACAGTTAGAACTGGACATGGAACAACAGACTGGTTCCAAGTCAGGAAAGGAGTATGTCAAGGCTGTATATTGTCACCCTGTTTATTTAACTTATATGCAGAGTACATTATGAGCAATGCTGGGCTGGATGAAGCACAAGCTGGAATCAAGATTGCAGGGAGAAATGTCAATCACCTCAGATATGCAGATGACACCACCCTTACGGCAGAATGTGAAGAAGAACTAAAGAGCCTCTTGATGAAAGTGAAAGAGGAGAGTGGGAAAAGCTGGCTTAAAACTCAACATTCAGAATACTAAGATCATGGCATCTGGTCCCATCACTTCATGGCACACAGATGGGGAAGCAATGGAAACAGTGAGAGACTTTATTTTTTGGGACTTGAAAATCATGGCAGACGGTGCCTGCAGCCATGAAATTAAAAGATGCTTACTCCTTGGAAGAAAAGTTAAGACCAACCTAGACAGCATATCAAAAAGCAGAGACATTACTTTACCAACAAAGGTCCATCTAGTCAAAGCTATGGTTTTTCCAGTGGTCATGCATGGATGTGAGAGTTGGACTATAAAGAAAACTGAGCACCGAAGAATTGATGTTTTTGAACTGTGGTGTTGGAGAAGACTTTTGAGAGTCCCTTGGACTGTGAGGAAATCCAACCAGTTTCTAAAGGAAATCAGTCCTGAATATTCATTGGAAGGACTGATGCTGAAGTTGAAGCTCCAATACTTTGGCCACCTGATGTGAAGAACTGACTCATTTGAAAAGACCCTGACGCTGGGAGAGATTGAAGGTGGGAGGAGAAGGGGACTACAGAGGATGAGATGGTTGGATGGCATCACTGACTCAATGGACATGAGTTTAAGTAAGCTCCAGAGTTGGTGATGGACAGGGAGGCCTGGCATGCTGCAGTCCATGGGGTCGCAAAGAGACAGACACGACTGAGCAACTGAACTGAACTGAACTGAACTGAAACTACCCTACCCTGGGAAATTAGACCTTTTAATTTTTTAACTGCACTATTTGTCTCAAAAAAAAAAAAAAGTGAACACAATAATTCTTCAGGGGAAATTGAAAGTGATTTTTTAGTATAATTGAAACCCACACTATTATAGATGTGGAAAACCAGCATTCAGAAGCAAGAGGCATTTATTAAATATATCTAGTATAGGATTGTTCCATGGGTGTGTGTGTGTTCATTCACTTCAGTCGTGTCTGACTCTTTGCGGCACTATGGACTGTAGCCTGCCAGACTCCTCTGTCCATTGGATTCTTCAGGCAAGAATACTGGAGTGGTTGCCATGCCCTCCTCCAGGAGATCTTCCTCACCCAAGGATTGAACCGGTGTCTGCTGCGTCTCCTGTTTTGCAAGTGGTTTCTTTACTGCTGAGCCGCCAGGGAAGCCCCAGGATTATCTCATACTCAAGACTCAATCTTGATAAGGTTCTTCAGATTCTGCAATCTAATGATTTGGAGTTAGAGACCCAGAATTTGCAACTTTTGAACAGCCTTTTTCCTCTCAAAAGAACTTACCCCTGACTACCATTGATCTTGGAGTCATCTTTAACTCTTACCCATCTACTCAATTGTTCATCTAGAATCAAGATTCTGTCTCCTGTCAATCTACAGTACTCATATATATTTTCCTTCACTCCTACCTTAAGTACAGTTTTGTTTCCACTCACCTGTAATTGAAGTGGTCTCTTAAATCATCCAACTGTTACCCTTCTTTTCCACCACCATCTGATTATGTTGTTCCCTGCTGCTTGCAGAACTGGCTTCAAGCTCCTGTTCATGACCTTCAAGGCTAACTGAAAGCTGACTTAACACATGTTAGCCTTAATTCTCTGATTACCCACAAGCCTCGGCTAAAAAGCTACTGATGCTTAACAAGTATCAACTGTTAATATTTGTTGTTAATCACATTTTCCTGTTTGTTTCTATTTCCCATGTGTCAACATGACCTCCTTTCAAGCATGGAATTTTCCTTCATTTTACTCCCTCCCCACATGAAGTAATGATTCTCTCCCTTACATCCCCAGGGTTTTCAGCGCAGGGTAAAGGACTCTCCAGTTGAATTGAATGTTTTAAAAAAGCAGTTATTGAAATGAGGGAAAAGATAATATTTTCAAATATACACCAGTTCAGTGATGCTGGTCTTCTTGGCACTGTTATTTTATTTTTTGGCAGGAAACATTATCTTTCATGTTCTCTCCAGCGATCACTAAGATTATTAAACTTACTACAAAATTTGGAAAATTTTTTCATAGTGATTTCATGAAATTACTGATTTTACCTCATTATGCAAGTCAGATTTCTACAAATGTACTAATGGTTTAAATTTTAAAATTCTCAGTATGAATCTCATTTTGGATGTTATCTATCTCTATGCATATACTCACGCCTCACTTTGGAAGACATAACTAATGCCTCACTTTGGAAGATGTAGCACTGCTCTTAATATTAGCATGAACCTTACAAATCTGAAATAGAGGCACAGATCTAGCAAACAGATGTCTGGACACCGAAGCGGGAAGCGGGGCGGTGGGATGAATTGGGAGACTGGGATTGACGCATATATACACTACTATGTATAAAGTAGATAGCTAATGAGGACCGACTGTATTGCACAGGGCACTGTGCTCAGAGTTCCGTGGTGACCTGAAGGGGAAGGGAACCCAAAACAGAGGGGATATATGTGTACGGACAGCTGATTCACTTGGCCGTAGGGTAGAAACAGACACAGCAGTGTAAGGGAACTATACTTCAATAAAAAATATATATATCAGTAGGAACTGTGAACTTTTTGCAATAGGTGTATGAAAATTTGAAACATCAAGATTATTTTAGTCATAGCACAAAGCTCCTACTTTCCACAGTCCCAATTTACACAGAAATCCCATACTTTACCTCTCTCCCAAGAGCTAATACATTTTTAATCCTAAACTTTATATAGGCTTGCAGTAACTTATTCCTGAGAAAGTTCTGGTGGCTTGCAATTCATATCCACGAGGAACGGATGCTGTTGGCATATACTTCCTTCCCAAGGTTGATATGCAGTGAGGAGAATTGGTTTTTATAGTGCTTTGAATTTGTAGTTAGATATGGAATATTTTTTAATAGATGAAAACTTTTTGTTTTTTCAAATTGAAGGATAATTGCTTTACAGTATTTTGTGGTTTTCTGTCAAACATCAACAAGTATCAGCCATAGGTACACCCATGTGCCCTCCCTCCCAAATCTCCTTCCCACCTCCCTCCCCATCCCTCCCTTCCAGATTGTCACAGAGCCCCTGTTTGAGTTCCCTGAGTCATATAGCAAATTCCCATGGGCTATCTATTTTACATATGGTTTTGTAAATTTCCATGTTACTCTCTCCATACATCTCACCCTCTCCATTGTCCACTACCCCCTAGATATGGATTTTTAATGTATAGCCTCAATGTTTGTAATGTGTTATCTCAGGACACAAGAAAATAGAAATAAAATTTATTGCACTTATATTTTTCCAGAACTAATTCTTTCCCATTTATTAAGCATATATGTTGTCTGGAAAGGAGAACATCTTCCATCCTATCCACAATTTACTCTGTTTATATTTTCTGTGATTATGGCCATAGATATATTAGGACTTATTTTTACCATCTTATTTTTGTCTTTTGTTTCTTCAATGGTAGTTCTTTGTTTTTTGCTTTGTTCTCTCGATCTCTTCCTGTTTTTTAATTAAATTAATTGTGTTCTTCTTTTAAATGGGGAAACTTAAGCAAGGGTATATCCAATAAAACCAATTTTCAGGGAGGAAAAAAAACTAGAAATAGAAAAAATAAAGTTAAAACTAGGTCACAGAAAAATCTAGATTCTTATCAGTGAAAAGCTCTATGCTTTTGATAATGGATGTTATGATACAAAATATCCTTTTAAAGCTTTCATTTGATATTCTTGGTGTTGGTTTCCACCAGGAAGTGAGAATCTTAAATTCTTTAACTATAATGTATGAGGAACTATTTCGCTTTTTTGTTGTACTCATGGGCAGTTCCTTTTTGGTATGATAAACTGTTCTGTCCAATATGGAAACCGGTAGGCCCATGTGGCTCCTTAAGACGACAGAGGATGAGATGGCTGGATGGCATCACCAACTTGATGGACAAAAGTTTGAGTAAACTCCAGGAGTTGGTGATGGACAGGGAGGCCTGGCGTGCTGCGGTTCATGGGGTCACAAAGAGTTGGACACGACTGAGCGACTGAACTGAACTGAACTGAATCAGACTAATTACATTTAAATTCATATTTAAAATCTAATTGCACTGGCCACATCTCAAGCACCCAGCAGCACCATTTGGTTAGTCCCTACTATTCTGGACAGTGCAGATTATGGAACATGGCTGTCATCGTAGAAAGTTCTATTGGACAGGCGGTGATAAGCCTATAGTGGTACTACGGTTTCGTATGCCTTACAGCAGAACTGTTTGAGAGAATGCATCGAGTTACAGAATTCAGAACTGACAATCCACTGCTGCATTCTGTAACTGTAATTCTTTCATTATCTTCTGCTCCTATGGTGAATAGTGACCATCATAGGGAGTGATGCTCACTATGGAGGCTATTGGGGGGCCTCTGCTCTGCACATAAACTCTAGACTTGGTGCCCACAGGGCATCAGAAGTGGTTTATATGGAGTAACAGCTTAAGGAGTGGCAGCGATAGAGGCTGAGATGCTAACATCTGTAGAGGAGTGGGGATCTTGACTTTCTGAATGGTATGAGGAAGCCAAGAAAAGCAGGGGCATTTCCAGGTGAAGCTAGGTTGCCAAGGGTTGGACATGGCCTGGTTCATAGTATTTGAATTCCTTTGAAGCTCTGACATCTCCACCTTGTTCGACTGGTTTAGGTCTCATCTGAATCAACTGGTTAGGAAGTCTGTCCTGAGCCTGTTGGATCACTGGTATGCATGACTGATGGCAGCAGGTTGGAACTGATTCAGGATGGCATTGACAGGGAACACCCAGGCCAGCCACCATCTGCCCTTGTGTATCCTGGCAAGTGAGATTCTCTTATGCCTCCTAGGCCAGCCAGTATATAACACCAACATACATGTGCTCATTCATTGCAGGAACAGCTTTGCCTCTTTGAGGGAGGAGAAGCTGAGAAAGACCAAGCTCTTTGGTTCTCTCTTAACTCCAGCATTATTTGGACACTGGTTATATCCAAGAAGAGACAATTTCTCCCTTTTTGTTGTCAGTGGTGTCATTAGGCTCTTATTCACTTGACTTGGATTAATTCTTTCATGTTTTAGTTGCTTCAAATTTGTTTTTATCCTGACTTGTGCCCAACTTCTGTGTAGAGCTGACAGACAGGATTTTCCCCCACGAATTTCTTTGTAGTTCATTTCTTCCACACGTTGTTGGTACTGCGAGTTTTTTGCAGCTCCCACAATCAGCCTCTGAATTTTCCACTGGTATCTGTGATCACCTTGATGCTTTAGCATTGTGCCAAATAAAGTTTTCCTTCAGGATATCATCATCAATATCTTCCCCAGTTTTAACTTTGTATTAGGTGCTGTGGTAAATATGAGAATGCAAGGCACACGATAGAGGGACAGTTTTGCCCTCACGAAGTCGCCTGGCAGATAGTCAAGCTAGTTAAGTTACTTGACTCTGTGGATCACAGCAAACTGTGGAAAATTCTTCAAGAGATGGGAATACCAGGACACCTTACCTGCCTCTTGAGAAATCTGTATGCAGGTCAGGAAGCAACAGTTAGAAATGGACATGGAACAACAGTTCAGTTCCAAATAGGAAAAGGAGTAGCTCAAGGCTGCATATTGTCACCCTGCTTATTTAACTTATATGCAGAGTACATCATGAGAAACGCTGGGCTGGATGAAGCACAAGCTGGAATTAAGATTGCAGGGAGAAATATCAACAACCTCAGATATGCAGATGACACCACCCTTACAGGAGAATCTGAAGAAGAACTAAAGAGCCTCTTGATGAAAGTGAAAGAGGAGAGTGGAAAAACCTGGCTTAAAACTCAACATTCAGAATACTAAGATCATGGCATCTGGTCCCATCACTTCATGGGAAATAGACGGGGAAACAGTGGAAACAGTGAGAGACTTTATTTTTTGGGACTCCAAATCACTGCAGACGGTGCCTGCAGCCATGAAATGAAAAGATGCTCGCTCCTTGGAAGAAAAACTATGACTAACTTCGACAGCATATTAAAAAGCAGAGACATTACTTTGCCAACAAAGGTCCGTCTAATCAAAGCTATGGTTTTCCCAGTAGTCATGTATGGATATGAGAGTTGGACTGTAAAGAAAGCTGAACACCAAAGAACTGATGCTTTTGAACTGGGATGTTGGAGAAGACTCTTGAGAGTCCCTTGGACTGCAAGGAGATCCAACCGGTCCATCCTAAAGGAAATCAGTCCTGAATATTCATTGGAAGGACTGACGCTGAAACACCAATACTTTGGCCAGCTAATAGGAAGAACTGACTCATTTGAAAAGATCCTGATGCTGGGAAAGGTTGAAGGCAGGAGGAGAAGGGGACGACAGAGGATGGGATGGTTGGATGGCATCACCAACTCGATGGATATGAGTTTGAGCAAGCTCAGGGAGATGGTGATGGACAGGGAGGCCTGGCGTGCTGCTGTCCATGGGGTCGCAAAGGGTCAGACACGACTGAGCGACTGAACTGAACTGAATGAAGGAAAAAGTATATTCTGCGTTTGCATTTCTTTGACTTTATGATTGTTTCAATCTGACATATGAAAATGTACCATTTCAAAAGTTCCTGTATCTGAAAAACCTACCAATACTTGCATGATTGAGGATGAATTTTTATTTTTTTTAAGAACAATTGTGCAAATCGCCAATCGGCTATATAATGGAGTTGAAGGGAGCTGCTCGCGTAAAACTTTGTGGAGCAGGAAAAGAGGGCGTGAGAACACGCTGGTATTTTCCCCAGAAGCTTGCGGGTACGCCCAGGTTGCGCACGGGTTCCCGCACACACCGCTCTGCCCCGGCGTCTGCGTGGTGGAGGCGTGGAGCCACGGGCGCAGCGAGCGTGGTGGAGGCGTGGAGCCACGGGCGCAGCGAGCGTGGTGGAGGCGTGGAGCCACGGGCGCAGCGAGCGTGGTGGAGGCGTGGAGCCACGGGCGCAGCGAGCGTGGCTCCACGGGCGCAGCGAGCGTGGTGGAGGCGTGGAGCCACGGGCGCAGCGAGCGTGGCTCCGCCCCGGGCGCGCGGCCCCAAACTACTGCTCCCAGAAGGCTGTGCGAGCCGAGAGGGAAGCGGCGGCGGCGGCCGCAGGAAGGGCGAGAGCGCCGTCTTCGTCGGCGGGTGTCTCCTCAGTCGTCGGACCGACAGCCCCGGACGGAGGACGCGCCCCGAGCTTTCCCCCCGGGCGAGCCGGCACCACCGCCCGCGGGACGGGCGCGGGCCGGGATGTAGGGCTCCGAGCGCGGAGGCCGCGGGCGGGCTGGGGGAGCGCGGAGGGCGCGCCGAGGATGGAGAGAGCGATGGAGCAGCTCAATCGCCTGACGCGCTCGCTGCGCCGCGCGCGCACCGTGGAGCTGCCCGATGGTGAGCGGGCCGCGGGGCTGGGGCCGCCGGCCTGGGGCCGCCGGCGGCGGGGATCGGGGAGCTGCGGGGTGTGGGGGCAACTAACCGAAAGCTGAACAAACGCCCACGTTCACTTTCCTTGGCAGGGAGGGGCCGGTCCGGGACCCCTGGCCACCTCTCGGCCGCCCCTCCCGCCCCGGGCAGGTGGAGTTTGTGGGAGGGGCCCGGGCCGTGCGTGTCCTGCCGCTGGAAGAAGCAGGACTTGAAGGAAGTCTCTCCAGACTATCGGTTAGGGGTTTCGGAGAAGGAGCAGAAATATCACCCGGATGGCGGAGACCCGGATTCAGAAGACAGCATAGTTGTTGGCCTTTTTCCATTCGCTGCCTGGAAATGCTGGAGAGGTGGGGTAGAGAGATCCCACCCCTCAACCCGCGTAGTGTCGTTTACTTTAAGCTGCTGAGGGTAGTTAAGCGGTCTTTTCTTTTTCAACGTGTAGAGCACCATTTTATTTTTACAATAAGCAGATAAATAAAAGGATGTCAAATATCAAACGTGTACTTGAAGTGCTTGTTTGTTTGCATGTGTACACTTTAATATGCATATCCACTTCTTCATTTATTCATAAGACAGGTTGGGGCTACGGTGCTTCTACAAAGGAGTAGGCATGATCCTTGTAGTTCAGTAATTTTTAGTTAAGTGTGTAAGAGTTCCTTCAGGATAGGTAGCACACACGTAATAAAAGGTGAGAAAGCCGTTTTGTTTGCAGCCTCATGAACGGTTCAGTGGTAGTGTGTGAGAGCCGTGCTGCCTCTAAGAGGCTTTTGATTGTGTACTCGCAACTGAGAGAAAGGGTGGCAATTATGGCTGGTGATTTGTTTTTCTTTTTAGTGCATTGTATTAGTTTATATCCGCCCCCGCCCCCGCCCCCGCCCGGAAACTTTCTTTGAATTGCTGCTGGAGCAGTGATTTTTAAGTTAGGGAAGGAGACCTTGGCACAGAGTCATCAGAGAAATGTAGACTGGGGCCCTAGGGATGATTTCCCTGAAAAGATTTTCCCTTGTTTCTACGTAAGATTCAGAACAGCAAAATTTGAGTCGACTGTTTCTGAAAAGTAAGTTTGTACTTGGTACTTTGCTAGTATAAAGTAAGAGACTGAAAATAATCCCGATGTTAGGAACAAGACTTTTGCCTTCAGCTTACTCTTTCTCTGTTTTGTTTCCACTTTGAGTCCATTTTTTAAGTGCTTACTCATTTCTCACAGGTTTTTTGGTGTCTGCTGCTGCGTGTCTAGTTTCATTGACAGCAATTTGTATTGCTCAGCTTAAGTCTCCATTTTTTTTTTTAACATAAATGTGACCTAGAATACTTGGATAATATTTCCTTGTTTTAAAGGTAGTATGTTTTCATTGTAGAAAATCTCGAAAGCAAGAAAAATAATCTATTATTTCTCACCCAGTAATAAACAATGCCTAGTATTTTCTTGAGTTCTTTCTATTATTATTTCTTTCTATACCAAATTAAGATCATACTGCATATAGTCTTTCGTTGTGCTTTTAGAAAGCATAACGCTTTTTATATCTTTAAACATGCTTAATGATTTTTTAGGCTTTCATATGATAATATGTAACAAACATTGAATCTAATTTTTTATAATAGATTTTATGAGGAACAGCTTTGATTTTTAAATCTTAGTCTGCCTTTATAATTATTTCCTTAGGATTATTACATAGAAGAATATAGATCTAATTATATCAACATTTTAAAGACTAAGCATCAACCTCTCAAGTTACTCTGGAACAGAAAGTTCCACTGACAGTCTGAGAGTCCCTGGACACTAGAGTAATGAAAAATAAAACTTTTCTGCATGTTGCTTACATTTGTTTTTCGTAGATTATAATGAATTTGCTCATCTTGTTTTAAAATTGTTCATCAATTTTATCCCCAAATTCTGATGAATCTTTTTGAATTCTTTGAGATTGGCTCTTTCAAGTGCGCTCGGGCAGGCATGTGTGCATGTGTGTGGATGTGTTACATCCAGATTGTTGTGCTTACATTTTAAGGGCTGAACAGAATTTCTGAGATCTATCTAAATTTAGGAAATAATCAAATATTTATCTTGCCTTGTTAGAATTCAGTTATTAATCATTTAATTGGAATAAATTATTAAGGTTGGCATTTTTAATCAGACTTCACTCTAAAGTTAACTTTGTTGCATAGGATTAAACTGCAGATATTTACTGAATTGGATACTGGGAGGACATATTTATGTTCCCTTGAGATGATGAAAACCTGAGTATTCCCACTAAATAATGGAGTGCAGGTATTAGGCAGGGCTAACAGGAATCTCGTGAGATAGGAAGTAAGGGGAAACGATGATTTTAGGGATATAGATTCTCAGTGCACTTTAAAAAGTTGGCTTATATTGTTCATTTATGTGGGAAAAAAAATCTTAAACTACTGCATTTACAGTGAATGTAATTTGTTTAATAATAGAACCTGAGCCCATTGAAGTATATGCTTGAATGATGATTAGGATAATTACCAATTAAAAAAAATTCTCTTCCATTTTATGGTTTGAGGAGAAAATTGAATATAGCATAGTGAATTTGAGCTTTCTGTTCTTTGAGGTTTTCCTTTAAATAGTTTTCTGAAACTATTAATAAAAATGGCCAGCCAATGTATCTAATAAAGTGAGAGAAAGTTTAGTCTTACCACTCTTAAATGAGAGAAAGTTTAATCTTATCACTCTGAACTTTCATTATATACCTAATTCTCAGGATTTCTTTATGAGTCTGGAGAAGGAAGCACCTGGCAGCAAATTTTATTCAGTATTTTCTTAGTATTTGCTGGAGAGTCTCCTAGCATCACAGTTGTGGTTCTATTTGTGTCTTCATACCTTTTAGTGTATGTAAGCTATATTTTTAAAATAAGGTTAGGTGTGACTTAAAAATAAGGTCTATATATAAATTTATCTAAATAAACACTGTAAATAAACCCATGTGAATTTATGATGTTCACTTAAAATTGTGAACTATCTTGTTATGTAAGTTTAAATTCACAAATAAGGGTATTTCCTGTTTATGACTTTATTATGGAGTGACTTAATTGAAATTGTCTTGATTTTGGGGGGCAAGTGTTTTATAAGAGAGAAAGAGTGTTGTCATGCTGAGGGAGGCTTAGTCCAGTGTTTTTTCAACTCCTCTTGGTGATAGGGAATGAGAATGATTTAGTGATTGCAGTTAGTATTTTGAAAAAATCGAAATAGAAGAGAATAAAACAGACTGTATTGTACATGTCAAGAATAAGTACTGTATTGTAGACCTTTTGGTTATTTATATGTAGTGTATACTGTGTGCACTGTAAAATTTTTACAATGGGGGCTTTGGAATCAGCCAGCTTTGAATTCCAGTTTAGGCACTTAACGCCACCATCACATACTTATTGCTTAACTAGTGCTTCAATTTTCTAATTTGCAAAATGGGGATAATACTAGTACCTACTTCATAATATGCCTGTGAGGATAAAAGAGATGATGCATTTGTATGTGAAGTGTTTAGAACAGTGCCTTGAAGATAATGGTTTAAAACATGTTGGCTGTTAGTTATTAATAGGATTCCTTGGTTATTAACTTTATTTTTATAGTGAAAGAACTGTTGCATTTGCACACTGGACTTGTGAAATTTACTGGGACTAAATTGTTCTTCATGTTCATACTCAAAAATAGTTAAAATAATGAACAAAAATGTGCAGAAATGGTAACTTCTGTTCTATAAATACTTCAAGATATATTTCTAAATGTTTTTTCAAGCATAATCACAATACCATTATTAGAGCCAACACAACAGTAATTTTTAATTCTCATCAAATACCCAGTTCATCATATTCAGTTTTCTCCTCTCAAAAATAAACAGTTGGTTTGTTTGAATCAGTATCCGGTCATAGTTCACACCTTAATTACATTTGGTTGACTCATCTCTTAGGGATTTTAGTAACTCTTCCTTTTCCTTTTTTTTTTTTTTAAACTTTCCATTTTAATTAATTTAGGCTTACAGAAAAGTTGCATAAATGCTGCTCAGTTCTTGTATACCCTTCAACCAGCTTCCCCTCATGTTCACATCTTATACAACTAAAGTACAATGATTAAAACTAAGGAGTTAATATTGGTGTATTGCTATTAGCATTTAAGATGTTTATTAGAGATATTTATTAGAGACATTACAGACGTTTATTAGAATGTCAGGAGTTTTCCTACTAATGCCTTTTTTTCTATTTTAGGATCCAATCCAGGATACCACATTGCATTTAGTTGTCATGTTTCCTTAGCCTCCCTTGAACTGTGATAATTCTAATTTTTCCTTGTCTTTCATGGTCTTGAGACTTTTTTAAGAGGACTGATCAGATATTTTGTGGAATTCCCCCTAATTTGGATTTGTCTAATGTTTTCCCATGAGTAGATTAATGTTAAAGATTTTTGGCAAGAATATTGTGAAAGTGATATGCTCTTAGTGGAAACTCAAGCACTGTGAAATATTGATATGTATTATTTCTGGTGATGTTACCCTTTTTGAGTTGATTAAGGTGATATCTGCTGGGTTCTCCACTGTAAATTCACTATTTTTCCTTTGTAATTAGTATTTGGGGGAGGTGCTTTGATATGCAAATACTCTTTTTCTCAAACTTTAACTCATTCATTTTAGCACCGCTGTTAACTTTTTAAGGACTAAATGGGATGTATCAGGGTTATTCATTGTAAATAGCTTATTAAAAAATGTGAAGCTCTAAAATGCATTGAATTGAGGAATGACCACTGCTGCTGCTGCTAAGTCACTTCAGTCGTGTCCGACTCTGTGCGACCCCATAAACGGCAGCCCACCAGGCTCCCCTGTCCCTGGGATTCTCCAGGCAAGAACACGGGAGTGGGTTGCCATTTCCTTCTCCATTACATGAAAGTGAAAAGTGAAAGTGAAGTCGCTCAGTCGTGTCCAACTCTTAGTGACCTCATGGACTGCAGCCTACTAGTAATATATAAAAATAAATGCAAACACTGGCTGAAATTTACATAAGTGTTGCATGAGATCATAGGTGTTACTGACTTTTAACTTCTTTTGAATCATTTCTGTGAATTCTATAAAAAATGAAAACATAAATTAAGTGATAAGTAAAAGTAAGACTTTAATGCTGTTTTATAAAAACTTCTAAAAATTTCTTATGTTACAGTATTGACACGAGGCAACTATTATGAACTATTATGTTCATATATTTAAGTTTTAAATTTATTTTAGCATGTATATCTTTGATATTCATATATACTTAAAATTCCTCCAAAATCCTAGTAGGTATGGTGAAACATTCTACATTTTTGCAAATAGTATGTGTAATACTTCTGGTGTTTTGCACTGTTCATAATTAACTTCCACTTCTTCTCTTAGTGTTTTATTTAGAGTTAAGAAAACTTTAAAATAGTCGTAAGTATCACCCTTTGGAAGAAACAGGAGATAAATTAATTCTTTTTTCTGTTTTTTTTTTTTTTTAATACTTAGATAATGAAACTGCTGTTTATACATTAATGCCAATGGTAATGGCTGATCAACACAGGTGAGTGCCTATTTCAGAAATTTATATTTTTTAAGAATATGAATTTACCTAAATGTTGCCTGTATAAACATGGACACAGAGTTTGGACATTTTGACCTGGGGCAACTTATTTAACTCTGTTATAATTTGCTGTCTGTGAAATAAGAAACAAGATTTTCCAAGTTCTTTATCAACTATAATAATCTATGGTTAGAGATTTTCTTTAACTTTTAAAAAATTTACATATTTTATTGAAGTATAGTTGGTTTACAGTGTTGTGAAGAGATTTTCTAAATGAATAGTCAG